>NW_020955736.1:534742-910177 GCF_003031625.1 Empidonax traillii | reverse complement strand
ATATTGTATGTGGCAATATCAGTTTAGTAATAAATTGCTGTTTTTTACTGACACTCTAAGTATCAGAAATACAGCACGTAAGACTATGTTTTCATGAAGCACTGGAGAGGCAACTGGTTTAAAATTAACGTCTCACATTTATACTGGAGTTAGAGTGCTTCAGAACCATGCTCTAAAATGTAAATCGTGTCCAGAAGGCAAAAAGCTTTTTAAAAATAAAAAGCTTCCTTTTCACAATATTCGGAGGACAGCCACGAAAGCACAAGCTGAGCATAAATTTTACAGTGTTAATCTTTTCAGTACACGAGAATAAATTTTGGAAATGGAAATGAGCTTGACACCTAATGATGATTTAAATGTTTAGCAATTTGTTGCTAAAATTTGGTTTTATTCACGGAGAATAATGCTGGCAGAAAGCACTGGTTTGTTGAACCCGATGCTGTGGCACATGTGATTTAATCTCATGCGTGCACAGGGTCTGCAAACATCTGCGTGGCTTAACGGTGTTTTTGGGGAAGGCATTTAGTCTTGATCTGCAGAGCACATCTGCCCTGCTCTCTGAGCTCTTCATCGAGTGGTTAAGCTCATGGGTAGCAACACGGGCCTCATTCCTCATTTGTTTTGGTCTGGCTTCAACTTCCAGGCCCTGCTTCTGGTCTTCTCTTTGTGTTCTAGACTATTCATACCTACTCCCCCCCACCACAAAGGCACTAATGCACTGCGATCAAGTAGCCTCTCAGTCTTCTTTTTGCCGAACAGAATGAGCTCTTTATGGCTTTCACTGCATTTTCCCCAGCCTTTAAGTCAATTTTGTGGCTCTATTCTGCAGTAGGTCAATTTTTCAACATCTTCTAAAACATTTGTTCACAGAGGAAATTGATGGGGTATTCCAGCATAGGTCCCACCAGTGCCATTTTTAGAGGCAAAAAGCACTGATTCGTACTCACTGTCCCTCTTTTTACACATCCCAAGATCAATTTACTCCTTTTATACCATGAAATTGGGCTGGGAGCTGTTGTTGCTTCTCTGACTTTCAGCTTTTCATGAGGGAATTCTCCATCCTGAATGTCAACCTTCCTCATTCCCACCTCCCTTAGGAACTGCTTAGCTTTATAAGAAGTTTTGTTTTATGAGTCCCAGCCAGCCAGAGGAGCCAGCACCATATGTATGACTTGTTCAGTCCCCATTACCTATCCCTCAGCTAATCTTCATTTCCACACGTCTATGACTAGTGATTTATGTCAACATTTTCCTTCAAGAACTTCAGGAGAAGAGGATTCCCCCATTAGAAACACTCTGATAGTACCAAATTGAGAATTATTTGAACAGATTAGATATTCCTCAATTAATGTGCCTATTCTTAGCCCATTTAATATTTGCTGTCTGAACGCTGTACAGTGAGAAAGTTGAAGTATTTTGTCACATGCTGCTTGAAAATCTATTACCTTATCAATCAAATGTGTAATCCTGTCAGAGAATGAGATCAGGTTTGTGTGATACAGCCAGTTTTCTATAAAATCATTGTCTTTCTTCTTATCTCTTTGATTCATGATCAGTTTAGGTAGATATCATCTTTCCATTTTTACTTGGGCTTGATGTCAGGTGAATGCCCTGTAATTACCCAGTCACTTCACCTGCCCTTTGATAACTGTCACATTATCGGCGCTCTCTGAAATACCCACATTATTAAAAATTAATGTCAGCAGGGCAGGGACTTCTGGGCTTTCTGGAGGTGGCTGAATGTTAGGTTACCTCTGGAATTCAAAACCCCTTATCCTGTAGGGAAGGTCTAATATTCTCTCCAGGTAATAAGCAGTCTGGACATCTTAATCTCCATGGGGGGATACCTCTTGCCAAACAGAAAACAGAAACGTGTGCTGTTCCCAAGCTGCCACATTTCCACTCTTCATTTTTCCTGGAAAGGCTGTGGGTGGCATTTTTGTCATAGTATAATAGAGTGTTAAGGGTTGGAATGAACACTGCCAGGGTTGGAGCACCCACAGCCTCCCTGGGCAACTCGTTCCTGTGTCTCACCACCCTCACAGTAAAGAATTTCTTCCTAATGTCTAACCTACATTTCCCCCCCTTACAGTTTGTACCCATTCCCCCTTGTCCTAGCGCTGCAGTTCCTGGTGGAAGATCCCTCTCCAGTTGCCCTGCAGGCCCCTTAAGGTACTGGAATATTGCTATGAGGTCTCCACACAACCTTCTCTTGTCCAAGCTGAACAGCCCCAACTTCCTCAGCCTGACATGTTCCAATACATAAACAGGCAGCTTTGCAGGAAAGCTGGGCATAAACTGAAGCAGGTAAAGTTGAACTTGGTGTCAGTAAGTAACAGAGCTCTGCATTCACTGGGCATGAAAGCAGATAACTTACTAAAAGATGATCTCTTTTAATGGAAGCAGTGGCTACGGATATTCCAGTGGGCTTGGAAGTTTAGGCTTGCTTTGTGAGAGCTGATGATTGTTACTTGAGCGGAGGGGCAGTGGTTCAGGTAGAGCGTAATGCTCAAGATCCTCTTGAAGCATTTGGTGGATCCCCTTCTCTGTTCAGTTCCCTGATCCTTACTTGGATGCTGTCCACCAGCACAAGGACATGGCAATAGAACTTACAGACTACTTTGCTTGAGTTCCCAAGGTGTGGAATTTGTTCCTTTCTATCTGTGAAAACTATTATTAATGTGTATTGTTTTTAATGAGGTGAGAAGCTGATGCTTGTGTAGGAGTGCCATTGGTGACCTGAGGTAGGCACCTGCTCTTTAACCACAAAAACGTGAGAAAAGGACACCAATTCCGGATGATGGAAAAGGGGTTTGTATTGACGGTGTTTGTGTGACTTTGGGCAACATTCAGCTTAGCCCCCGTTGTCACCACAGTTCCTAATGCTGTGTTAATTTGCTTACAAACTACCTGCTGAAGTTGCCTCTCAGGCTGTTCAAAACCCTGGGTTACTGGTGCTGTTCTCCAGACAGGTCATGGAAGAGTTTGATACTGCATGTATTTTGCCAGTGTGAATCTTGCTGTGTAAGATCTGGGGTATGTATGAACTCCAGAGGAAAAAAGAAAGCTGCTCAAAACCAACAAATTAGAAGCTGCAGGAAACATTTCAAACCTTCGCTGTACAGACCACCACTAATGAAAAATTCAGAGGCAGATTTTGGCTTGATGGCAGCGCTGGAGCTTTTTTTTCCCCAGGTACTAACTGAGCCAAAACACTTAGTTCTGTGTGCAAAGCAGCTATTGATTGAAGTAGAATTCGTTTGGAAACAGAAAACTGGAATTTGTTATTTTTAAGAAATCGGCCAATGAAACAGGACTTAGTAAAAGTAGTGTGTGCTATCAAAAGAAAAATACCAGTGACCACCAGCAAAGGAAGAGTTGATTTTCAGGGTAGTCTGCCACTTTGGTTTTTCTTTCCAGGCTTCCACAGCTCTGCTGAGGAGCCCGTGATGGCAGCTCTTGCTTTCATGAATTCTAACATCAGTGAGTGTTTAATCATGCCTCAAACAGCTTGGCTTTTCGGAGGAATAATGGTGTTTCTGTTCTGGTATCGCTGTCCAGCTTAATGTAATGAGTGATGGGAACACCGTGCCTGGGACGCATCCATCTGCTTCGCTCCAGACCATTTTCTTCCTGGCTTTTTCTGCAGTCTAAAGTTATCAACCCAGAACACTCCCTGGCAATGGGAACTTGCTGCTGCCTTCCTGTATTTGCTGGCATCTCCACCCCAGCTGAAAGCATGCTTCAGCTCCTGCTTTGGGGCTGACTTAAAATGGGCAAGAAGGCAGTAAGGGGTGAGCTTAAGGGCCTCGTTCAATTTACAAGGCTTGTATCAGCCGTGACAAGTTGTAAAAATGTCTAGGTAGAGATACAGAGTCAGCCTCTTCCTACAAACCTGGCACAGGGTTGCAGCCTGCCGTGTCCTGCCTGCATAGGCTGTTTGTAGGTTTATCCCATATTCCATTGCACCTTTTGCAGTGGTGGCAGGGAGGCTTTGTGGTTCTGAGACCTTGCCCTTGCATTTGAGGCAGCTGAGAAAAGCTTTGGAATCTGTTTCCTCCCCCTTTTCTTCCCCAGAGAAATTCTTCTCGAGAAGCTGGGCGAGTACCTGAAGCCGTTTGTGCCTTTTCAGTCCCCGCTGATTGAAGCTGATGGTGCTGGTGGAGCCAGGCAGGGGCGCAGCTGTGGCTGCTCTCCTGGATAATCCCTGCAGCTGCGGAAAGCGGGTGCTGGCGCTGGGTTTGCCTGGACTCCTCCAAGGGCAAGCTGAAGTGTAACGAACGCTCTTAATTAGCTTGCTCCACTTGCACTGTGCTAAGCTCAGCCTTAGCACCTCGCTGCAGTTAATTAAAAGACGGGGTGGCTGAGGTTTTATTAGTACAGTGTGTTTGCTGCTGGATGAAACAATGGGAGAAAGGTGGATGACTTGTGTAAATTGTCAGGGGTAGGTGATTACCTGCACACAGTGAGCAGCCCCGTTTGGAGATCACTCTCCTTCCCAGGTGAGCCAGGAGAGAGTCACAGCAGCGAACAAAGGAGTTTTTATCATTATCAGGCTGCTGAGCCAGCCTGTCCCCTGAATTTCTTAAAGCTTTTAAGAAGAAAAATCTCTGAGCAGATATGTGCACATGATTCATTTGGCAAAAGCGCTCAGCCAACTTCCCAGAGGGGAACTAAAATAATTTCCACATACAAGTAAAGCAAATAGCCTGTGTCTTGTTCATCCTACCAAGTATTATTGACTAGTGCTGAGTAAGAGATCCTTGCAGAGCAGAGCCTTGATGAAAGGTTGGCAACTCACCCCACTTGGTCTCGATTATTGCAGCATGGTTTTGTAATATTGAATTGTAAGGCTTTTAGTAATCTTCACAGGTTGTTCAACCTGAGCCACTAAGCCTAAACTAAAATGTTTAAAATCTGCAGCTCATGCTCTTAAATACTCTGTAAGAACTGGAGACAATTTCAATAAATGTTAGGCTCTTCCTGTTAATGTGTAGAGCAGATATTACCTCCTAAGATCTGGCTGAAATGTTCCGCTGCGGTGGTATTTGAGACTAGTTATATTTGGCTCATCTTTGTTCCATATCCAGTTTTACAACTACCAGATGACACCCTAATGAAACATCAAAGAAACCATGAACAGTTGCACTGAAGTGCTCTCTGAATGTTGTATCCAGTGAGGTACAGAGCTCCCACGCTGGATATGAAGAAATTTTGACCATAGGGCAAATGTGGCTTTCATCTCTTCGACACCGCAGCAGCAGTGTGGCACAAATCCCAATTTTCATTTAGAAAAGAAAGTAAAAAAGCTGTTTATCAGGTTTTTTTTTTTTTCCAAGATAGTTTCCTAAACTATCTTGAGCCCTTCTGTTCTTTACTTAATAGTACGTTTGGGAAAATAGATGAAGAAACAGTCTTGCTGAATAAAATCTAAAACTACTTCTAAGAATTTTTTCCAAAAGGAGAATGGAAGTACTTTGGAAGCTACTGAGCATTTAAGTATTAGCAATAAATTTTTGGATTTGTAAGAGAAGCTAGTTGGATGGAATGAACACATTTTCATCCATGGCTGGGATGAAACATGAAGTCCCCATTTGTGCAATGTTGTTCCTTGATCAGTCATGACAAAATTAATCCAATCTGGATGCTGAATCTAGATCTATAAATATATTTATTATAATATAACAAGAACTTAACAGTAAACATAAACTATATACAATACCATTACAGATAACCCTGTTTTTAATATTATTCACAGAAATAGCCAGTTTTGTTCCAGTGTGAGAAATGAAGAAATAAGCTAAATTGGAAATGTCGAATATGTTTCGGTCTTGTTGACAGGTAGCACCTCCTTTGGAGGTAGACACACACCAACACTAAAATTAGTCCTGCCCCAGGCAGTTAGAAACTTGTGCTCCAATCTTTAGGTTCACACTTGCACCCTGTTTGACATAAATACTTTAAATGACATACTAGTATATAATTTTGTTGTGCTTATTATTTTTTTCTTTTCTTTAAAGAATAAATAAAACAACTGCATAACAAAGGCTGGAACCTCACTGTCAAAATGAGAGACTTGAGTCACCTTATAGCTTGACTCAGCTGACTCGAGCACTTATTCTTTAAATACTGCAAGATACAAATTTTTTTCTTTTATTTTATAAATGATTATTAATAAAATAAGATGATTAGCTAACCATCTGCATTGATTTCCCCGAAGCTGTACGCAGACCTCCCTCTGTATAAAAAGGCTACTGTATTTGGTATGAAACTCAACTAGATTTTGAATGCGAGATCTCACCCGTGCCCTGTACAGGACCCTCCTTCTTGAATTACTGGCATGGCGTTTGGGATTTGAGTCTGCAAAGGCAAGTATGGCAACTTTTTTCTCCCTCTCCTTGGAAAGAAATCAGACAATCCTTAGCTTGGGGTTGCTTCCTGTTGGTGAATTTTAAGATTCTTTCCCCTGCCCCCTCTGTGTTACCCAGTCCATCTCCCATTCGATCGTTTTATGTATAAATTTATAAAGAATTTCCACATCACAATGCTCTCTGGATAGACAATATTTTAATATATATAAAAATATAACCCCTGTGCTGTGCATATACTTACAACTCTACATAGTAATAATTTGAAGTCTCTTACACTGGGCTTAAGTCTATGCAATTTTCTACCACGGGCTTTAAACTCATGTATTTAAAATCTGTAAATAAGAGAATTAAAAGGTTTTCACACCGAGTGGGGAACTTGAAAAATAAAGTAAAACAAAAAACTTCTCAGACTTTACATAAAAAATAGTGGCATGTATCCCAACATAAGGAATTTTGGTTGAGAGCCAAAACGAGTGTGTAGCCACAGGAGGCGTCTTCTCTGTTTGATGAAAATGTGGAAAACCCACGCTACGCTGTGCGTTTTACTGTGATTCCAGCCAGAAGTGAAGAGTGGGTTTATCAGGAGAACACCTCTGGAATCGATTCCTTTTCCATTTTGGGAATCAACACTGCCAAGTGCATCAGCAGAAACCGGGAGGAGAAGGTTTAGGAGCCCCCCCGCCCCCCCCGTGGGCACAGCCACATGTGCCCACACCAGCAGCACCTGGAGCAGAAACTCATTCAGCCCAACAGACCTTTTAAAATCATTTTACATGGAATTTATTACCAATGGCTCTTCTTCTTCTCCCCAGTCCCCACCTCACCCCCCATCTGGGCTCCTCTCTAGGGAACTGAAAGAAGTGTTTGATCTGATGGAAGACTGACATCAACATAAGCCATCTGTCACACAAGATTTCTCTCAGTCATTGGTATTGAAAAACATGTATTTGTTAAAAACAAATGTAGGAATCAAAGTGATAAGGACACTTTGACCGTTCCAATAGATTGATGCCTAAAGTGTAATAGTAAAACTAACCTGCATGGTTATTTTAAGAATCAAGCTTGAGCTCTAAAGTAAAATGCAGATTATTTTCCTCTCTTCCCCAGCTTAAAAAATATGAGAAATTCTATTGCACCTGGGTTGACCAAAAGCCGATGTCCAGAACAAGTGCCACTATAACATCTAGTGACACCCTTGCATTATTAAGTTACAATATCTTACATAGCACGGAGCTCTCTGCTCCTTGTTCACCAAAAGGTGAGGATGATTTTTCTACATTCAATGTAGACACTATTCAGGACTTTAGAGCAATATGTTCACTGGCTGGCTTTGCTGCTTTTGTTCCTTAAGTAATAGTGTTCCTCTTGCCTGCTTTCAACAGGTACAAACAGTTCTCCATCCAACTCCTGGGGAACATCAGCCGCTCTGGATGTACTTCTTGATTGCTACGCAGCCGTGTCGAAAAACAGGGCAGGGCATATTTGGTAGAAGTGTCCATGTGTTTGTTTTAGGGTCATAGGCTTCCATGTTCCCCAGGGCAGGTCCTTCGCTGCTGACGATCCCACCAGTGGCGTAGATTTTTCCATCCAGAACCACAGCGCTGTGTTTTATTTAAAAAAAAAAAAAGTTTTAGTTTGTGGTCCTACTGAACAATTTCCTTTTTAGGCTCAAAACAAATCCAGTCTTTTGTAAGAAGGGGTAAACAATGAATACACCTTTTATTCTTATCTATATAAAGATGTGTGAGCATTTCTTTTTCCTCTCCCTTTCTCTCCCCAGAATTAATCCTTTTTGTGTTCCTGCCAGGTAGGCAAATGTTGTGTCTACTCTAAACAACAGAAATACATCCAGGTAAGATGTTTCTCCAGCCCACATATGGGATCTGCAGCAAAAGCAGCAGGACGATGTATCCCTGTAATACTGTGCACACGCAAAAAACAACCCAAGCAATTTGGGGTCCCTGCCTCCTTGGGTGGAATAAGGCCTTGCTTCAAGTTACTCCTTTAATTATCAATGAATGCTGCAAAATGGGTGAATAAACCCTCTTCAAACTACATTCTGTTGCTTCAGATGCTTCCATGGGAGCCTGGAGGTCCCAGTGACTCGTCCTTGTACACCCCCGAGCTGTGGTGTCCAGGGGAAAGTGAACCCAGGGTGCACAGGTCTGATGGCTGGGCATGTGCAGATGAGGGAATGGCAAGGGAGATAGATATATGTTGGCATCTAAAGAAGATAAAAAACCTTACTGCTTTTTTAAAGTGGAAGTGTTTGACTTCAGATATCTCTTGTAAATTGGGAATAACGGGGCTGGGCTAATCCCGTGCTCCACAGGCTCTTTGGTAGGAGGGAAGGTGCACGGGTAGGGAAAGTATTTGAAAGAAAAATTACCCCTTGGCCTCATCTCTTCCTCTTCCTTCCACTTTTAATGCCTCATCCTCCTTAGCAGTCCTGCACAGGGCAGGACACTGGCTTTGGGCTAATGAAGATGGACAGGGAGGGACTGCTGTGTGCACTTGGAAATGGCAGAAGGATGACAGAGGCAGCTGGGTGGGAAAAGCCTTCGCAGGGCTGCCCCGTGCTCTGTGCTGCTGTCCCATTGCATGGTGTGGGGGACGACCCAAAAGGAGAGGTGCCCCTGCTTTTTTCTGCTGGGGAGCCTAAATTTACCCTCCAAGTTGATTGAAAGATGTTAAGCTGGATAGCGTTGGTGCTGGCTTTTCTGGTGGCTGGGTTCCTTTTGAGGTGGTGGATGACTGTGTTGGGAAGGAAAATGGAGGCTCGGGAGAGTGTGTGCACGCCAAAGGATAGCAGGGGGAAAGGAGGGAGGGGAAAATGCTAAATTAATTGCAGCCAAGAAGGTGGCCTAGATCTAACAAGGGTAGTGATCCTCTAGGCTTGGTAAAAGCAAAGTAATTTCTTATGGCTGATTTTGGAGCAGGGGGAAGAAGAAGGATATAAAGTAGTAACGGCAAAAGCCAGAGAGCGCTGGAAGACAGAGGACAAACTGAGACTAAAATGGCACTGACAAAGCCATGTGCTTCTGAAGAACACAGGACTCTGATGTCCTTGTGGAGAAGCAGAGCCTGAGGTTAAAAATAAACTCACAATGACAACAGTGAGGACTCAAATAAGCCTAGTCCCTGGGTACCACAAGGAAATAGGAAATAATGAGAATCTTGTCAAAATAACTGTTAATCTGAAAGGAGGAGGAAGGAGAGAGAGACTTGAAACACTTGATTAGAACCTATCCACAAATCAGCAGGGCTGGATGATACATAGCCCAGAGTCCTAAGGGAGTTTGCTAATGAACTTACTGAACCACTGGTAATTATTTTTGAAACGTCAGGGAGAAATGGGGAAGAATAAGGACTTGAGTAAAGCAAGTGTCATCCTGAAAGATGGCTTTGAAAGAGAAGGAGCCCTCTTCCAAAAGAACCAGGGCTGGTGGTGGAGAGGCACTGCCCAGCAGGAACTCCTGCCAAGACTCAGTCCCTATGGCAAGGAGGAGGCACAGGTGGCCAACACATTAAATCAGACAAATGTGCACATTAAACCAGAGTTTTGGACTCAGGATAGTTGCTGAGGAGTGAGAAGCCCATTTTCTGTCCTGGAACGAGTTACTATTCAGAAGCAAGACAGGCTGGGAATTACAGGTTGCAAAACCCAGTCTGAGGAGGGGGACAATGGTCCCACCTCAAGCTCCACAGCCCCGATCTGGTGGAGAGGCTGCTGAAACCAGCAGGATGAGAGTTTAGAGATGAGGCCATGGGGTAGTGATTGCTGTTTGTGTTTCATGTAGTATTTTAGCCACCCACTTCTCATCTAGTTAAGTCTCCTCTGTGGCATGTTCAGTAGCAGCTCCTCTGAGCCAGAGCAGCTGCCGCCGCAGAGCAGCTCAGTAGCCAAGCACACCTTCCCAAAATGATCGGGTTTGGTTTTCTCCCCAGCCCAGACTCTGGATTTGGGGTTACAGTGGGTGGGGAAACATTGCTCTTGTTCTCCAGCACTGGAAGAAATTCCTGCCCAGCAGATGGGACAAGCACCTCAGTTCTGTAGCTCCCCATCATGGTGCTAATATGTTGGGGAAGAAATTCCATGCTCTGGAAGACTGTATGAATTTTACGTGGTCATTAGAGGAGCTTCTGCCCCCTCCATATGCAATTCCCATAGATGGGACTGGCACAACACTTGGCTTGTGAGTCATGCCTGAGGTTAAGCAAAGTGGGGAGCTGTTCCTGCTACGGAGGAATGGACAGTTCTGAGTCTGCAGCAGGTACTTACACGTGCAGGGGACTTTGAAGACATTCAGTCATCTCTGGGGCTGAAGTGGCAGGTAGGTGCTTAAGATAATTAGGAATTTAGTCCTAGATTGCTGCTACTTTGCAGTATTAGGACAATCACTTCTTATTTCTGGGACCTTAGGGAATAGGAAACTCAAGTGGGCTCTAAAACCTTGAGGAAAGTGAGTAGAATTGCTCTTTCTTCATTAATGTGACAATATTTCTTTTATCCCCTCCCTTCCATCCCATCAGCTGTAAAAACATCGTTACCAAGGCTGACATACAAAGAAAGAAATAATTACAATAATTAGGATGTGAGTTTATTGCTCGGTGCCATTAATCCTGAGAGATGAAATGATTACAGGCTGTCAGAGCCTGGGAAGGAAGGAAGGAAGCTCCGTGCCACAGAGCCTTGCTGTGGGGACACAAACCCTCTGGTGGCTTTGGGGCATTGACTTCCCCAGCCGAGGAACAGCCAGACCTCCACCTCTCTGGCAGAACTCCCAGGGTGAAGGTAATTGGTATCAAAATGGAGGTCACTTCAGCCACTCCTTCCAGGAAAATACATTTCAGCAAATTATTACCCTGCAGGCTAATGACCTGACTTTCTACTTGGCAGGTAATTACTGCTGTCTGCTGGAGAGGCTTCTCCTGCCCCAGGGCTGGTTCACCTGAGGTGCCAGGGTGTCCCTCATTTCCCAAACCACACACAGTGTCACAGGATCACACTGTGACTATCCCCTGACACTGACACTGCTAGTCTGGTCCATCTGCTGACCTCCATGGAGCTATGAATCACACTCCTAGGAAAATCCCAGTGAGGCTGAGGTGTGCCAAGGGCTGGTGGGGACCTGGTTGTCTATGATGGGTGTGCTTGTGAACATCTAAACACTCTTTACATCTCTTCCCTGCCTATCCACCTTGCATTCCTTGCCCAGCCTGGGCAAACAACAGAGAGGATTCCTCTCTGACAGCTGCCTGTTAAAGGACTTAATGGGCAAATCAAACCAATGAAGCCTAAAATCACAGCCAACTTAGAAGGGCCCTTAAAAGATCATCTGGTCCAATCTTTTGTGGGAAAGGGACACCAGATGAAGTTATTTAGCATTCTGTCCAATCATATCTTGAAAACCTTTGGTGAAGGGGACTCCACCACATCCCTGGAGAGGTGGTTCCAGGGAATGATTGATCTTGCTGTAAAAAATTGTTACATCAAGATGTGGCTTTTCCTGGTGAAACTTGTAATGTTGCCCCTTGTCTTCTCCCTGTGGCTCCTTGCCCAGAGAGAGCTTTGAGGCTTCCTTGTAGTCACCCTTTAAGTGCTGGAATACTCTGTGAGGTTTCCCCTAAGCCTTCTCCTCTCCAGGGAGAAAAGACCCAACTCCTTGAGTCTTTCCTCATCAGATGGGCTCTTCTCACCCTTTGATCATCTTTGTGACCCTCCTTTGGACCCCCTCCAGTCTGTCTGTCTTTTTTGAACTGTGGGGACCAGAAGTGGACACTGGTTCTTGTGCAGCCTGACAAGTGCTGAGTCCAGTGGATGAAAATCTCCTGATGGGCAGTAATTTGGAAGCAACCCAAGGCAGAGGATGTCTTTCTCTCTTTAGTGTTTGAGAGATGAGTGCCTGAGCACTCCTGCTCCAGGACTTCCCTCTCCCAGTCATGATGGCTGAATATAGCACCAAGCAGGGGGACTACCAGAAATATTTTTCAATTTTGTTTATTATTGTTTTAGAATTTCCTGCTGAGCCCTAAACATCACATCAGCCTTATCAGGAAGAGTTAAAAAATAATTTTAAAAAAATCCTTTCTTGTAATGTCTGAAATTGTAGAAAATTTGGAATGGCTGAATTACTGTGTTGTACTGACTTCCTGAAACTTGGTATCTTCTGAGGCCTCAAACAGTGCTCTTCTTCCTCCTCCTCACTCCTGACTATGTGTGCACAAACACACATTTATTTGGAACAATTCTGTAAGTTTTACTAAATATCACATAGGTAGATACAGGATCGGGTTAAAAGAAGTAAAAAAAAAACAAAACAAAACAAAAAAAAAAAAAAAACAAAAACACAACAAAAAAACAACAGAAAGCAAAATCCCCCTGCATTTATTAGTGGATGAATTTCCTTCCTGCCCTAAGATTACAGGAGGGCTTTACTGAACGATGCTGGTGTGATTCTTGGGGTTGCCTTGTGCAGGGCCAGGAGTTGGACTTGATGATCCTTGTGGGTCCCTTCCAACTCCGGATGTTCTGTGATTCTGTGATGCTCATCAGCTGGGTGGAGCAGGCTTTAGGATCAGGGAGCCCTCTGGGGTACCAGCCCCTGTGGGACCTGGCTCTGTGCGGTGTCAGGCACAGCTCCTTAAGCTCTTGTTTAAACCAGGAACCTTTTCGAGGCACTTGCACAGCGGTTTTTGGTGTCGACACAAAGGCACTGCTGGTGTCTCTGTGAGTGGAGGAGGTTGGGTGCCAAACTGTCCTGAGCTGGTGGCTGTGCTGACAGGCTCTGGGGCTCTTTAGCAGCCGGGGTGGCAGCCAGGTTGTTACGTCTGAGAAGGCTGAGCTCGGGTGGCCGTGCTGTGCTGCCAGAGGTGTCATCTTTACAATGAGACAGATAAACGAGGGTCCAGATTAGTCATGGTCAATTAGGAGGATATCATGCCCCTTCTTGGAGCAGGATTATTAGTGTGGGTGTTTTGGCCAAGCTCCAGTTACGTTCTCCCCTACTCTGTGAGCACTTTCGCTTGCTAATGATCCAAAACCATCACGTGGCATCGTTACTTGTTGCTGAAAACCAGCAATGTTTTATTCCAAAGTCCACAGCACATCAGTAATGGCCCCGACAGCTCTGTCTGTATCAGTCATGCTTTAATGCCCACCAAAATCCTTCATGTCCTCAGCTCCTACAGAAATTATTGCCAGTAGTCTGGCGCTGCAGTTCTCATCCACTGTCCGTGGAGTGCAGTCCCACACACACATCTCCTTCCAGGTATGCTGGAAAATTTTGGTTTTCCCTTCCAGACCAGCTGCAAATGCTGCTGGCTGAACAGACCACGTTCAGATAGTGTCTGTGGGCTCCGGAAGCGAGCAGCCATTAAGGAACCCTGCTCTGTAATAGCTTCACCTGGGAATATCCATCCAAACAAGCTGTGCTCTAACTCCTTCCAGTGCCTGGAGTTACCAGGAACTTAGCAACGAGGAAAGGAGCCAGCTGGGGGAGACTGTGGCTGGTGCTATACATTAACAATGCCTGGCAGTTCAGCACAGGAAGCATCAGGCTTTGGTGTTCAAGAACAAGGCCTTATTTGAAAAGAAGGGGGGGGGAGGAATAATCCACAAACTGACCCTGGTTTTGTGCTGTTCAGCTTGAGTCAAAGTTTTATTAAAGATTTCCATTCGGCAGAACCATCTAATAAATCTTACTGGTTAGCAGTCAGAGGAGGAGGAAGAAAATGCTTTTCTGGTGTCTGTTGGGAATTGCTGGTACTAAATTAGCTCCTCTGGAATTATTGCTGGCACCACCACGCTGCCGCTGTTGCCCCGTGGAGGCTCTCTGCAGCGCAAGACTGTTTGTACTCTGCCTGCATCCTAAGCAAGCAGAATATGGAATTTTTAATCATTCACAGGAACGCATTTGGTATTCTTTTTGCCTGTGGAAAAATAAACCCTTGAAGGGCACTGCAGGAAGGGAGAACGCCTGCCTGCAAAGGGAGGCCTTGCCACGCTGGTGGGGAGGGACATGTTAGCAAGTCATTTTGGAGGGAGGGGTCTGGCAGAGCAAGATGTGATCATCCCAGCTCTTCATACCTGTTGGCTGCTGTTTGCCATCCAAAGATCCTGCAAATGAACAGGGGCTGCCAAACTGAGATGGGGTGCATGTGGCAAACAGCTCATATTTGCATGATATTTCGGAAAAGTCAAATATTTCCCTTACCCTCACCTGTTGTGTAGAAGATGTTCCAGACCTGTGTGTGAACTCTCAGTGAATTTTAAAATGCTTCAGGACTATTACAGCTCTTTAGCCATTTAGCACCATCCTTCAAAGGGTTAATTCTAGGTCAGCATGAATTTCTTATTGACTTCCATCAGGCTGGGCTTAATCTGAAAATGATGCTCAATTTGCTCTTCTGTTGATTATGAGCTGGAGACCCAAACCATTTATTTTTCATTTTTCATTAAAAGTAATTTAACTTGATATTAAAACCATTTGAACAGACCTTTAATTTTTCACAAGCAGGGAATGTCACACACATTTCTTTTCCCTGTGCTCGAGGCCATCATGCTCCCTTATTACTAACATGAAGAAACAAAGCAGATAAAAAAAAAAAAAGTGATGCGGTCAAAATTTTTTCTCAGCAAATTCGGTATCGAGTGATTCCTGGTGAGAGGAGATCAATAGCATGCAGTTAATTTTTTAGTTGTTTATGTTGCTGCTTTTAAACCATGTTTTCTGTGATCCATGCTAATGAGGGGAATGAGGAATTTATAGATTCATAGGCTAAGGTCAGAAGGGACCTCTAAGCTTAGTTAACCTGAGCCTGTGTATACGCAGGCCAGGGACATTTCCCCAGGCAGCATCTCTCTTGCAAATGTATCTAATCTCCTCTTAAAAACATCGAGTGTTGGTGAGTTCACCCCCTCCCTTGCTGGTTCTCTATGTAATTATCCTTGCTGTTGGGAAAGTGTTTCACTTCAAGGCCAAGATATGTAACTTGACTTTGCAGTCCCTGTAACCTGCTGTACCTTTGTCTGCAAGACTGAAAGCTTTTCCACTTGCTCCCAGTGAACAAGTCACCTCTCAGCCCTCCTTTGATGAACTCCTTGAATTTCATGTCAAAGGTCTGATTTTCAACCCCAGGGTCATTTTGGCAAAGCTTCCCTTTGAACTTCTGCTGATATCCCCACATATTGATGCAGGACTCAAGACCTGCATCTGTCTCGCCGGCACCGGATGCAGCAGCACTCACTCTGCCCACGTTCAACTTGTTTTCATTTTGGTGTTAAGGCTTGAATTATATATCCAATACTGCACTGACCTTCGATCCAGCACACTGCAAGGTGAGCTCATGTTGTGCAGCTGCGAGTGACCTCCTTTATGTCCTCCTCTGAGTGCCTGGCTTTCTAAGGGAGCAGGGCTGCTAAGATTGTGCTTCCTCCACGTAATACTTTGTATTTAAAACACCACTGCTAGCTTGAGACTGTTGAACTGAGATATCCAGGTAGCTGCTAAAATAGCTCCTTCTGTAATGTTTTTCACCCACCAAGCGTTATGCCACCTGCAGCCTTTATCTGGAGAGAATTTCTATTCCCTGGATTGTTGGTAGATATAGTAAATAGCACTGAAGAAGAAGCACTGCTTGCTACCAGTGGCCTTGCTCAATGATATCTTCTCATTAACAACTACATTTTGAGATCTGTCAGTGAAGCAGATTTAATCTCTCTACTGTGTGCCTTGTTAATTCCATATAATACCAGCCAAATACCTTGGAGAAATCGCAGTATGTTACAGCGTCACAGTTGTCTTTAGCAGCCAGGCATGTTGTATTGAAAACCAAAACCAAGAACCAGGTTTCCTGATACCTTTCGTGGTCTTGGCAGCGTCAGGTTTATGGTTGGATTTCATGACCTTAAAGGTCTTTTCCAACCTAAATGATTCTATTATTACGGGTTGGTTTAACAAGCCTCCTTTTCTGGAAAAGTGCATTGATTGCTGTTCATTATTTTATTAGCATCTAGTTATTTGTTGATGAAATCCCAAATTAACCACTCTGCTATTTTGCAGAGGACCAACATGAGGCTAAGTGAGACCACTTAGCTTGATGCTGGTACTTTGCAAAATTAATTGCTGCACTGAAATTCTCCTTTTCACCTTTTCAAAATACGGAGTCACTTTAGCAGTGCCCTGATCCATCCTCAACTCGAAAAGTTATTAAAAATCAACACTAGTGGCTCAATCAGCTTCTCAACAGAGTCTCTAAGGACACCTGTGTCTAAGACAGCTGGGCTGCTGGGTCTGAGAACTTAGTTTTTGAGTTCACATCTTCTCTTGCTGCCAACAGTGACTGCTTTTGGTTCCTCACAGCACAATATGGAACCAAACCTCCCTGCTCCCTTCCAAATACAAATGAGAAATAACCATCCAATTGCTCTGTATTACACTGTGCTACCTCATCAGCAATGGTTTTATAACTGATTAAAATTATAAACTGGATTCCCAAAGATCTTAAGCGCCTTTCTTTTTTACTCCTATTATCCCTCAGTATTTCACTGGTTCTCTCAGCCTCCTGTAGAAGCAGTCAGTTTTTAACCTATTTGTAACTGCTAACCTCCCATTTTCCCCATTTCTGTATACACTGATTTATTTAGGTTTTGTCACAGGCTTTACATCCTGTTCAGGCTGAAATATTTTTCCTTGACTGTTCCCAGAACATTCAAAAATGTTTGAAATGGTGCCTAAATACGACATCCAATTGGGATGTACTGGATTATTCCTTTTCCAGTGACTATTCCACTATAAATCCAGGTTTCCTGTCCACAATTGCTTTAAAAAAAAAATTCATTTAGAATTCTGAAGTTACTTTTTACTGATGGGTGGCAAATTTTACTTAAGCAAAGCCAGTTTATTATGGTGTGTAAGCACTAGGTAAATTTTAAGTCACTGGTTCACTCTCCTTGGTCCATCTCAAGGTGTCCCACTGGATTCCCTCGTTCAGGGTGCAGAGCGAAGCGTCCCTTCACGTTAGAAACCTGGAAAGTTTTCAGCCAACAGCCCCTGGTTGAAATCAGCCATGCAATTTCTCTTGTACTGCATTTAAAAGATTTTTGTTACTTTTTACGAAACAGAGATATTCGAAGAGCAACTCATCCCTCTCCACGGGAAGATGTAGGAATGTATCAGATGTCCAAATCCCTCGTGTTTCATTTTACAGTTTAGGGCTCTAATCGTGAGCTGCACTGAACACATTATTTCTGGTTTCCAGGAGAAAAATATCATTATATACTGCCTGAGCACTGCACTCCTCATCCTCCTTTGCCTCCTGCTAGAGCAGAGGGACTAGGAGGACACGCCCTTAGCACAGGAGCACATGGCAGAGAACCACTGGGATGGAGCTGGCTTGGGATGGAGCTTGGCTGCTCTGACCCCTTTGCTTACAGCAATATCTGCTCCAACAGCCAAGAGAGGGTTCCCCTTAAATTAATAAAAGTTAGGGAAAAGAAGGTGAAAATGAGGAAAAAAAAAAAAAAACAAACCACACCAAAAAGAGAAAAACAGAGAATGCACCAAAGCGAAAGGTTAAATGCAACAAGTTAAAACATGGAGGTGTTTTTGAACAGTAAGATGGGGGCCAGGGACACCCTTGAGGCAAGGAGCAGGGCTGTTGGCTGAACTTTTGGGAGATGCAGGTCCTGCTGCTGCCCCATGGCCGCCAGTCCTCCCAGCGCCAGCCAGTGTTTTGTCTGGACATTGCCTGGCACATCCTCTCTGTCCTGGTTTTGCTCAGTGCCTCGAGATGCTGCTGCATCAGACATGGACCACAAACCCTCACTTGGTGCCTGTGGCAGCGTTGTCTGACGAGCTGTGGCTTTTCCAGGGAAACCAAGAGCTCAACCAGTCCCCAGCACAGGGATCTGCTCTGCCAGGGGCTGGCCTGTGTAACAGCCCAAAACAAGCCTGTCTTTCTGTAGCAGCAGCCACGTAAAACTATTTAAAAGGTCTTTAAGTTCTGCCAGTACTTTGCAATGGCTGCCAAGTTTTATTTTTGTCAGCCAATTAGGGAAATTTGTTCAGTTTGTGACCGGGATCGGGTAAGTGAGCCCGAAAAGCAATCAAAAGCACCTAATAAATAATAATGATTAATATCAGTGTGTGATGCTTACTCAGTATTTTTTTTTAAGGACCTTATAGCTAGTTAGCAAAAACATGTTCCACATTATGGTGGTCTCTACTACAGCAGATATTTATCATCCTCCAGTTACACAAGGCGAACTGAGGAAAACAGCATTCCTGTAGTCACTGGAGGAGCCCAAAACACATCCCTTCCCGTGATCCACTGTGCCTGAATGTGAGGAGAAACATGAACCATAGCAAGGTCCTGGATGTACACTTAGGGAAACGCTGTATCCCTGAACACAAGCAAAAAAGAGATGAGGAAAAAGTCCAAATGGTTCACACCTCCCTTCCCCTCTCCCCTTCACTTTTATTAGCTTATTTATCAGCAGAAAATGTTAAGGCACCGGTAATTCCGTTTTAATGTTTTTTCTCACCTGCAGAACTGTCTGGAGTGGTTCATGTTGGGACCTGCTTTAATATTGCCTTTCTCTGGGTCATAGATGGTGGTTGCTCGTGCATAAGCTCCTCCAAGAATAAAGATGAACCCATTGAGAGTGACTGCAGGAGCATATTTGTTATCTGTCAATGGAAAGCAACACTGAGATCAGTTTTAGGCTCAGGTTTGGAGACCGTTTTTTTATTTATACATTCCCCTTATTTATAGATAAGTCACGTTTCTCTAAACCTCCAAAGCTAGGGAAAGAAAAATGAGGAAACCTTTCCCAGTTTTGTTCTCCTCTTTCCAAGTTCTCAAAGGCACTTCTAAAGATCATCACTTCTTCATCCCCCAGTATGTGCCTCCCTCTAAACTGGTAAAGCACAATTATCCTCTCCCAAAACCTAATTGAGTCACCATGAAAGCTCCTCTGGTACACGTGAAATTAAGATGTCAAATTGTTTCAGAATTTTGAATTGCTGCAAGCTTTAACTCAGATGCTTCCCATGCCTGTGCAGCAGCTAAGTACAGAAGAAACCCACAGCACAGAGACCTCTTCAATAATATCCAATATTCAATAGCTGATTCTCTTTTATATTCTGCTTTTGTGTGGGAACGTTGCATAATCCAGAAAATTTTCTGAGACCCGATTTCTTTTTTGCCTTTATCTGTCTCATAAATTCACCTGCATTTTTATTTTCAGATGTGTGTGTATCTCCAAGCAGTCCTCTGTTTTAGCAACAAACTGTGTGAGGTTGGAGTTTGAAATTAAGCAAGTCCCTTATCCTGAGTCAAGTTCAATCAGATTTTCTGAGGATGCTTTAAAATTCTTGTGTTAGCTGTGGCATTATTAGAAATATTAGTAAAACTAATCATAAATTATTGAATAAAATAATTCTAATCTAATTAGTTGGCCTGTCCCTTACTCTGCTAGCATGCCATATGCACATTGTTAAATATGAGCCAGTTGGGCTGAAATATCTCATGATGGTGTCTGTCTTGATGCGATGCAGTTTTTTTAATCAACATTTCTGTGAAACCAGTCAGCTGTGTCTGGGAACAAAAGGCAGGAAAATACTTTGCTTTGGGTTAAAATAAGCCTCACAACCAGTTCACCGAGAAGCAAGAGACGAAGCCCTTCAGCTCATCCTGGTGTCAGGGGGCACATAAAATTGTTCCATGTGTAGCTGTTAAGTTAAAGCCTCTCCAGAATCTGCATTTTTATATGCTCAGAAAAGGTTGGTCCTCCAACCTTGTTGCATCTCCAACAGAGAATCACCCTGGACACCGTCCTGCTGCCTTCAGCCCCTGCAACCTCCTCCCTGAGTGCAGGGAGCTGGAGGCAGCTGGAGAGGAGCTGTGATATCATCTTTACTATGCTCTTACATCTCTGATAACAGCCTCAACAAAACATTGAAGGGGTTTATATGTTCCTCCCACATCTGTAACACCATGACTGTGTCCTTTTATGAACACAGAAAAAGATGGGCTTAAACCTCCTGGGTGATGTGTTGTAACCCTGAGGATCTTGTAAAACTACCTTATTCCATTAAATATTTAACAGAGATTTAATTTGACAGGAGTTAAACAAAAGCTGACGAACAACTCCAGAAGAGAGATAATCTCCTTAACTGAGGTTTGAACTGGTTAAACTAGAATGAAAAGACTGGTTTGGTGGTGTCTGCTTCTGTCCCAGCATGGCCATGGGGTGGCCTGGCTCAGTTCATCCTGCTCTGTGTTGTTGTGTGCACAGAGGTGCAGCACCCGGCAAGAGAACAGACAAAACATGGTATGGGTTAAAGCTGAGCTCCTATTACGCTGAGTATCTACAGGCATATGTCAAAAAACCAAGGCTGTATTAGGAAAATGTCACTGATCCTTGGGAACAGATGGGAAGAAACTAATTCATCCAGAAAATAGAACAAGGAGTATTCAGTTTCTTTGCGGTGCCACTAAGCCACTATAATTCATCAGAAGGACTTATCTGTCCTAACAACCCAGCTCATGTCCCTTTCCAAATCAGACTTGCATATGTGACATTTTTTCCACTTAAGAAACTCATCAGAAATTTTCCATATTTAATTATCACATCTTCTTGATTTTTTTTCTCTGACTAGCACTGTTTTGCAGGATAATGAAACTCTCACATTAAGGAGAAAAAAAAAAAAAAAGAACTCAGCTCCCAAATCTCACAGGGAAATTATCTGGGGCTCCCTCAAGGCAGAAACAGCGACTTCTCAGGGGACTGAATCACTGACTTCACATTCCTTTTTGATAAAGAATGAGAGGGAAACCCCTTGGTTATTTTTATAGTGACTTTTTTTTCTTTTCAAATAGGCAGACAGTCTGATATTCTTTTCCTTCCTTTTTTTTTGAAGAGGCAGTCGTGTTTGATTCTCATCAATTTTTCAATACATCTTCTGTTGTCTTTTTACTTCTTTTGTCTTTAGCTACAATTTCATAAATTGATATCAGGTAAGTCTGAGACAGAGGAACAGAGAAATCTCTGCTGTTTCTTTCAGGAAGGGAGAAGTTCAGAGCAAACAGTCTCCTGATCCTGGTGAAGATATGGCAGGAAAGCCACAAGGGACACCTCCAGAGACACGTAGAGAGGAAACAGTGGGTTTTATTTTTGTTTTGTTACCATGGAGATGGAAATTGTTCACAGATACAGGGATTTTGGAAACCTCCAGCCATCATTCCTGATACTTCAGTGAGGATGATCACCTTCAATCTATACCCTTACTTCATCCCAGGTGCTACCCACACTCTTCCCATGTTGTTGTCTTTTCCAGGGTTTGGTACCCTCATGCAAACTCTCAGCAGACTTCAATTTCTCTTGCTGCCTTAAGTCCTTAACACAGTCATAGAGCAAGGCAGGTGGCTGGGGAGATGAATTTTGCACAAGCACGTTGTGTTTGGGCTTTTTAGTCAATGCTTCTGGGCATGAACATGAGCTTCTACGGGTCACAGGCTTCCATGGGATACAGCAGGGCCACCGGTTATTTCAACAGACTGCTGGAGGGAAGGAAGAGAGGGGAGAGGAAGCATGGAAACTGAGAAGCAGCCTCCTTTCCCCTCCAAAGGTCAAGGGGGTTGTTGGATATACTTATCAATTTCAGGCTGGAAAATCTGAAATAGGATTTGTCCCAGACAGCAAACACACTTGAGATTAAAGGGCAGAATAAATGTAAATGAAGTAAAAGGTAAAAGGTGATCTTCTACCCAAGTGGGTAACATCGTAACATCACTCTCTTCTGTTGCTGCTACAGGAAAATACGCCTGTATTTCTATTCTAGGACAGCTTATTGCAGGAAGGAGTGTGCACCCCATGACAACCCTTGAGCCAGAGGTGTACTTCACATGGGGTGGATAATTTAACCTGCCACCGTGCTCCTCACTTAGGAAGGACAGAGTGCTGTCTGGGATATGTTCCATGTCTCTCCAATCTCTCCATGGTCGAGTAGCACAGTTCTGCTTTCCCTTCTGTGATTGCCTAAAGATCTTACGCTGCCTTCCAGTAATGAGCTCAGTCAGAGACTGAAGTGGCATTACAATGAATGGCAGCAGCACCTCATATGGAAAAAGGTTATTATAACCACGGTAGTTAAACATTTTGATTGGGAGGAAGAAATGTGAGCATGCCACCAGTCCAGGCATAACTCCAACCAAATTGTCTCCTGGCAGGCGTGGGTGGCCGGTGGGGGGTTGATGTACTTGATGAAGCAGATTAGAGAAAGGAGACTAGTTAATGCAAACTAAGCCTGCTTTTAATAGCAAGTGTCTCTTCCCCTTCTTGGATACTATGCAGACAAGCTGAAGAATGGCACAGTCATGGATAGGATAACATCCCAGAGCAGCTGGCAGACTGTGGTCTGATCCTTAACATAGCTCGTGAGGCCCAAGTGCAGACACTGCCGTGAACAGCGGGGTCTCGGGTGGCAGCCCCCTGGCTCAAAGCTCTCCTGGGAGCTGCTCTCTCCCAACTACACAACCAGCCACCCAGCCCTATGGGTTCCCCACTGACCCTTGAGCAAACCCTCCTTGGACACCCCAAGGTCGAGTGTCCTCGCGTGCAAACACCACATTTTGTGTATGTGTGGAGGGGATGGCCTGGGCCAAAACAGGAGGCTCCACCTGCCACTGCAGGGCAGTTTTAGCATCAAATTTATGGGCATAACATTGCTGAACTGTAGAAAGCTGGATACAGCACAGCCATGGAGGTAGGAGTGAAAAGGAGGACATCTGATAAAAGGCAAACACAAAAATACCGATTTGGCTGGGTAGAGGGCAGAGAATGTGTAGGGGAACACACTGAGGAGTGGAAAAAATCATTTTGAAAGGAGGCTATACAGAGGAGAACTGGGTGAGACAAAGGAAAGTAAAATTCAAGTTTACTAGTGGGAAAAAAAAATTAAGAACTAGTCATGAGAAGAAAAATACACTGAAGGATGAGATAGAACACTTATTGCTTTGGGACTTGCAGGTGAGAGCCAACCAAACCCTCCAACAAGTACCAAATTGCTGGCCTTAGGAGAAGGTCAAGACATGTATCTGATTTTTCTTATAAAGTAAAAAAATATATTAATGGGAATTGTTATTAATTTTAACTAAAATAAGTAATGGGATAGTGCAGTAAAAAAATGCACAGATGCTGCTAATGCAGTTTTTCAGATATGTGCTGCATTCTGAGCTCTGTGATTGTCCCACTTTGGTCGGACATACCACTGCAGGAGTAAACAGTACAGTGAGGAACTAGATACTTGGATTAGAAACCAGAAATGCTCATAGAATTTAGAGCTCTATCCTCTAGTTCTCACCAGATTTTAAAATTTAATAGCAGTGATGATTAAACAGTGGTTTTCTTACAATGCAGAAACATTAATAAAAACTTGTAATTCCACACTGACTGTTGAGGGTATCAAAAAGGGTGTATTTTAGTGCCCTGGCATGAAGGCACAAAGTGAACTAAAAGGCAGTGACAAGGTAATTAGGCTTACTTACAATCCCTGACTTCAGCATGTCTGTGGCCATCTTGTTAAATAAGGCAAACCTCAGGAAGCTTGGCATGAAATACACTTTTAGCACAGCTATATAGGACAGCTTGGCCAGAAATGGAAAGGCAGGTGCTGTGAGTACATAGACTTGGGTTCATTTACTCTTGTAGGACTTTGGTTTTTACAGCTAAAACCACAAGGTGATGAGCAAGGTGGTTTACTGAAAATAAGCAATTTGAAAACTCTGTGAGGTTCCCTTATCCCAGTAACATCAAGCTGGGGGCTGCACTGCTGAAGGGACATCTGTCAACTGCAAAGGTGGAGAGAACTGAGGTGGGGCAAAGGACGGGGCACTGAGAAACACCTTCTCCTCTCCAAATATGGATGTGTGCAATCAACACCTGCCCAGAGGCTCCCACAGCATCCATGTGCGTGTTGGTGAGCTTGCTGTCACACCTACTGCGTGCAGGTATCCACATCCCAACACCTCCTGACAGGGGAAGGATAAAGAATAAATGGAAACTGTGTATTCCTAGAAGAAATCCAGGCAGAAGAGAGCAAGGGCTGAACTGCGTGGACTTGCTATCAGCCCCCCGTTGGTATCTCCCCTGCACAGGCAGGATGTCACTATCCAGCCTCCTTCACCTCCATTCAGATTAGACAAACATGAGCCTCCCCCTTGCCATGATTGATGCCAGTGTTGCCTTGGGTTAGTCTGGACTGTGATGGTTTAAAAGAGATGGACCTGTTGGGTTCAAACATGTGCCATGCTGTGTTTGACTCGCTATTGTGAAGTACCACAGTGAACTGAGACAGGCACTACTGGTCTAAAGATCTCCAGAGACCTTGGCTGCTTTCAATACCTGCAGCTACAGTTGCATATCTGAGTATGCTTGAGGCATTTTTAAACAAACTGTTGTCCTATGTGAGGTCAAACAGGTTTCACTGATCTCTGGGGTAACCTTATAACAACTCACCATCACACATCTCAGTTCACTTAGCTCAGAGGGACAGCTTAAGAATTGACAAATCAACACAAAAAGGCTCTGAGGCTGTCAGAGGCACCCTGGCAGAGATCATAGCAGGATTCACCCCAGCTCCATTTTGCAAAAAACACCACAAGGCTCCTTCTACTCCCTCTTTGGTTTAGGCTGTACTGTACTTGGTGTTGCATCCAATTCCTGGGGGACACTTTACAAATACAGGTGACACTATGGTTTTTGTAGAGCTGGAGAAATGAAAATGTATTTCCAACATTCCACTGCCTTTTTGTGAAGATCAGGCATCACATCAGTTCACTTTCCCAGACATTCTCCATGGGGGTGCCATTTTTCAGACTCTGTGTTATTTTATTTGCAAGTAAATTGATGCTGTACATTACCCAACAAAGAACTCCACATTTTATCATATATTTAATGCCTTCAGCTTAACTAATGAACTTTGCTTACACCAAGAAAGCATAAATACCATCTTTTAACTTTGCTGGTGTCTTTCATGTATTTTTGTTAGGAAATAATAGTGCACATCCATTAGAACCATGGGTGACGGACCCAACTGTGGATGGTTTAGATGATTTTTTTCCAAGCACGCCTGATGTTGACGCTTGCTAGACAATATAACGAGCCCAGGGAATGATTTCTTAGCTCCTGTGGCACTTGTACTATTATGGCAAGGAAAAGGAATACATCTTTGCATAATGCATTCATTTTTGCAATGTGCTGTGAGTCCGGGAAAACCTCATACTGTCAGTCAGTGGATTAAATGAACAGCAGCAGCTGTAGCCATGTGATGGAAAAAGCCAGGCAATAGGGTTGTTTGTGCTGCTGTATTACATAAACACGACTTTCGCCGGTTAACGCCCTCCCGCTGGGCGCTTCATGCTGCATCATATGCATGTCATGTTATGTTAGGCTGCACACCAACAGCAGAGAGGGAGATGGGAAGCAGCCTGGCTGTGCAGAGGAGGCTACAGCCACGGTGTACCACCTTCTCATGACCTGATCTAGTAGGAAACCCTAAGAAAAGAGCTGTAACTGTTGCAACAAGCTGCAATAAAAAGAGCAGCTTATTCTAATTTTCTGAATATGCTTAGGCCTTACTAGAATACCTCATAACTGTGCTTCTATAATTTCTTATCTGCTACTCGTATTGCCCCATGGCTCAATAATGAGAATACGATTTTTAAAAAATGAAGCACCTCGTGTCTCAGTTTCAGTGCAACCAAGAGGTTTAAAATGGTGAAATGCTCTGGACATCTACTGCATGTAGATGCCCCATCCCCGGAAACATGCAAGGTCAGATTGGACGGGGCTCTGAGAAACTTGATCTAGTAGAAGATGTCCCTGCTTACTGCAGGGAGGCTTGGATTAGATGACCTTTAAAGGTCTCAAACCATTCTATTACTCTATGATCTAGGATGTGAAAGCAAACCACTCCAAAAGCAACTTCTCTGCAATGACCATATGAGTTCTGTGTCTGTGGCCAAAGGCTGCCCCCAGCCCAGTGCAGAGCAGGCCTAGGACAGCTTTATTCTGCAGCAATGTCCTCACCAGGTTGAACACTACACCTCATTTCTAAAAGCAGCCTAAACACTCAGGGTGCAAACTGCCACATAAAACAAGTAAGTTGCAAAGTTCTGAGCACTGTCCTAATTTTGGAAGGAAGCTGACACCTCTGATGTTGGCTGGTACATTGGAAAATTTGGTTTCTCATCTTGCTCCTTATTCAGTAAAATGTTTGGTGAGCTCAAGGGCATCCTAAACTAATAAACACAGTTTTAATAAACTATGTCTTGAAGAGTTCAGCCTCTGAGCAAAAGGTGTTCATGCCTGTTGACACCACTGATAAGTCCCAGTTCAGAATGACCATCGCTTCCTACAGGACAGGTGGCACTTCAACAAATCCATGAGTGACAATCCATTACTTGAGCAGTGTTGTGAAACCACATGGAGCAACACATGATGCTTGGGACGAAGTTTCACTGAACTCAGAGACTTTTTGGACCTAAAATTACTAATTGTTCATACCTAATAACTGATTTCCTTTCTCCTCTGCTTTGAACTCCTCAGTTCTAGCTGGAAACTGGCTGTATTAATGAGTGACAACTGCCTTCAGTAAAGATCCAGAACAGGTGCCTTTCTAGTATCCCATTTCTGCCAATATGTTATAAACTTCTCTCTCCCCACCCCCCCAACTCATTTGCTTTCTGCAAAGGCACTGAAATACCTGTGCAGTGCAGGGACTCCTGTTGGAACAGAGTTTTACTCTGACACCACGCATCCCTTACCAATCATGGGAGACTCTATAAAGCTCCAGGAGTTCGTCTGAGGGATGTAGGACTGCAGGACCCCGGCAGCTCTCCCGGCCTCGTTCACCCCTCCGAAGACGTAGATCTTCCCACCACAGACGGTGGCGGCGGCCGAGTGGACGGCCTTGGGCAGAGGGGCGATGGTCTCCCACTGGTTGGTTATTGTGTCGTACCTGGGAAGGAGAGCAACTGGAGTGAGCAGAGATGAAACAGCAGGCTGGGATGCAGAAAGGCAGCTTGACAAGCAGAAGAAAAGTAGAGGCAGAAATGTATCTTTTAACACCCTACAGATTCAGCCACTTGGTAAACAGTTTAATTGATGCTTTTTCTGAGCTTCTGAAACACTGATAGAAGCCCAGAGAAAGCTGGTTCTGTTTTCTGTATATGCCTCTCAAATCTCATTATAGTCCAAGGTGCAGAAACTCTGGACATCTTTGTTGAGATGTCTTCCACTGATTAATTTCTTTTAATTAGTATACAATGAGACTATTCTTGCAAATCAGTGCAGCAATATCCAATAGGAACTATGGGCAGGCAACTGTTAATATACTTCAGTTGTTCAGCTTGTGGAACACATCTCACCCACAACATAATGCAACATGATGCCTCTTTTTACTCTAGTTAACTGACCAGCAACGCACATTTTGTGCCAGAATAAGTTGCTTCCATTTAATTTTCATTGTGCAAACTAAGCTACTGTGCTTCATTGCAGGATGCTGCAAACGTTAAGGCTGGAATAAGATTTCACCATTGCATTCATATTTGACAGGAAGCAAACAGAAAAGAGCACGCATGAAAGTGCTAAATTAGTTTTAAGGTCATCAGTATCTGATTTAATTAAGCCATTGACCATAAGGGATGTGCAGTTAACAATCCATGGATGAAGATTCATTTTAGACAATATCACAAGTACAGGCGTCCCTTTTTTTACAAGATAACGTGGCAGGGATCCAAATAGCTGCTCTAAAATGAGTCTTGGAGACAGTGGAGAATAATGCAATTTTTAGGTTTTTATATTCCCATGTAATGACACATGCAGTCAAATAGGAGTTTCCTGCCTAGCGATTTCTCAGAATTGTTGACTGCCAGAACAGAAGCCCTCATCATCCATTCAGGGCTTTTGTTCTTAATAGCAGTGATATACAATACGCAAACCTGAAACAAATCCGAACCCACTGGCAAAAAATTATTTAGCCACAGTGGAATTCGCCCTCTGTAACACGTCCCTCAAATTCTCACTGCCCAAACTTGTGGAAAATAAAAGGGAGAAACAATATAAATGGCAGAAATAACGTGCTTAATAATAATGCACTAATGAATTTTCAAGTAATATAACTGAAAGTAATTAACACACTCATAAAACTGAAGCAAAGGCAAGAGGGAGGCACACTTTAACTAAAAAAAAAAAAAAAAAATTACGGAAGTCCCTTATAATAAACATGGAGAACTGCCTTGTATGATGCTCTAAATTACTTACAGAGAAATTAAATTAATCTACAACAAGTGATCAAAGGGGAGAAATATAACAATATTAAACAACACGGTGCTGGGGGCATTGAAGGTGACACAACTTTCCTGGACTGATTCTTGTACCAAACCTGAGCCTGCAGATGCATTTTGACTGCAAAAGCATCTCCTACAGGTAAGGCCCCATATGCTGCATCTCCTGCATATGCCCACAGCACTCAGAGCAGCACTCACATCCACCTGAACATATATGCAAAAATCTCACGAAACAGAAACAGTTTCTATGCTGCTTTTGGGATACACTTTGGTAACTCATCTATTGCATTACTTGGTAATTTAATTTTTGATGTTTTATTAGAAGTGGGTTAAGAAATTGGTTATAATCAGTTAGAAAAAGGGAAGAATAACAGAGCTCAGGACTGACCTAATGGTCCTTCTGTTGTTTCTCCTCTAAGATGTAAATTCTACCTGTCACCTGACATGTTTTGTCTCACACCAGCCACTCTGACTTAGCACCAGGAAGATTTGAGGCCTGTCAAAGTGGTCTGAGATGGGGTGGTGAGCAACCAACTGCCTCCCCTGTCACTGGCAAAAGTACCTGTCAGACCTCAGATCCCAAGACAAGTGTGTTCCTGACAACTTTCTGTCTTAATATCCTTTAGGGAGAAGGGGTTATATCCTTCACATATGCTGGAAGCTGGGTGTGGTTGAGGACAACATCCACAGGAATACTGGAAAAAGGTTCAAATTACAAAACCCAACATCATCTTTTCTGGCTGAATTTCCCTATTGTGGGACCTCAGGTCCTGCAGACCCCCGTTTTCCACTCCTCTCCATTTAGGCTCTGTGATGATAGAACTGAACTTACTTTCTCCTGCTTTCCTTCATCTGCCACTGAGAAGCCAAAAATTACCAGTTTCACTTCATCTCCTGAAAGCCAAAGTCTGCAAATCTTCTGGATATGGGTGCATGTGGGGCAGCTTAAAAAAGCACTCGTCTTGAGGGTCCTTTGGTTTAAAAAATCACTGAACCACAAAGGAGGTGGCAGCAAGCCCTTGTCCACCTAACACAGGCATCTAACGTGGGTTTTATGTGGGCTGCTCAGTAAAGCAACTCTCTTAAGTGTGTGCCTACCTTAGCCCTGAGGCTGAAAAAGAGAAACTGATGCCTCAAAGTCTTCCTGATAGATGTCCATCAAGTCTCTCCATCCCCTGGGAATTTATTCCTCCACTTCATTCTCTCCTTGCAAAACTGTAGACCTGATTTCTAGTCTGTTTTGCTTCAGCTCCCACCCACTGGAAAGTAAGTTTGATTTTTTTTTCCCTGTTGGATTATAAAGCTGTCTGCTATCAAATCTTTCTCTTTCACATGTGGACGTGCAGAAAATAATAAAGTCAACTCTTCACCTTCTGTGGGATAAACTAAGTAGTCTAAGCTCCTTAAGTCTCTGCAAGGCAGGTTGCCATCATTTTGGTCTATCTCGAGTCAGCTCTTAATGTGTTCACACAAGGATTTGCACCAGATTAACTAAATTGGTTTAAAAATGAATGAAGGTGAGCCTTTGTAACCTTCCAGGACAGAAAATACTGACACCTGCTTTACCTCTCTGCCCTAGGGCTTTTCCATCTGTTGTGTCATCTCTGGCACTGCCATCACACCATGGCCACTGCTGCTCCTGGGGCTCCTCAGCTGCCTGTCACACGGCCCTACTCAGGGGCCAGCGGGGAGGGAACTGATTTAAAGAATAATCACTTTGATCTCTTTCCATTAGTCAAGCTTTGCATCTGAATCCCCTGTTTGAAGCTGTAGATGGAGACATAATGTGAGCTGGCTTCAAGCCAAGCAAAGGTTTTTCTTCCCTCTCCTCCAATGCTCCCTCCAGTCCTGTTGTGTCCATGCTTGTCCTTGGCTGTGGGCCCACCAAGCCCATCCAATACGCCGAACTGGGAACTTCAAGGGCATCTCCTTTCACATGACTGACTGCTGGTTTGCTGTCCTTGCACACCGCGGACTCACATGTGGTTTTGCACACATGCCCTTGCACGCCTTCCTCTGCCCACAGTGCAGCCCCTGCCACCCAACAGGACCCTGCAGTCCATGACCCTGCTCTGCTCTGGAGACCAGGCTTTCCACGTGTGCAGGACGTGTGTCCCCACCTGGGACTTCATCTGCACTGAGCACAGTGACCTCAGCTGACCCTTGTGCAGTCACCACCTTCTCGTTTATGTATTATCTATACACACAGGTGTATGTATGCATGGATATGTATTACTTACGTACCCATGATATGGCAAATGGTCTGAACCCAGCAGAAAACACAACTCAGGCTCGGAGAGAGCAAAGGCAGAAATAACCTTGCTGGTTTCCACAACTCTTCACTCTTAGGATTTCATCTGTGGGCTTGATCTTCCCCTTCCTTCCTTCATTTCCTTCAATGCCTCTTTCCTTGCTCTTTCCCTACCACCTCAGTATTAACTGCAGAAAACCCTTCGTTTCAAGCTGTGCTGTTCTCCTTGCTGCCTTTTTGACTTTTGATCTCTTCAGTACCTGAAAACAGTAATTTTTTTTTCTCTTCAGTCTCTTAATTTCTCTCTTTCTAAGTTAAATAGCCATATCTTCATTTATCCACATTATAAAATCCTTACATCATGGTCAGTCACTTACAGACTGATCATTTTCGTCAGTCTGTAAGAAACCCTTAGCATTATTTAATTACATTTGCAGGAAAGCTGCTAATCAAAGTAAAGCTGGACAGTGTCATCCTGAACAGCTCTTCAGATCGATTCACATGTTTAAAATCACAGTACTGGATTATTATTTTTTTGCCTTTTTTTCTTTTCTTCTGACTATTCCGAGGGGCTTAAGAAACTATCCTTTGACAAGGCAATATATTTAATTTTCTTACGGAATCATAGGATTGTTTGGGTTGGAAAACACCTTTAAAATCAGTGAGTTCAACCATTAACCCAGCACTGCCAAGCCCACCACTCAGTGGCACATCTACATGCCTTTTAAGTACCTCCAAGGATGGTGACTTCACCACTTCCGTGGGCAGCCTGTTCCAATGCTTGACAACCCTTTCGGTGAACAAATATTTCTGTTTGTCCTAATATGTTTTTGAGAAGAAGGTGCTATATCCTTTACATATGATGGGGCTGGGTGCGGTTGAGGACCTCATCTACAGGAATACTGGAGAAAGGTTCAAATTGCTAAAATAATTTTCCTTTTTTTTCTGGATGAATTTCACTATTGGGACCTGGGGTTCCACAGACTCCATTTTTCACCTGCTTTCACTGCTCTCTGTTTACGCTCTACAGTGATGGAATTGAACTCTCTTGCTCCTACTCTCCTTCACCTGAACTGAGAAACTAAAGATGTCCTTTTCCTCCAGGCAGCTTTCCAGTCACTCATCCCCAAGCCTGCAGCACTTCAAGGGGGTTGTTCTGACCTAAGTGCAGGACCTGGGACTTTGCCTTGTTGAACCTTATACTACTGGCCTTGGCCCACTGATCCAGCCTGTCCAGATCCCTCTGCAGAACCTTCTCGAGCAGATGAACACTCCTGTCCAACTTGGTGTCATCTGCAAACTTACAGAGGGTGCACTTGACCCCCTTTATCGGATCACTGATAAAGACTGGCCCCAATACTGAGTCCTGGGGAGCCCCACCAGTGACCAGCTGGATGTGACTCTATTCACCACCCCTCTCTGTGCCCAGCCACCCAGCCAGTTTTTAGACACCCAACAGTACACCCATCCAAGGGATGAGCAGTCAGTTTCTCCAGGAGAATGCTGGGGGAAATGGTGTCAAAGGCTTCACTAAGGTCCAGGTAAACAACATTCACAGCTTTTCCCTAATCCGCTAAGTCACCTTCTCACTGAAGGAGATCAGGTTGGTCAAGCAGGACCTGTCTTTCCTAAAGCTGTGCTGTCTGGGCCTGATCCTCTGGTTGTCCTGCATGTGCAGTGTGATGGCACTCAGGATGATCTGCTCCTTTTCCTTCCCTGGCACTGAGGTCAGGCTGACAGGCCTGCAGCTCCCCGGATCCTCCTTCTGACCCCTCTTATATATGGGTGTCACATTTGCCAACCTCCAGTTACCTGGGACAGTCAAAACACTCCATAACACACAGGGCTACCCCACTGTCTCTCCTTTGTTGCCTCTTCCTTCTGAAGAGTTTAGAGCCATCCACTGCAGCCCTCCAGTTGTGCAAGTCATCCCACCATGTCTCCATGATGGCAGCAGCTTTCCTACTGTGCAATGGCTTCCAGCTCCTCCTGTCTGTTGCCCATGCTGAGTGCATGGATGCACTCTGGAAGCATTTCAGTAGGGCTATTGATCCTGCCATCTTTTCTGGGGGAGAAGCCCTAATTACCACATTAATGTGTCTGTAAAACAGTAGGTTATGAAGCAGCTTTCTAAAGTGTATAAAGCTTGTTCTTTACACTGAATTTTTCAGACTGCCTTCTAAGTATGCACTGCCAACAAAAGTAATCTCCCAATTTTAGACAACCCTATTGTAAAAGTGATGTCAGGTCAAGGGGATTTATCTTCTTCCGTCCTTCAAACATATAATAACCACAAAGCACCCACATTTCCACACTTTCAGTCACATACATTGTCTTGTCAGCGTGCGCAGTCCTCTCGGCTCTCAAATTGCATACATTACAGGGCCCATTCATTATCTAAAGACCTAGTTCGTGGATCCACTTCATTTCGCCAGGTCCCAACTCAACCCATATCTCAAAAGAAGACAGAAAGTGTAATACCCTCTCGCCTAACACCTAATGACTTGCTCCCTGTCACACAGAACCTTGCCAGAGGGGACTGATGGAGAACTGCAGCCGCGCTGTTATTTCCCTAAACACTCATTCCAAAAACATAACTTTCCCTGAACATACACCCATGTACAGCCACAAAAATGGACCTATAACTCAGCCCCTCTGGCACATGTATATTGTTTTAAGATGAGTAACGAATGACTCCTATTCATCTGTTTCTGACTGATAGTCCCATAATATTATCCATCGAGACAGAATTTTTGCTGCCTCCTTACAGACAAATGGCAGATAAAGGGTACAGGATCTCAGCCCTGTTGAACTTGATGAAAACATCCACTGTTTTAAGTGGCAGCAGATTTTCTGGATAAGGCTGCACCCTTCAGCGTCAACGACACAACCAAAAGCATGGAGAGAGGAGCACAGGAGCTGATGCCATAAATCATTAGGAGTCTGGTGGTCTTTGGTTTTAAAAACCAAAATGTTGTAAAAATATCTTTGTGAAATTTTAACCATTTAGGATCAAATATTACATGAATTCCAGGTACAGAACAACAAGGAAAATGGGAGAAAACATTATTTCCTCTGTCTTCAAAGACCCACTGTGGTAAGACACCCTGTAGACTTCATGTTCTGGGGCTGCTAACTGGTGAGACCAGGGGAGGTCACTTTGGACCAGAGACGTGCCCTTCACCATGCCAGCAAATACACGTCAAAACCTGGCCAAAGCTGGGCATGGTCACGCTTGGGCTCACTGAGCAAGCAGAGAGCAAAATGTGGTTGGGAAAGATAAGCTGCATGTGCATCAGAGGAGGTGGCAGGTGGTCCAGAGAGGGAGGTTGTTCGGTGCTTTGCCCTTCACAGCCCGGGACTGCATTGTGTGTCAGGTCTGGATAAGCCCCTGTACCTCCTTCTGGGTGGATAACAGGGCTATAATCTCACATGCCTCCTATGGGGTGAAAAACTAACCAAAACCCAAGAGGATGTGACTCTGCAATTCCACACTGAGGGGAACAATGTTACTTTAGAGGTAAATGTCATTTTTGGCACCACCTCACATGGAGTGTATGATCAAGTCACCTTATTATTTTAATATAGTGCTTTTATAAGACCCTCTGGAATGACAGAGAGGTTTTTCCCCTACTGAGAAGTGGTTCTGCAGTATCCCATCCAAAGCAACACACTATTTGAAGAGGAATGTGCAATCCACACAGAAATATGGTAGGAGAAGGTTGGTTTCTTGTAGCTCTTGAGGATGAGGCAGGGAGAAAAGCAGAGTCAAGAAGTGGGCATTCACTGCACATAAGACAGCAGACAACTCACCAATTAAAGTGATTTCAGTTTGTATTTTAGTGTGTTTTTTGCAAAGTTGCAACCCAAATTCAAAAAGTCTCACTGCTTGCAGAAATAGGCACAGTGATTAAAATTCCTGAATGCTGCCTTGTCCAAATGGGAAATGCTTTTGTGTGAAAAGGCCTGACTTTGCTCAGCCTTTTGCACAGCTAGGAGGGTCAGCTTTTCCTCACCTGCATTTCTAACAGCAGACCCTGAAACATCCTTCCCAAAACACACAGCTTCAGCCATGCCATGTTTCACTTCTGTCACCCCCTACAGTCATTTTTAATACAAAGAATAAAAAAGGAAGCATCCCAAAACCTCTCTCATTTCCCAGCATAGCCCAAAGGAGGCCATGTTGCACTTTTTCCATGGCTCTGTCTCACAAGTCACTCTATAGACAATAGCAGATTAATTATAGCCACGGGTTTAGCAAATCCCCAAGACAAGACATCCTTATTGTGGCTGAGACAGCGTGCACCGAAATGATAGGGAGGAAATCTGCTCCTTTCCCACATACAGGTCTCTTGGTGGGCTTGTTACAATGGAAAAGCAGCACAGCTGGTCTCACTGAGCCAAGCAGGGGACTGAGGGCCTGAGCGTGACTTTGCAGGCTGCAGTGTCATCTGTAGCAAGGGCTTGGGTGACTGAGATGAGAAGGAAGGAGGTGTGTGGGGGGGGACACTTTGCTTGATTTGGGATTCCCTCAACTGACCAACATTTTGGATCCTTTGATAGAGAGAGACCATGAGAATCAGAGCAGAGACAGAAATAAGGCCTTGGGAAAAAATGAAAAGAGATAATTTAATCAATGATATCTATGAAGGCACCTATCCTCAACAGCATTATTTTGATGCTCATCTTTATCAAAAGATGGGATGAAACACTGCATTTCTTTCCTGGGCTCTCTTCTTCACATATTCACAAGAAAATTTCTGCTAGTTAAAAATTTACTTATTTCAATTGCAGGACAAATACCTTCAGTCATCAGAAAAAAATCTGCAGAAATGGATGAGACTTGCTCCAAAGCAAATCCCGTGGGCAGTGCCCACCTTAAGCTCAGAGTTAAGGATAGAAGCAGTGTTCACATTTTGCATTCACTGCTATGATTTATCATTCATTCTTTGCTGCCTGCATTTCCCTGATTTGCTGAGAGCATCATCACCAACATCAGTTCTTCAGCCCATGCACGGCTGGGAGGGAAGGCCACCTGCAGACCTTGTCCCACAGCACATGTCCTTTCCAGGGGCTACTTTGTCACAGACTCATCTCCTGGGAAAAATAGGGCCAAATTTGTGAAGACAGAGGAACACAAAGCTAGGGCTGTATGTCAGAGGTAATCACTTAGCACCCTGAGTACAGACAGCTGGTCTGTCCCATGCACTGAACTAGGCAGAAAATCTTTATGGAAAAAAAAGTCATCACACAGTTAAAGTACTAAAAAGTAGATCTGCTGAAGGAAGCTTATTTTTGGCATTTCCTAACTTCCTGTGTTTTTCACTTTGAAACATTAATAAACTTTTAATACAGGTTTTGATATTCAGTACTTACAGTATCTACTTAAAAGAAAAAATAAACGTGCTGAATAAATGGAATGTATATGTTGCATATTTAAAGCATCTTTAATCCTAGCCTTTTGAAAAATGTGCTGTTTTTTTCTTTCCCCCAATCTTTCTTAATGACCTGTCCATATTTGTTTTGCCTGCTAAGGCAAGTTTTACTAGGAAATGCCTGCTTCAAAATACTGCTGAAGAAATATTCAAATTCAGCAGTTAAAACTGACAGAAAGAAACCCTCCTTATTTTTGGTTGCCACTTTCACTAAGGGAAAAGATTTCATAAAAATATGATACAATGCAGTAAGTGTTTGGGTAGGGCTAGGACTGTATCAACCATTTTGGAATGGAATATTCTTATATCCTGCATTGCAAAGTGAATTCGACCTTTTAATGAAAACATGGATATATGTATAAAATATGTGGCTCTACTGAATGTTATGGTTGAGATGAAATAAGTTGGTTTTGGAATTCTACTCTGTGAAATGTTTTCATTGTGCTTTTCCTCCTTCCTCTTTTTTTTTAAGCTCCATGTGAAAAAAGAAATTTTTTTATATCTGGAGTCTTCTTGAAAAGAGACGTTTCCATTCTCTCCCATCTCCATTCAGCCAGGAATTAAAAACTGTTTCGATTTATTGGTTATTTTACTCCAAACTTGGCAGATTAAGGCCCCAGGCCAAGACCACCAAAGGGAAGATCTTCCTGCCAGCTCAAGGCTGAGGTGCCTCACCAGAAAAAGACATACAAGAAACTTACTTTGCTGTTGCTTTTTTGGGTTTAAAAGAAAAAAACCTGTATTATTGTGGTCTGTAAAGACTTTCACCAGTCCTAAATTCAAAGGAAGCTTATTAGTTCACTGTATAACCTGGAAAAATGTCCAAAGAAGCTTAATTCCTCTCTTCACTCCCCTGAGTGAACCGACAAGCTGGCAACTTTTTGTCTTTGGTTTTGAAACAATGCTTCCCACTGAAGCTTTTAAAAGAAATCTAATCCTGCCCAGTTTCCACCTTTCTTAGCTGTTACAAAAGCTTATTTTAACACACAGAGTCCATTTGATGTGTCCTTTAAAAAGGAAATGGTCCTTTAGCATAGCATGAAGAAAAAGCTCCAGCAAACAGCTTTTATTTTTTTTTTTTTTTTTGGGTTTTTTGATTTTTTATTTTACCTTTCCACATGGTCAACGTTGCCTGCCACACCGACCCCTCCAATGGTATAAATTTTCCCATCGTACACCAGACTGTTATGTCGACACCTTGGGACTGTCATGCGGGACACGAGGTTCCAGTTGTCGAGCAGGGACATGTAACACCAGACATCAGCGAGCGTGACCCCTGACTCCATGCCGCCTGGCACCACGGGCGCAGGAGGGAGAGAGAGAGAAGGGGAGAACTACGTGAGATCCTGGAACGGCAGCAGCTTTGCACACAGCAATCAAAGCCCGTTACAAAGTAAAAAAACTCTTCAAATGACATTTGACTAATTAAAATAAATCACCCTCAATGCCGAGCATCTGTTCCGATGATGCATATCTGTGTCATTTATTCATGCGCCCCAAAGGCTGGGTTTTTTTTTGTTTTTTTTTTTTTTTGTTTTTTTTTTAATTAGATGACATGAAGAAATCAAGATGTCAGACTACGAGGGACATGTACATAAGGGGATAGACCCTTCTCAGTGTTCATAAATAACTTCCAGTCTATTAAATTACTGCAACACTTGCAAGAAGGTGTCAGGAGGCTGAGTCTATCTTGGCTTGCGAGACACAGGCCAGCCTGAAATCTAAAATGCTTAATACAGTGATGGATTGAAGCAGCACATATATGGGCACAATAAAGTCAGTGCTTGCACTGTAGGCTTAATTTCTAATTTTCAGGGACAAATTTCTTGTTTATTTTCATTTGCTGATAAAAGAAAGAACCAGTTGTACTACTCCTGAAAAACAGTTCAAGATGCACTTGTGAAACATTTATACTGGTCATTTTTCAAGTTCTGACTGAAGCTTCCAAGGCAGCCACCTAGTGGGTGTCTTACTATCCCTTTTTGAAGCCCAAAGAGGTGAAATGATTTGAGACCACACTAGGAGTGAGTGGTCGGGCCAGGAAAATGAATTAGACTCAGTTCCACGGTTTAATGAGAAAACCAGGCTTCCTTCTTGGTATTTTGCTCTCCAAACCTATGCTATGCAGTGCAGGGTCCAGTACTTGGAGCCTGCAGCAGTCCATTCCCACTTCTGTTGGTTCCCCTGCCCTTTTTCCTGTGTCTTCTAAGTCTGAGCAAAGCAAATCATCAGCTGGACACCCAGCTACGTTTCCAGCCATGTGGGACTTTCAGCTCTCTTTATTGCAGCCACTGAATACAATTCGGTCACTCATCCAGATTCAAGGGAAAGAGCTGAAATAAGCTTTGAAATTAGGACTCCAAGCTTTTGTTAGGAGGAATGGCACAGCCTGAAGTGGCTGTACATATTGGGAAGTACTAAATAACTAAAGAATAACTAAAAGTCAACATCTCACAAAAGCCTCCACAGAAAACTTTCGCTCCAGCTGCTCTCAAGCATGGGCAAACAAGCATGGGGAAAAAAACATCAAGAAATAATTTCCAATCAATTCTTAGGGTCCCTATGCAGTATTAATGGAATTTAACACCACAGGCAGCAATTTACTGCAGAAAATGCACTGAGGAAACTCAGCCAGGGAAAGGCAACAGCTGTAACCCCTTACTGGTGCAGATGCCAGGTGCATCTGCGCTCCCAACTACATCCTCGGATAACACACATCAGCACCTCCCTGCCCAGCCTCCTCTTTTTATCATCCAACCTCCACTCAGCTGCCATCAGAGCATCCTTGCATTGTCTGGTGGGAATTGCTTTTCTCCCTCCAGCCAAACAGAGGTACCAACAGACTGCAAAAAACCAGACACTGTGATGCTCCAGGCGCGGTGTCGACAGCTACTTTGGGAATTAAAGCCTTTTAAGGAGTGTGGTCTCAGTTTCACCAAAACTAAGAAGATTACAGGGCTAGTGACTACTGTCAAAGGAGAGATTTCAACAAGTACAAAAACATGAACGCTCCTGTAAGCAAATACTTTAAGTGTAGGTCACATATTCAGCAGTTCAGTCTGTCTGTCTCAAATTCCATAACCCACCATTTAGATTCAACTACAGCCAGTATTATAAATTGTGTTTCTATGGCAGTGAAAGCTCTTTGCATGCTTGATGGTTGTCAGACCTATTTTCTTCACATTGCAACTGCAAAATATTGTTGTTGACTGCTTTGAGAGAACATTAAAGCCACAGAGACACAGAGAGCAGGGAAATCCCTCTCTCCCAACCTCCTTCGCACTTCTCTTTCTCCCCCCCTTAACTTAGGAGCAACTGGGTAAAATTCCATCATGTCTGTGCTGTAACTTTTCTCACAGCCCAGTAAATCTGGGGGATGAATGGACTGAGAGAAGCCTTGTAGGGGAGAAATGGGGGATACTGGTGGAAACAAAACTTGGAAATGACCTGGCAGTGGGCACTTGCAGCCCAAAAAGTCAACTCTATCCTGGGCTGCATCAAAAGCAGTGTGGCCAGCAGGTCAAAGGAGGGGATTCTCCCCCTCTGCTCTGCTCTTGTGAGACCCCACCTTGAATAGTGTTCAGCTCCAGGGTCCACAGCACAAGAAAGACATGGACCTGTTGGAGAGAGTCCTGAGATGGGGCATGAAAGTGGTCAGAGGGCTGGAGCACCTCTGCTATACACAGACTGAGAGAGTTGGGGTTCTTTAGCCTGGAGAAGTATTTCAGCCTTTCAATACTTAAAAGGGGGCTTATATGAAAGATGGAAAGAGGCTTTTTACCAAGACCTGTAGTGACAGGACCAGCAGTAAGAGTTTTAAACTGAAAGAGGGCAGATTTAGATTGGATATAAGGAAGAAATTTCTTTCAGTGAGGGTGGTGAGACACTGGCACAAACTGCCCAGAGAAGCTGAGGTTAACCCATCCCAGGAAGTGTCCAAGGCCAGGCTGGATGGGACTTCCAGCAACCTGATATATTGGAAGATGTCTCTGCCCATGGTAGGGGAGTTGGAACTAGATGACCTTTAAAGGTCTCTTCCAACCCAAGCCCTTCTGTGATTTTGTGTTTCTATGAAATCTGCTTACCTGAGAGATAGATGTTGTCCCCAGCGCTGACTACGCTGAAAAACTCTCGATCATAGAAGGGTAGGCTGGCCAGTGGGTACCACTTGTTGTTTTGAGGATTTAAGCAAGTTACTGCTGTTAAAGCACGTTGATTCATGCCAATCATCTGGCGACCCCCAACTAAGACTATTACCTCAGCTACACCTAGGATTCAAGTAAGGAAAATAGTGTTATAAAAACATGGCATCTCTGAAACAGGCAGGAACCTATCAAAAATATTCATCAGTCAGTGTAATTTCAATGTATCATATATAAATCTGTTTTAGAGTCTGCAATCAAACCAAGAAGGGTGAGAAAAAACAGGAATGTGTGTAGGGGGAGCAGTGGGTGACGAACAACACCATGAACACTATTGGGAGAAGTAGGGAGGAAGAATGCCATCTGGGCAAAACTTGATGGGGAAGAAATAAATAGGCAGTTCCATGTAAAGATATCCATTCACTTCAACAGTCTTTGAGTGAGACCTGCATGTAGCAAATTCATCTTCCACTGGAGAAAATGGGACTTTTGTCAGGGATTGTGATGGCTTTGGAGTTTGACCAGTATCCAGGAAATGTTTGGACTTTGACCTGAAGAAAAAAAAAGCTAATTTCTGGAGAAGGTTTAGGCTATGGTTATGCTTCTTCATCCTGATATTTTCACTGCATGTGCTCTATTAACATATAATTTTCTGGTGGGCTGTTTTTTAGGTTTTTTTTGCTTTACCTGGGGTAAGCAGATTTTCCAGACACAGGTAAGATGTGCTCAAGCCATGGATTATGGTCATAGTCTACCAGGTGCTTGGAAACGTGATGTAGATACTGCCTCCCCTAATACAGTTATTAAATAAACTTTATCTGTGCTTGAACAGCTCCCCCAAGCCCATAACATGCAGGGTGTCCAGCAAGCCAAATGCAAAACTTCTGCACTCCACATCTGAAAGGTTTTATTCCCACTTCACAGCCAGAGTCAAGTCATATCTGTGTTACTCCAGACTCTTCTTTAGACTCATTGCCACTGAGATGGGTCACAGTTTAATCCTGGGATGTTTTCTGGCTCCATCCAAGAATTAAATGTTGGAGACGGTTTGGACTTAGCATTTAGCAGAAGCGCTAAAAACCTTCCTGCAGAAATTATAAGCCCCTGTGCAATTTGTTGCCAGGAGAGGTCGGCTCAGAAGCAGGACCATGAGGCCACAAGCTGGAAGGAATTGTCATTTCAAGAGCCTGTCTTGTGGCTGGAGCAATTGCTGTGATGTGTTCCAGTGCCCAGCCCAGAGACAAGTGTGCACAGGTGCGGGGCAGAAGCGAGATTGCCAGCAAGAGAGATGAGGAGCTGCAGCGGAGAGAAATGTGTCTGCAGAGTAATGCATTATCGTCACTCCTCATTAGCATTTTCAAAAAATATATTTGTGTCATTCAAGCAAGGTTACTCTCTTAAAAGTTATTAAGATGAAGTGCTGTAGAGTTTTAAATAAATATTTCTCAGTAACAGGAGATCATTATTTTTTGCGCCATACCAGAAAATCTAATCACCTGTGCAAGACATAACTTGATTATAATCAATGACCTCGAGAGGGCATGTGACATGCTGCAGCGAGTCCACAAAGGGTGTTTAGAGATCCTTTGTGCCTCCATGAATGCCGTTGATATGCAAAATAACATGATTCTATATAATTAGACTCTGACCTAAAAAACTATAATCACCCTCTCTTACCCTGAGAGAATCACTTTTCCCTCATCAACAAGCTTCTGGAAATGGATCACATTACACCTACAATTTTATATACATAAAATAAGCACTTTTCAAAAATCCCTTCAAACATCACACCATTAGGCTTCTTCAATGAAAGACTTTTTAGGGTAGATTGTTATTGAAAGTCCTCTACTCTTCGTCCTTGTGAAAGGTGCCTTGATGAGGCAGTCTCCCGAAGCTGCAAATGCCGTGGTTTGATATGCCATCTCCGTGCCACATTAGCATTAGTGGCAGTGACAGAAAGTTTTGTCTGGCTTTGTGATTGTACTTATGGGAGGCAGAAGTACAGGCAGCATGTTAAAACAATTCACCTGTTTTCATCTGACTCCTTCTTGGATGCAGTTTTCCTACACGGTATTTGCATTTTCTGTTAAACAAATATTTAGGTTATTTCTCTCATCACCATAATACGGGCTGGACTGGCAAAGACAATAATTCCTAAAATTAGGGTCCTCTTAAATCCTGTTTCAGGAGCATACATCTAAACACCCATGTCCACCCAGTGGGAGAGGTTTTCTAAATGCCTGAGGAAAGTAGAAATGGAAAACTGAGCTTCAAATATCACCAAGTTCTGAGAATGAGACAAGAGAAGGAGCCAAGGTCTGTCCCCCCTCCAAGGACATGTCCTGGCTGTGTTCAGGAAACACTGGACAAGGGAGCTGATGCTGTTGAAGGAAGATTTGCTTTACCTGCAGAGAGCCTGGGCCGGGTCCTCGGCGTCTGCATCTCTTGCCGGGCATGCGGCAGCATGTGATAGCGCTTGGCTTCGTTCACCAGATCCCGGCAAGCCTCCGAGGACTTTATCAACTCCTCATTGTCAACAACGTTCAGCAGATAGCTGGGATGGATGAAGGGGAGGCGCACCACTGCCAGCAGCTCTGCGGCGTACTGTGAGGGGGGAAAAAAAAATAACACACTGCAGCCTTCATGTCAGAGTTCAGCCACTTGGCATTTCCACCTCCTTCCCTGCAAACCATCCTCTGTCATCCAGTCTGGAAAGACACTTGCCATAGATGCTGCACACAAGCCCTGCCTAATGATCAGGTGAGACAGAGACAACACAGCCCTCGGTGCTTCCCAGCCCAGGCTGGGTTTGGTCCCAGAGACTGAAAATAATCTTCAAAAGGTGGCAACTCCTGTTATACAGCACTGTACAGAGGGATTTTTGGAAATAAAAGCTCATTCTGAACTCAGGCTGAATATAACACCTTGTGCACTGGCAGCATGGAGGAAGCATTCCAGTTATCTAAATTAACTTTGAAATGTGAGTGTGGTTGTTGCACTGTAATAAAGCCTCAAAACAAGTCTTTTCTGGCACTATAAATGTGAGACAAAAGTCAGTAAACAGGGTGATTTCAACAATTGAATAATATCAACCATTTTGCTAAAAATCTTTTATTTGTTGGTGAAGCAAATCATGTAGCTCTAGCTTTTGGGGAAGTCTGACTCCAGAGGGTGCTATAGAAATACTGACAGTAAGTTTCATCTTCTAAACAAATACATTAAACCTCAGAGGGTAAAGGACATCTGAGCAAATGAAGCTGTCTGTCACCAAACACTGCTTAAAGGAGGGCAAAACCCCAAGACAGAAAATTTCAATCGAAAAACCAGGCGTCCATCCCCAGATTATTCCTTTTTATATATTTGGGTATATCACAACCCAGCACGACAACACAGCAAAAAGCAGAGCGATGGGAAAACACGGAGAAGCAAGGCACACAAACGGGATGCAAACTAAGGGTGTGCAGCAAGAAAAGATAATCATCTGTTGTAATAAATATTCATACAGTGGCAGCATCCAAAGATCCCAACTGGGATTGAGGCCAGGATGCGAATATGTATTCCTGAGATCCATGAGACTGGTCCCAAGAAACACTGGGCGCCAGCAGCATCTGTTGGCCTGCAGATGCCTCTGGTCTTCCAGAAGCTGCTTGGCTCTCACTTTCTTTTTCAGCAGTATGCCTGTCCCTGCAGCATGTGAGAGCCAAATGACAGCAGGAGCAGGAGCAGGGATGGGAATGGAGCAGGGGCACAGTGAGATGGGAAAGGCAGTGATATGGCCTGAACCAGATAATGGGCTGGCCAGCAGGCAGAGGATGCAGCGATACTTGTGACCGCTCCCAGGGCTTCCCCTTTCCCCACCCAAACTGAAGTAGGCTTAATTTAGAAGGAAAATAAAGGATGTCTACTCCCAATTCACACTGCTCTCCTGCTGGAGAGCCATATCAGCCTGGTCCAAGCTCAGTCAAAGCAAAGATGCAGCGACCTGTGGGGCTGTGGCACCAGGAAGATGACTGAGGTCTCAGGCTGACTCTCAGACCCCTGTTTATCACCTCTCCTCAACACTGGGGCTGGTAATTTTAGGTACAGCCTGAGGAGTTGATGCCTGGTCACCCTGCTATTGTTTGGGATAAAAAAGCTGTTTGGTGATGCAAAAGGAGGAGCAAAATGACAGCGCTCCTCGGTGGGAAAAAAAATACGCCCGTGAGTAGGAAGTTCATGACTCCTCGCTCCAGTGTGGCACAGGGCCAAGTAGGGCTTGAGATCATTTCATCAACCTTGAACTGTAAAAGAAGACACTCCTCTCTTTTTCCTTGCTGAAATCCATTTCTGAGGAGGTACAACGGCTGCTCCTTCTCCGGAGTCACAAATGTCAGGCACTTGGCTGCAGATATCTTAATGTCATTAAATGGTACCATGTAGGAGAGGGAGCAGTGGACATATGGCAGTGGGTGGCAAAGCTCTGACTTCAAGAATTTCTTTTTTTAAGAAGGTTGGGGGCGTTTAACCTTACATTGAAGCCAAGATGAAACGTGGCACTGGGACAGAGGAATAATGCGGAGAGAGGGTACAACCAGGGATGAGCAAGGCAACTCCACAGGAGAGGTTAATTCCCACTACAAGCTGCTCAGGAAGTAGTATGAGTCACTAAAGGGCAGTTTAAATAGAGTTGGAAAATAGATGGAGTGTACAGAAGAGCCAGCACCTTCCCCTGGTGTGGTGGGACATGCTGGAGCTGCCCCTGACACTTCTGAGGTTGGTCTGCACTGGAAGCAGACACAACACAAATCAGTACAAAACACCAGCACCAACGACTGTGCCAATGAATTAGGACATGGGGTACAACAGGCACCACCATGTCCCAAAGCGGAGTGTGAATTAGCGCTGGGAAAACAGCTCTTCCCTCTGGGAGAGATGGGACAACTTCCATGGGCGCACCTCCCTTTCCCACTCTTCCCTGAATAAATGGGGCATCACTACTGCCTGAGCACAGCGAGCTCTCCCTCTTGCTCACCCACCTTGCTTTAATTAGATAAGTGAGAAAATGTGATTCTGTTTCTCTCCTGGATTCCCCCCCTCCTTTCCCTCTTTTGTCTGAGCTCGTGGCTTATTTTGAAGGGGAATAATAATTAGAACATGTTGCTCCCTTTCATCAGCTTGAAAGTTGATGTCACATATCAAAACCGATGTCACTTTTCACTCTTATTCTTCCCTTTGCTCAAACAGCTACAAAAAGCTGGCGCTGTGTGTGTGTGTGTGCACGACCACACGCAGTCATGACTCGAGCTTGGTGCTGAGAGCATTGAGGGTACATAGAATTGCAGTGTTTTTCACCAAGGGATCTGAGGAGTACGAACCACCGCAGCGTCTCCAGAAGACAAGAGACGCTTTTATAAAGTACTGTCTTCTTGCACAGCTCTTTTAAGCACTATAGTCAAGGGTGAATTTCATTTAGTCTCACTGATTTAAGAATATTCAAGTGATTTAGGCAATCAGCAGCCTTTTTCTTTCAGATTCTCCCTCACGAAGGCTTCCTAGCTCCGTTAGCTATGATTGTACTAAATATCCTGTTACTATTATCCTTTTCATTTAAGACTGGAATAAGCACCATAAAGCATTTCAACCTCCTTACCATCTGTTATTTGCTCTCCATTCTCTCTTGTCCTTCCGTTGTTCCTTATGCAGCTATGAAATATCTACTGCACCTACTGACGTTACCAGTTATTATTAAAGCAGCAGAATACCTGCACAGGGCAAATTGCCAAATTCAGCAGACAGGAAACTTGGGTCCCTGGAGTTGTGGTTTGTGCCTGTAACCCCCAGAATGTTTTCTTCTCCCTGCTCGGCTGCAGGTGCTGCCTGGACAAGTAGTAATACTTCTCAGGTCTTTGTTGGAAACCACTCACAACTGCCCTACAGTCTGCATCACATGCCAGCATGAAGTAGAGAATATTAATGCCCCTTCTGGACTACAGTTAGGACTTATCAGCTCAGAAACATGGGACACCATCGCTCAGCTCCTTGAGAATGGGCACCATTATGCAAAAATCTAATGAACTTATTGTTTCAAATGCCAGGAAAGTGTTTGAATGCTGTCAGGACTATTTTTTCAGGTGATGTGAACCTCAGCACAGCTCCTGTTGGGTGAAGGGAGCTGCTCTGGTCCATAAAGCCCCCGTTGAGTGGTGACGCTGCTGGATACCACGGGCATGTCTGGGGTGATTCTGCAGGAGTCAGGGCACTACTACCATGTAAGCAAAGTCTTTGTGAACAGTCACCGAGGGCAGGGACTTCTAAGAGATAATATCTGGCCTGCTTCAAGGCACATGTTTCACTGATACTGATTGCAGTGGCTGAACAGAAAGCAGGATCTTTCACCAGCCTGCAATCACAAGCTTGTTTCATAAAAAACAAGGAGGGAAAAAACCTAGGAGATCTTATCTTTACGCAATTTTGGGGGGAGAGATTCAGCTCTAGATTCAGACATCTAAATGGATTCATACAAGCAAGTATTTACTTGTCATCCAGGCATATGTAAACTGTTATAAATAATAGAGATTTCGTCAGCACACTTAACACAGTCCCCAGAACAATCTGACCTGAAAGGATGCATCACACACCAGGGGAAGCAGAGAATATCAATGCCCCCTTCTGGGCCATCAGCTCCTGAGACAGAGAGTGTGTTCCTCAGGACATGCCTCAGACCACGCCACACTGAAATATCTACAAACAGCAGCCACTCCAAATTGGGGGGTGATTAATTCCCACCTCTGACGGGAATTTTTGTGTCCATTTGTCCTGGGTTCTGTGCTCAGAAGGTCATGAACGTGCTATTAGAAAGCCTAAGTGTTACCACTGGGTCAGCACTGACTCAGAGGAATATATGATCAACATGATTAGCTATACCTCTAAGTTGACCCTTTCAAACCTTTCCCTAATAATACATAAATTACTCCCACTTTAGTAGGCAGACCGGTGCTTTGGCAAATGAGATTACAAAACACTCTAATGGTTTTTTTTTGTTCCTGGCTGGCAGCTTGAGGGAAGACATTTACTTTGCTAAACTTTTTATGGCATTTCTTCTCCTACTGATTATATCAGTATTATGAATGCTTGCTTGCAAGTGGGCTTTGTTCTGATATCTTCACAGTCTCAGTTACAAAACTCACTTCACTATCACATTAAAAATAATCTTTTATTCTTTTAGAGTATTATATACTCTAATCCAGTAAAATCCTCACAAGTATTCTCCAGAATGACTCTTATTGTGTTGCTGCATAGACATGGGCCACAACAATATCCAAACAGTTTTTACAGGAAGTATGTTTACTGCTGCAGAGTCATATTTCCGTCTACTTAAATTCTCTACTGGAAAGCTCTCAAGATTTTTAACATTTTTGAAGTAATGCCCAATGAGGTTAAAATAATGTTTCCCTTATAACTCATCTGTCTCTCTAGTTTACTGTTCTCCTTACAAAGGACCCTTTTGCACTATCTGCTTCCAAAGAAACAGGCTTCAGCTAGAAATACAAATACAGAAGATAGATTATCCATATTATGACAGGGTTTTGCTCCAATAAACTGCTCTTTATTGCATAATTGCAAGAGGTTTTACAAACATTATGAAGTAGGAACATACTTGATTCATCTGAGAGCCCTGAAGGGGATTTATGTCATCTTATATAAACCCTGGGTTCAGACTTGCCCCACTTCATGCACCATCCCAGCATCAGGGCTGAAGCAAGAACCTCCTTAGATGGAGGAAGCCACCAGGGACAGATTTGAAGCAGAACCAGTTCCCACTGCATGAAACTCTTTCAAGTGAGTGCAGGACACATTAATTAAAAACCACTCCCCAAATGGTAGATGCGAGTCTTTGAAGCCTGCCCTGCAGCCAGGAAATGAACCGCACAGGGAGCTGTGACGTGGTGGCCACGCACGCCGACACACTGGAGTGGTGACACCAGTGGTCCCTCCCTACAACCATCTCCAGCCCAGCCCAGGTTTCCCCTACAGGTTACCTAACCTGATATTCAAAATATTGCTGGCTCCAAGTTTCCAAGTGTAAGCCCAACAGGGAACAGAATATTGGAAGATACCTGCAAGGATGATCAAGTCCAACTTTTAAATGAATGGTCTGTACAGGGATCAAACCCGTGAGCTTGGCATTGTTAGCATCATGCTCTAATCAACTGAGGTTTGGGGAAACCAAAGCTGCTGGTGCACTGCTCTGTTATTCTCACAAACATGCCTTCTATGGCTAGATTTTCCTGACACTGCCCTGCTACTTAGTAATGGGGGTACTTACTTTGATACATCTGACCCCTGGGTGTTACAAAGACACATCGTGTTTCCAGTAACCTACTGCACGTTCCTACACCCAAGGTCATATCCGAGCCCAACTAAGCATTCTGGTACGCTTGGAGTATTTACTAATCACCCGCACTGACTTCTTGGAATTGCAATGCTGCCTCCAGATTAAACCCAAAGGCTTGGTAGCCTGTCAGCCGACAGCCTCATAATATCATGAGATAAACATGTGGCAGAAAACCTGGTTCGCATTCACTGGGTTCAGCTGGTGGCTCGGTGGGCAGGATGCCACGTGCATAAATCTCACGCCTAGCAAGAAGGAAAGAGCAGCCCCACTGTCTTCCTGAAATCAGGTTTCAACGTGACATGTTTATGGCAGAACAGCTGACTAAACACTGTAATGTCCTCAGCGCCCGTCCCCTTCTCCGAACGGTTTGCAAAGCAGCACACGGGTCGGTATTTCCAGCAGTAATATGATGAGGGGTTTTTAAATACACAGGGAGATAAATCATTGATCCATCATACTCGGAATTTGTCTGATACTCAGGATTAAAAAATCCTCCCTCTTGCCATGCATTCTCTAGCTTGCTGACTAAACTCTATGAAATAACCCCTCAAAGCTCCCCCAAAGGGTACTCAGAGGTGAGTGGTGTTTGTTTATGGTCAGTCACCTACTCAAACACGTTAGCACACAGATGCATCCCAAAAACACTCTGCCAACAACAAAATGGCTGAAGCTTCTCATGTGCTTCACAGAACCAAGTAAACTCCCGAAACCTCCATCCCCACAACACACTGGCACAAAATCCATGTGCAGTAACTCTCCAAAATGCTTCTTGCCTATGATGTAAAATGGCTGTGTTTCTGGAGGTCAGTCCTGAGCACTGGGGCCAAATGCAGCAACAGGCAAAGGCGAGGGAGCATGTGTGAGGAGCTGCTTGCAGATGTGAGTCTTTGTGAGGCTGTTGCTTCAGCAACAGCAGAGAAAGATTTTGTAAAAAACAGGAAAATGTGTTGGAAAAGCCACAAATGAAGAGATGGAGCAGACTGGAAGACAAGAGAGGTCCTCAAACCAATTAAAACTTCAGAGAAATTATTTGGTAGATCTCCTGTCAAGTGTATTCCTTTAAAAAAAAAAACTTAAAAGTTTAGTCAGAAGGGAATTTCAGGAACTGCTAATCTCACCTGCATCCTCTTTTTTATTTAATGCAGCTTTTTCCTCCAATACATAGCTAAGGGCATGTTCCTGCACTGATTCCATTCCTGCTGCTGCCTTTTCTTTTCCCTCTGTAAGCCTGTACAGGAGCTGAGTGTCTCTGCAAAAGCTTCATTTAAATAGGAGCTCTTTGAGCCGCCCATCCCTGGGAAATCACAGGGGTTACTGCTCATCCCTTGCGTTTTTCACTTTCAGGGAAATTGAAGCTTCTTGTACTTTCATTATGGCATCTTTCTGAATTTGTCTGCTCTTCCCACAAATGGATTTCAAAGCGCCAGAGTAGTGTGGGCTTTTCAAAGAAGCCTAATTGAGCTGTTAGAGAGTGTTAGTGCCTAATTCACTTAGGCTCCCTTGGAAGCATCCTTTTTCATATTTATTCCAACATTCTTTCCTGAAACTTAATGCCCTTAAGTCCATTGATTGATCAATTAATTTCTTATTATGATGAACTAAATAATTTGTACATGTTGGTATTGGGTATCAGCTTCCCTCATTACCTCCTCGTAGAGGAGAGTAGAGCTGGAGTTGTCAGTTACCTGGCAGATTCTCCATTTTCTTGAAGCAAGCTGCTCTTCCACATAACTTTGGAGGGTCTTTAGAATGTGCCTGAGAAATAGGGAATCTTCCATCTGCTCTTTCACAGTTACCAACCCTTTTTCCTCTGTAGCATCTTGCCTTCAAACTGCCACTCTCTGTCACTGCCAAAATATAGCTCATGGGCATTTGTAGCATTTTTGACATAAATCCTCTTCTCCTTCTCTCCATCACTTTTCCTTACCCTCACTGACAGATACAGGGCTTACAGGTGGGCTTTGTGTTTGCTCATTCTTAGACTAATTTGCCAAGTCTCAAATTCATCCCAGTGGTTCTTACTGTTGTTACAACCCTTGCATCCTTCCAGGCAGTTCCTCTCCTTGGGGCTTCAAACACTTGTAGACGTTTATCCCTCTTTAGCTGTCATTAGGCCAAGTCATGCATATTCACATCTTTTAATCCTTTTTTTTTTTTTTCTTTTCTCACATCAGTTCCTTCAGTCTTTTAATCATTTGTGTTGCTCTTCTCTAAATTACCTCATATTTGTCTATGCATCTCTGATTCTCAGGCACCATGAAGATGCCTTTTAGATAAATCTGCCTCCGAGGACACGAGTTCATAGAAAGCTTGTTAATGCCTTTATGCTGGAGACATTTCGTTTTGCTGCTGGACACCACGATTTTAAAGGGTTTGGAAAAAGGGCACATGATTATATCCTTGCAGAGTGCAACAAAAGGTGACTGCCATTCAGCTGAGCATCTTGTACCTGCCTCTCTCCTAGCACTAGTCTGGGCACCTTGTTGAAATGTTTACCCTCTCCTCATTTTTTGTCCCTCCTCAGGGTGAGAGAGAAGCTACATGCAATGGGGAGTCTTTTTTTCCCCAGACTTTCTATGATTAATAACTATTTGCTGTGTTTTTTATACAACTTTGGACTTGGAGCAGAAGGTGGGAAAGTTTCCAACGAGCTTTGGTATGTTTGTGCTTTGGACAGGCAGCAAATTGCTGTACATCCAGCAACTTCACACCTTTCCCATCCTCCACAGATGCTGGGCACGACTGCAGCTCTGCACAGCTTCGGCAGTGTCAGTGCCTGGGGACAATATGGCTCGTTATCCACTGGATCCTTCCAACAGCCCACATGGGAGGCATCACTTCCCTCCAGCTTATAGTGTAAGAAATGGGGGTAAAAAGGTGAAACAACCTGCTCAAGGCCATGCAGAGAGCAGGGGGATGTGTTCAGGTGAAGACTGTGTGGGGCCTGGCAGAAATCTTTCCTTGTTTGGGCGGCTCAGACTACGCTGGTTTCAGACAGTAAAGCCTCCATTATGCAATATATTTTTCGCATGAGTTTGCTGGAGTTGTAATAAGCTTATCAAGGGGATAAACTGCTAGGATAAACCCTACAATCTTGTCCATCAGTCAGGAAGAGAAATAAATGGAAAAAAAAAGAGTAGATTCAGCTTTCCCAGATGTGTCAGTCAGCTGCAGGCTTTCCACTCAGTGACAGCAATCAGGAGGACTCCTACAACCAGAGCTCTGTGTTCACTGGTACAGGAAATTACCTACTAGTTCTGACCTCACATCACAGGCTGCTTCTTTTGGACAGACCAGTTTTACACAACTGCACTAGCACCAGCACTAGAACAGCTCCATAAACGTTACCATAGGAGCTGGGGCACTACTCAAATGCACTGGGGGAATACAGTTATTTACCAAATCCTGGCTTAACTCCTTCACTCTCTGAACTGCCTCTTTCTACTATGCAGAGGATCAGTAACCCTTAAAGCACTGCTATTCTCTCTTTGTAACAAGGCTTGGGTGCTCTTTTGTAATGCCACAGTGCACTTAAATGAGCACTGTTCATATAGCACAATGTGCACAACTAAACATCAGCCAGGGAGCAGCTTTTAAAATTGCATTGCAAAAAAAATCCCGGTTCCTTCCCTGTCACTGCTCTCCAGCCTGGTGGGGAAAGAATTAACAAAAGCAGAAACAATTAAGACACTTGAAGAAGAGCTTTCAGAAAGGCAAAGAAGAGCAGGTAGACAGCAAGCTCAGTGCCCTTCCAGGAGAACGGGAGGCTCCACTGAAAATCTCCTTCCCAGAGGCTTTCAGCAGGGGATCAGACAGGAGGGGAGGCAGTGAAGGATAAGTTGTTGTAAGATCGCGGCATGAGGCTGCGCTGAGGGGGAACATGAGCGGTGAGATTTACTGTCCCCAGGCGTCAGCCTGCACTGCAGAGTGACACAAAGTCATTACAGCACAAGGAGTTCTGGAGGGCTGCAGTTGCCCTGGGGCAGAGGGTGCTGAGTCAGAGAGAAGCTCCTCTGTGGGGATGTCTCTGCTGAGCAAGCCCCTGCCAGGCTTTGCCAGGGAAGATGGACGTGCAGGTGAGATGAAGAGCACAGACCTTTCCCTGTTTGTGCCAGACCTCCACCTTTGGGAGAATCACCAATGCAGAACTTGGAAGAAGTTGCCAAAGAGTCATTTTAGTCACCTGCCATTGGAGCTATTGAAAATAAAAATGTGACAATAGAGCCTGGCCTGTCAGGGTAAAGGGAAATGGGGAGAAACAAAGAAAGTGGGAGCCCTGGAAATCCATGCCGTGAAGGATTTAACTGCCAGCACTGCCAGACTGGTCACCTGAGGAGTACAGTAGAGCTGGAGTGATGTCTTGGGACTGCTCTGCAATTCATGGTGCAATTCATGATGCAATTCATTCACCAACCCTCCCAACACTCCTGGTGTCCTCCATCCCGAAGAGTCTAAAGACAGCTCATTCAATCTATCTCCAAACTAGGAATAAAATAAAAATATCCATACATAGCTCCTGAAAGAAGCTCCATCTCCATGTTCTTATTACCACAGTCACCCAGTTCTGCAGAGGTCTCAGCAGACTGCGTATCTCACAGGAGCTTGGGCAGTTCCTGGCATGGTGGGCCTTGCTGCACACCAAGCACCAATTTTCACTCATCATCATCTATATCACAAATAAGGTTATTTAGGTTTATCTTCCTTCCTATCCACCACAGAAGCTATTTGTGCCTAGGCTCTGAAAATGCAGAAGTCATTATTGCAAAGATGGTGCTTTTCATGGTAAGGGTGAGCTCCTACTTTTAGAAAATAAGTACCTATTTAACTAAGAGCTTTATAACAGATCAAGCAGTACACAGAGTACTAAGAAAAGTGAGAGCTACTATCTAAATATACTAGTTTAGTGGCAGGATTGGGCAAGAAAATAATTATCTGCTTGGTATCTTTTATACTAATTTATTCAAGACCCTTATATCTGGACAAATACAAATTAAAAATTAAAAGCCCTTGTAAAGGAATGCATGAAACCAAAGCACCACAGAGAAATTTGGAGAAGCAAATAAAACTGCCGTCATAAACTACAAAAGCACTGCAGAACCTGGACAGAAACTTAAGAATAAAAAAACCCAAAAAACCAACTCAATTGCAAAATAAAGGGAAGAGAGGAGGGGATAGTGGTGGTGGCAGCAAGAAAAAAACACCACTTAAAAAACCAAATTCCCAACATTGCTTCAGCAAGGCACAGAAGGAAATATTTAAACCTGCCATTTTGAGAATGTAACCCAGACCACCTGGTGAGTGACACCTTCTGTTGGCACCAGGCAGACAGGCTCCTGCTGCAGGGTTCCTGAACTCCAACCCCTGGGAATAATCCCCAAGGTCCCATTAAATCCAGAGTGGCACAGAGCCGACTGCTGCCATCAAACTTTAAGCAACCAGGGAAATATGCTGTAAAACAGTGTGTTTTTCAAGGCCAACAAGAGCCAAAGAGGGATAATTTCAATAAATCAAAGATACTGTGTAAATGTGTTAGGCAATAATAACACTGAGCAATCCTAAATGGCATTACTGGCACATGGAGGATGTGGTCAGAGAACGTGGTGAGCCCCCAGGATGGGATTGCTCTGCTGAGCCACATTCCCTTCTCACACAGGGCAGGAACCCGGGGGCAGAACCCTGGGGGCTGCAGGATGCTGACAGGGCAGAGACCAGGGATGGTGGAGCAGTACCAGTTGGTGGAGCAGCATAGGCAGCAGATCTTGGCCTGGTATGCAGTGTCCTTAATGCCCTTACCCTCATCCAGCAGCCAGGGGAAAGCAGGAATTCCTCTTTCTCCCACTGTAGAGATGAGGTTTGGATGTGCAAATGCTCCGGATCACATCCAATTACACATTTAACATCTCACTGCACATTCAGGTGCTTGAATTCCCATTTAAATCAAGAAGTTTCAGACTGTCATGACGAGGGACAGCAACAACATCACGTGTCCAAGTGTCTCCCTGAGTCTCAGTTTGGTCTACAGGCAACTGGGACGTCCTCCTTAACCAGACATAACTGTGACTGGGGACCAACAGAAGCAAATCTGGCCTCTAAAGTGGAAAGGAGGAAAACAACCTTCCCCTTCTGTGGTCTGTGTGGAAAACTGGCCTTCAAATGGAGAGGTCTGAGGTTCAGACCACAGTTCACTACCTGCAAAAGCTGTCTTGCAAGAGCTGTGCTGGAGGCAAGTAGCAGGTTTTTAGATATCACCAGGGATGTTTTCTGGTCCCAAGGACAATCATCAGCCTCCAAACAGTCATTGCTTCCAGCTTCTATCTAGTGCTAGGCAAAGTAACAGACTCAGTTTCTTTAGTGGAGAGCAGACTGCACAGCTCAGATGATTGAGGAAAGGGTGGCTCTAATAAATATATAAAACCCAAAGGATTATCTAAGCAACCAATAAAGATACAGAATCTTTTTTTTTTTTTTATGAACTGAAGCTATATTCATTCACTATGTGACATCAAAAGAAATACAAATTTTCTGACAGATTTTTATTTTTCACTGGTACTAAAATGCATCCCCTTCTTAAAGCATCTCAGACAACTGTAATTCTTCCCAATTTATCTCTGACTGAGCCTGCAGTCAACAACTCGAGGCACCAGCTTTGTATCATGCATGTCACAAATGAGATTTTGATTCAAAATGATCAGATATGGGGATCCGATTTTGAAATTACACACATTTTGTGCATAAGCCTGCATTCCCTTTCTCTTTTCTTATCTGAGCTGCCCGTCCCATCTCCTACACGCCCTCATGTTTAAAATTGCATGGAGATGGTTTCTATTCTGAAAGAGGCATTCAGGGAGCAGAGTGAGGCTGCTGAGATTATTTTTACCTGAGCTCTGATTGCGGCGTCCTTCTTAATCCACTTTATCACTGTTTCGTACACCAGCTCCTCCGCTTTGGTGTTCAGGCTGTCATTGGACATGTAGGAAATAAAGTCGTCTTTTGAGATATTAAGGATCTCCTCTTGGTTTGCCACCTCGGGGAAAATTTGCAGGGCATAAGCTTTGGCCATGTTGTATAGTTCAGTGCACTGCATGGCTTCAGCCATGGCTAATATTCCTAAGCAGTTGCTAGCAGTCAGCTGTTTTTCTAAAAGGAGCAAAAAAAAAACAAACAAAAAAGGTAATTGAGAATTATTAAAAGGAAGATACAGATTTGTTCCAAAGTCATGAGAAAAGTAAGTGTCATAGACAAATTTCTAACCCTAATTATTTTCAGGGAGTTAACAAAAAGCAGCACTGTGGGTTAATATAGGATTGGGGTTTAAAGTACAAAAATCAAAGTCTGTCTAACAGCTGAGTTGAGGATGGGGAGGGAAATGCACTTTCTGAGTTTGCTTTCTGTATAAACCTTCACAAGGCACTGGGGAAACCTACTGACATAAAAGTATCTGGGGCTTCCCAAGGGATGGGAACCCAGCCAAGAGACTGCTGCTGTTCCTACCGCCTACAACGTTGCTTTAAGGAACAGCAAGATGTAAACGCCAGTGCAGACACTTAAGAATAAATGCAAACAGCACTAAGGACATTTCTGAGAATGCTGCAGTCACTTTATGATAATTTTTGCCCTGTTCAGCTACTAAGATACTTCAAATAAAAAAAAAATCCTCCCCCCTCTTTTTTTTTTTTCAAAGGAACTTTGTTGCTGCTGAATGTGATGACATCCCTTATGCAAAACACAGATTATTCTAACGCCTTCTGTTAAACGTTGTGTAGTGGGTTTCAAAGAAAATCATGCACAGAGGAGACAGCATTATCTCCTTCCCAGCAAACAGAAGCGGCAGCACAGTGTGTAGCTTCGCGTTAGAAGTGTGCTACACCACACATTTGACTGTACTTTTTTTCCTTTCCAGCTATTCTGAAGAAAAACCCACCAATTTTAGACATTTATAGGAGGAACTCTCAGATTCTTCTCAGCTTTTGTTAACCAAGCCACTACTAATAGGCAGAATATATTCTTTTAAGATATGGGACTACAGAAAAAATAAAATATAAGAGATAGACAGACTGCAATAGATCACAAAGGCATCGGTACCAGTGGCAGGCTCCTGAGCTACCAGAGAAGTCTATCACATTGGGCAGTGTCATATCCTAGTGCACTGTGTTGGAGCACTGGACAGGAATGTGCAACAGCCCCTTATCTCTTCAAACAAAACTCCCATCCGGTTGCTTCAGCTGGAAATGCTCGGGGATTCTTCCCTACACCCAGCTTCTGCCTTCCTCAGATTGAAATCCTGCATACTATCTATACATGGCTTTTAATAAAACAGGATTATGAACTACCTTTTTCTTTTTTTTTTCCCCCCAAACCTGACATGAAATTAGGGGTTTTGTGAGTTTGGTTTTTTTTTTTTCTTTTTTTTTTTTTTCCCCTCTCTTTTCCCATCCTAACTCCTTTTCTTTCACACATCCAGCAAGCTTGAAACTAGGTTATCTCATTTTGCATCAGTTGATCGTACTGACTCCAAGGAGCCCATTTCCTCAAGCAGACTGCAACAGTGGCACTGTTTGCTGTCAGTAGATTTTGTCACTCAAAGACTGTCCAGAGACAGGTTGTAAACTGACAGCTATGAAGCAAAGCTCCCAGATTTTCCTCTCTTCCAAAGAACCCCCCGCTCAAACCCAAAAAACCCGCAACCCCCAACCCTCTTCCAGGTTCCTTGGTTCTGTCTGCTGGCACAGTTTCATGTATACATACGGCTGGGGGTAAAATAATCATCTAACAGAGCCCAAAACTCTCATCACCACTTGGCAAACTCCCAAGTCAAAGACAAATCTGACACTGTTCCCCCTTATCCTTACAAGGTTTATAATGAAGGTAATAATCAATTTTGACTCATTAAGCAGCGATGGTAAAGACTTGTGAGAATGAATCTTTGTCTTCAAGGGATGGGGTTTGCCTCTATCAGGAGAGATTCCCATGCCATCCCCAGCTGAGCTTGTGGCATGGGGGAGAAAAAACACTGGTCACGACTGATTTCTTCTGATCTGTACATGTTTCTCTAACAATGCCGGGTGACTGATGCAGCCTGGTGTCCAAGCAACTCGATGTTGTCCCTTCAAGCTTCACTCCCTTCTCTTCCCTGAGGAACCCCCTGGTGGCACATCCAAACGACATTATCCCTGTCTGATTCAGCAGTTTTAGAGGCTATTTAGAGATGGGTCCCAGGGAGATGCAGACCAGGGTTACGCACAGAACTGCTGACACACTTCTTCGCGCTTCACTTCTGATGTGATGAGCACCACAGCAAGGTGGGCACAGTGATGTCTCTTTAAGATGAGGGTTGGCACGTGAATTAGAGGGACTCATTGCAGGTGAGCAAGGCAACAGCTATAGGAGATAGGAAAATCTCTATCCTGTGAATGTAAAAACACTACCTCCTCCCCATTTTTCACCCTTGACTCGAAATTTGGGGGCAAGATTGATGCCTCTTGACTCCAGCTGTCTATGTTGCAACTGTGCACTCATATTAGTATTGCCGTACACCCATAAACAAGCAATTCCAAGCAGCAATCTAGTAATATTCTTGATTATTCTGGTAGTATTTTGGATAATGACTTCAGGATGGACACAGCCATGCCTTACTGATGCCTGTAACTCTTCACTGACTATAAAGGGAGCCTACATGACTACTTAGACATAGACTTCTGCTATATAATATAGCCTATCCTACAATCCAGGGGTACTTCTGAATGCTGACATGACAGAGACAGCTAAGGACCAGTTATGCTCTGCCTGCTCCTGAGCTGTTTTCCTTTGGACACTGACATGTTTACAATAATTGCTGTTTTGCCACAGTGACACTGGGCTTGTAAAAACACATTTTTGTGGAGTTTCACCTTGACTCCATTCAGAACACGACTGCTGACTACTAAGCTGTTCCCAAGGCTCAAGGACAGTTTATAAGGCTCAAGGACAGTTTATAACGGATCATGAGTGGACTTTAAGGATCGAGACAGTGCTGGATAGCATATTTGCTCCTGTATGTGTCAAAATAACAATGTAGATCAGCAGCTGGTATTTTCCGCTGTTTTAGATGTGACTTTGGAGCAGGATCCTGTGCAGAGTCATCAGGAGGCAATCAGCCAGGCAGACTGCTCTGACTGCACTTCTGGCAGCAGGGCAACTTGAGATAAAGTCAGAGATAGATGGTGTGTTGGAAGGATTACCCAGAGAGATTGTGGCAACAGGATGATGGGCTGTAAGCCCCCTCTGTGTGCATTAAGTATGGTATTTTCACTTAGAGATGCTTCGTAGATAATTACTTGGATATCACTAAAAAACCCATAAAATATGATATTCTGTGTATGTTCTGATGGGGAACTTATTCCTCAGGTATTCCCATTAATGTCAAAAGCATGTGAAGATCAAAGATATGTGGAAGACTTAAAGATGCATTCATTGTTCAGCTAACGCTCAATGAATTGTCCAAAAGATTTTCCTTCCCCTGTGAGGATCTTCTTCCTTTCTCCTATCTCCAGGTATAGTCGAGGGTTCTTCAGTGCTGGACAGTGCAGTTCTCCAGCTGGTTCAAAATTCTCCACCTTGGATGGACAAAATAGTTGCCCATAACACTTTCTCTTGAATTCATAAGGAACATAAAGACCTATTCTTTCCTCAGGTGCCTATTCATGCAGGTCTCATTGCTGGTCTGCCATTCAGTTTTTCTCTTTTCTCCCTCTAGTACTCTTTCCAAAGATTGACTTTGTATTCTTTGCTCAGGAGACTACGACAATCCAGAGCTCCTGCTCTTTCCTATTTCAGTCCATGGAACTACCAGGTTCCACCAACTTCTTCAGCCTTAAGGAAGAATGTATTTTATCAGCAGAAGGCTTAAGTACAAGCTCAGAATTGGTTCCCTCCTGCGATGGGTGTCCCTGCACAACAGACCTCAACCATGATACTGATGAATCATCTGAATCTCAATTTGAGCCACGAGTGTGATGACAGTGTACAACAAATACGAAAAAAAAAGAGAAAAAGCTGCTTAAGTCTTCAGCCACAGGGGTGGAGGAAATACCTATGATATCCTGACCAGTTTGCAAACATTTGCCCAGTTATCATATGGTGTCTGCATGAACCTGTCACCATCGTTGCATCAGTCAGCACAAAACTGTTGTCATTTCTCACAGTCTAGATAAAAGCCAAGGAGACAGCATGTGGGGGAGAGAGAACATGGCTATAATTAGTCCAGCAAAGCTGGTTAAGAAATCTCCCATCAAAATGAAGCTACTTTCCTGACACATTTTGCAGCATATTTCCACCAGAAAGCAGAAGAAAATTTGGGATGCCTCTGCCTAAGGCTGCTGAGAGGCCCAGGATAGAGACACAAAAGCTGCCTGGACATTCACCAGTCAGGACCCTCCTGGATCTTCACGACTCAAAAAGGATGAGCTGAACTTCCTCTGAGATGGTGCTGTGCTATGCTGAACAGACCTATTAATTTGGGGCTTTTACTTCTTTGGACCTCCCTCCACTTCTCTCCCTTTTTAGGCATGGCCAGTGATGGGAAAGATTCACTGTTTATACAGTGGAATCCTCCAGAAGCGCTGGTGAAAAAAAAACCCCGATTTTTACCGTATTTTTGCTTTGTGTAGAACAAAGGTGGCTGGGATTAAAAGAAAAAAACACAACCACAGTGAAGACAAAATGCCTTTGCCTAAACTTTTCAGATGGCAAGTGCTCTGCTATCTCTGTAGAGCAATCCAGTCACAGCTATAAATAAAAATAAGCGATTACACTCTGTGAATTCTCCAAATGAGAATACAAAATTCCAGCGGCTCCCCATATATCACTGAACTTATAACCAACTCTACTATTTCATACCATAACATGGTTCACTGGATTCAAATATTAACTACTGGAAAAGAGAAATCTCACACTGATTTAGTGAAATAAGTGTATTTTGGTTTTGCAGCTGAATCTTCGGAGATAGTGCAACTTGAACACATCTCGTGCTCCTGGAAGGGCCACAAGATCTAATCACCATAAAAAGGTGGCAAAGGGAAGCTGGGGGAAAGCAATGCCAGAGCCAGAGCCTCATTCAAGTTGCACAGTCCAAATGGTGTGACTGCAAAGCATAAACTTTGTATCATCAGTACCCACCCATTTGAGAACAGATTTTTAAACATGGGACACATAAAAATTTGGAAAGGAGAATACAACACCACAGATTCTTTACTGATGTACATTATATCAGCCTAGTCCCATCACTCATCTTGCCAGTAGGCTGGCTTAGCAGTGAAAATTAACACAGCAGTAAACTGGACTCATTTGACTTTTTTTTGTTGTTGTTGTTTTTTGAGTGCAACATTGCCTAAACTCTCATCTTTCACATTCTGCAATTGTAGATGTCAACTTTAAATGAGAATTGCTCAGGAAGAACCTACAGGTCATGTGGGCTTCAGAGATGACCCATTGAATGATACATCAAGAAAGACCAAGGAGAAATCAGATGTCAAAAAAAAGGGTATCTGGTACTTATACATGGGAACTAAGTCATATAAGACCAACCTGAACGTTTTTGTATTAATAAGTTTGTGTTAGTAATTAGTAATTAGTAAATTATTAATGTCTCATAAACTGATATTACAGCTATGATAGTGAAGGATTGGTACAAGTGGTACAGACAGGAATTTGAACCAAGGTGTGTTCCAGCTGTGCTCCTGTTCTAACTCCTCTTCTGCCATGACAGAAATGGGTCTGTCTGATTCCAGTTCGGACCTATAAAGCTTAGCTGAGCTGGAAACCTTGGACTGCTCTGAAATAGTCTATTCTGGAAAACAGATGGAAAGTGAAAGGAGCAGGATGCCATAGTGCTGAGGACCTCTGATCACCTCCTCCATCTGCCAGCCATGCCATTTAGTGTTGCCCAATGTTATTATTGCCTAAACCATTTACACAATATCGAACTTTAAGCAATCACGTGCTCTGGACAAGAAGAACACATTTCTTGTGGCCATCAGAGAAGGGCAGAGGCACAGGTGATGTTGCTCTGTACACCCTTGCTGGGGCAAATGTCCCCCGTGCACACAGGGCAGAGCAGCTACCAGGGGCGGGCACAGCAACCTTTCCTTCCACCCACCTTTGTGATGACCCAAATACACCAGACCATAACTCTGTGTGCAGTAACAAACCCTGTTAACATTTAACCTGGAATGGTTCAGCCAAATCTTGTTTACAAGAACACTGGACGTGGGAAGGACTTTGTCATGAGTGCAAGAAAATTGCAGATATTGCAATGCAGTCTTTAATTTGTTGCAAATTCTGCAGATTTGCAGGACCTCCTCCTTCATGGGAGTCCACCTCCAAATTTTTTGGTGTTTGACCAAGCTGGACTCGTGCAGCACCCAAAATTTGTTCCCACAGTTATAAGCAACCTGTGCTTTACAGCCTGGTATCTATGTAGAGGTCATCCTCATAGAAACAAAATGTCATCAAGATTCCAAGTATGGAATCTTCAACAAAATAAGTTATCCAAGATATGAAACCTGTTGCCACTCAAACAACAGGCTACACTTCTCTAGACCATTTTCCACTAGTCATTACATCAGCATTTAAAATTCAAATTACAAGTGAAATTAATAATATTTTACTCTGCGGGTTTCTTAATTTATCCTCTAAGAGTTGTCAGAAGGTTTATGAACCTTGACACAAGATCTTAAAACCTCACTAGATGGAATGGTTCTTACCTAGAAAGGAAACGCAGACTTTACAGAAGGTGTGAAACTGGAACTTGCTGGCAGCTTCCAGTAGGGTTTTTGCATTGGCTGAATCTATGATCAAAGAACCTGTATAAACAAACTCCAGGAGTAACTCCAGGACATCCGCAGTGAGGTTGGACATGGCCAATTCCAGCTTCTCCCCGCTTCTGCTACTGTCCCGTGGTGACCTGGTAACAGCAGACAATTAAATTACGGACATTACACCATCCCCATTTTATTGGCATTTATTGATTAGTGAGGGCTAGAAAATCGCTTTGCACCTCATTATATTTCTCCATTACTTTTGTTTAAGGAACTGAAGAATATAAATTTTAAAATAACTGAACTTAAAAACTTTAACTGGATCTGAAAGAGAAGAGTCTTAAAGCAAGTCTTACGAAAAATCTGTTTATTGCTACTTTGCATTTTCATGCAAAAACAGTTGCAAAAGAAAAGGAAAGGAAAGGAAAAGAAAGGAAAGAAAGGAAAAGGAAAATGAATGATCCAACATTAATGAAAATGAGGAACGGGATTAGCTTTCAAAGGGAAACAATACATTTTAACATCTTGGTTAACATCTCATTTTCTATGCATAATATAACTGTTAAGGAAAAACAACTCTCCAATTTCAAGAGAAAAGGTCATCTACTTTTTCAGGAATCCAGCACTGGAGTAATTTTAAATGTCATGTGCACTTAAGGATACATTAAAGACCTTTTCATAAAAAATAAGAATAAAAATACTTATTTCTATTTAGCCTGAACTTCTCAGTACGTTATATTAAAGTACAGATACAATCAACATGATATCTGCATACAAATGGTTGGTCATATAAAATATAAATATATACTTATTCTAAAAATCTATTGTTCCCTTTTAGGCACTAAAAAAAGGAAGCTCTTCATGGCAATTGCTTTGAAAACGGAATACAAGACAAGCTAGACAGACAAAATGGTTAGAGCAAAGAAGGGAGAGGGGGGAAAACAACAACCAGCTCTGCCACAGGAAGCCAGCAGCCATCCTCTAGGAGTTTCATGACTGTGGCCTACGATTTTTCCTGCATGAAGTGCTGAACAATTTGGGGATCAAAGTATCTCCTGCATTTGAAGTGTGGATTAGTGCTTGTGAAATTATTGGACAAAAAGAAAGTCATACTGAATTAAAGTAAGGGCCCAGTTCTTAATGCATGGTTGGCTGATGTGTCTGCAACACTAAAGACAGGTTACACCTGAAAGACAAAAGTGATGATAAATTTGGTAACATCAAGGAGGGGAGGGGAAATCTGTTGGAGTAAGAAAATAAACTCTTTTAATGGTTAGGACCATCCAGCACCTTCTCAAAGAAACATAAGCTTTTGTCTGTCACTGGACAGCCAACGTCTGCTCGCTCCAATTCTGCTAAAGTACTTGCAAAAGCCATTGCACGAGTGACACAAAACCGGCATACGATGTGGTGTGACATTCATGGACTGGCCAAAGCATCACTATTCACAGGCAACGCCAGCTTCAAGCACGAGCAAAGCACTGCCAACCTCCTGGATTTACACAGCTGTCTAGAAAGGTGATGGTCAGACCTACCATAACAGAGGAAAAATAAACAGCATACAAGTTTTGGTTCTCTTCCCACATGACACCCCACCCACCCACCTCAATAACACCTAAAATCATCTGGGAAAATGCTTCAAATTTGCAGTGGATGCTTTGTCACTGGTCTTCCATTGACTAGCCCTGTTCAAGTCAAGGGCACAGCTGTAATTTATAAGAATCTCTGCAAAATCAAAGTTTTAAAGAGGTTTCCTTTTCAATGGAGGAACAGCTAGCAGTCCCTAATTTCACAGTCTTCTCTAAGGTAGTGAACTATGGTTGCTCCCATTCACCAAAAAAAAACTGAGGTAAAAGGAGGCAAAATCACTTGCCTATGATCAGAGAGTCAGGGGCAAACCAAGGAATTAACCCCCATTTTTAACATTCTAAATGTTGAACTGTCCCTTTGCGTAGCAACACAGGTGGGTAAGATCCTATTCCAGAAGCAGATGGGTAGGAATACATACTGATCATGATACCTGTCATATCCCTACAACCACAAATGTGTATGCTACCCTGAATCATTATGCTTTATCACACCACAATATTCCTTCTGAACTCTTGCATATGGATTTAATCCTGCATTTGAGGCAGAAAACCTCAGGTGTCAAAGCAGAAGAGTTGCCATTTCCCAAATCCTCAAGAGGATGTCACAAAATGCTGCGTTTTTTCCTTTCTCACACTCACACACCAATAATACGCCCCATATCTGATTTATCTCCCGTTGTACACACTTCTGGTGCTATCAAAATGCCTCCTGATACTGATGTAATTCTCACTGAACAGCTCCCAGAAGCGGTTTGTACCCCAGAGTGAATTCATGTTCACGTGGGCTGGTTAATAAGCACACTGCCTAAAATTTAGGGAGATTTGGAGGTACCCAGCAAGAGACAGAGTCGGGTTGTTCGCACTGTAGGAAGCCCCACCATAAGTAATTATTTATGTAACAGCACTAATTGCACTGTGCTGGTGACGGCTGCGGGAACGACTGCGTGTGATCCGCCGGGAGCCCCGCGATCGCACCCAGAGCAGGGACCAGGAGGCACAAAGGAAAGGATGATGTGACACCAATGTCAGCACAGACACATACCTATGTTAGCAACAACTGCAAGCTGCTATTTTTCAGAATAATTAAGTAATAATCTCTTTTACTTTGTAATACACCAAGCAATAAACTGCTGCTGCAATTGATTAAATGCCAAAGAAAAGCTAAGGTGTTTAATCAATCACTAGAGCCACTTATGGCAAGTATAATACAAAGCTACAGAGATTATCGATATTACACAATGAGCCAGAAATGGGAAAAGAAATTATCCCTATTCCTGCCTTGGTGATGCCTTGAATGTGTGGTGCTGTTTGGTTTGTGCTTTCTAAGCAGCAAATCCTTTGGCTCAACATTTGGCTGGACCAAATACTGAGCACAGGTTTGATTCTGGCTGCACAGGGAAATCACAGCTACCCTGGCTTCCGCACTGGAGATCTGGCCTGCTACAGGCTAGAAAACAGGCAGGGAGTTGGTTGAAGCAGGTCCTAATGGATCAAAAATAAGTGTTTGAAGGAAGGAAAGAACATAATGTGGGGAAACAGTCTGATGTGACTGAAGTGGGATATTCCATAGATTTCTTCTTGAAACTATTTCAGTGAATTGGGTTGTGGCATCCCCCTCAAACCCTGACTAAAGGTTTCTGTGTTCCTTGTTTTCACACATATTAGAATATCAATATGCCCTGTGAAGTTATATTTCATCAATTTGGGACAGAACCTTCTTTCAGCTATTGCAGAGGAACTGCAATAAAGTGACTAAAGCTAAGAATAAAATTTAGTCCTGTAAATGCATATGCAGTGGATTGGGGTAAATCTGTAGGAATATATGTAACTGTATCCTAAAGAGCTCATCCTGTATCACATCAGGAGAAGTTCTGTCAGTGTAGAAGCAAAAATTTAGAGAAGTCTGTTACCAGAAAAGCCCTGAATTCCTGCCTTAAGAGCTAGGGAAAAATCATAGTTCTACCTGGTACATACACTCCAGTGGTACAAACATGGGGTGTTTTGGGGATGGAGAGCCTGCCACCTTCATGTTTCAGTCTCACTTGAAGCCAGGCAACGTAAACTTATCGTCCATGGACATCATTAAATGTGGCACATGCTGCTATTTGCCCTGCGAACTCTAAAGTTTAAACAGAATGATGTCATTTTATTGGCCTTGTAATCATTGCTCATATTATAAAGGTCACACATTTCACATTGTGGCAGAAAATCAATAGCTCTCCCAACAGCCTCTGGGGGAAAAAGTTTTGCTTCTGAAGAATAATATATAATAAACAATTTTAGTCCTTACTTTATCATGGCTGTAATCTTGGAGAAAACCTACAGTAAAAATCTGGCAAAGGCTGATATATAAACTCATTAAAATTGGGAAGTGATTTAGAACAGGACTTTAAAAAAGATTTATCTTGAGCTAAACAGCAAAGAGATTTGTTTAGGTCTACATTTAAACAAGCTCCAAGAGCTCTTTAACAGCTTAATTTTATGGTAGCTGTTGGGGAATTCTTTCAGATTTACAAATCATGTATTTCTCCAGCAAGGTGATAGACCTGAGCAATGTGCAAGCAGAACTGAACCTGCAGATAAGCAGGAGGAACAGATACATTCTGCTTGGGTAAGGGGGGAGTTACTGAAAAATATTCTGCATTGTCTGGAATAATTAAGTTAAACAAAATCAAGCCAATGCCTTTGAACATACTCTGGTTACTTATCCTTCCACTTACTTAAACTTGAGAAGACAAAGGCACAGGGAACCTTTTAAAGCAAAAGATAGCTAGATTATGCTCTCAAATAACAAATCAAAATCAGTGTCCCTTTTTGTTGACTAATACATAGAAAAGATCTAAAACGTTTAAATACTTGATAGCAGGAAAAATAACCCTAATACCTCATCTGCAAGATGTAGGAGTGGAACTGACAAAAGTAAAAGTAGAGAACTTTACATTTTTGGTATTCATCTGTCCTTGAAAATAATTTCCACACATATAATACACACAGACAAGAGCCAGCACTAGTGTTTTCATGCTTAATAGCAATGCAACCGAGTTTTCTGCATCTTGAGTTATAAATAGATGTGTATCTATGCATTTTCCCTGCATTATTCGTATCAACATGTTCACATAACAGAATGTCTGCGTGATTCTGTTCAAAACATTTAATAGTGAGATGCCTTGATTTGCTAAGCCACATTCAGAGCCAGGCTAAAGTAGCTGTGTAAGTGAAACACCGCTTGAGCATCAATTTGTCAATTTATGGACAGCGCTACCGCCTCTCATTCAGCCCTCCCTCATGGTTTGGATATGCTGCCTTTAACTGGCTTGCAACATTATTTTGACTGACTAATGGTTTGGCTACAGCTTCACTCAATTTCAGATCAAATATGAAAAGCTACCTATACCCGGTGCAGATGCCAGCCAACGCTTTGTTTACAAGCTATAGTCACAAAGTCAAAACAAATTCTGGATGTTCAAAATGGAGCCATCTGCACGGAATAAACATGAAAAATGTGAAACATTTTATGTAAATGTACATTACTGCCTAGGAACAGTTGGTTCAGCTTCCTCCCAGGCTGCCTGGTTGGGAACAGGAGGACTGACAGAATTTGTGACACCTATTTAGATTTGATGCCATATGAGTCACAGTGCCGTAGACGCAAAGGTATGACGTGTATTTAAGCTCTGTGCTCCAAAAGGGCACTGAAATAAATGATTATCTTTTAAAATAAAGACTTATTTAGAATTATTATTTGTGATCTTTCCCTGGACATGTGGGACTTGGCGTGTGTCTTTTTCTTTCTGCCTCTCCGAGGTCCATGACTATCTGCTTCTCCCAACTGGAGATAGCAGTAAAGAGCTACCTCCATAATACAGCCTCAATTTTCTTCATATTTCACTCAGAATCTATCTTTAAGAAATAGGGAAACACATTCATTCTGGTAGTGTAATAATAAAAAAAAAACTGCTGTCGTTGACTATTTATGGCTCCGTGTCTTATACAACTCAGGAATCTGAGCATCCTCCACTCAAAGTACATGTTTGAGCTACAGGAGGCTATACAGGACTGCCAGCAGCAGTCAGGAGCTTCTGCTCCACTTTGGAGTGAGGAAACTGAAGCCCTCATTTTGGGGGTTGTCCCTTCCTGCCTGGACCAAAGCAATGGGCTGTCCTACCAGCCAGCTGCCTGCTGGCCTCTCCACCATGTGCCCTCCCAGGACCTGCCCCATCAGCTCGACATGTTGATCTTGCTGGCTTGCTCCTGTTATTAAGAATATAAATGTTTACTCTACAGTAATTGTGTTCCCATTGCATGAGAGCAACATATTTTCTACTAAGATAGACAGGACAATAAAAAAAAAATCAAATTAAATTGCTTTGTTCCCCGGACAGTGTTTAGGTCTCCAGAAAACAGGAAATCCAAGATTTTTATGTCAGATGAAGCACTTAAATGAAGAGAAGCTATTTCTTTTTATCTCTGTCAAATTATTTTGATTACCAAAGAAAGGACTCCAGACTAGGACAGACAGCTTCACATGAGGCTTAAGAGTCTGTTAGCTGTGTGCTCATTAGAAACTGCTGTTCAAGTTGACACAATTTAGACTGAATATCTTGTTTATTGTGGGATTTCAACTTTTTACTTTAATCCTTAAGGCACTGAAACTCCAGGCAAAGAAGAGAGTGCAATGTTGCTGCACGTTTAACTGTCCACTATTTGATTTTTTACTATCTTCAGAGCTATTAATGGTTCAGAACCCAAGACTATTTACCTTGGGAGAAGAAAAAAATATTCATTATCTTATAGCCAACCTTCAGCTGTGTACAGAACAGACACAGCACTCTACATGGAAAGTTGTATTTCGTACCAAAAATTTTGATTTATCATAATTACAGGCTCACAAAATATAAAAATATAGACGCCCAAACATACCAACATACACTTTCACGACACACACCAAGATGCATGTGTGTACTGAGGTAACAGGTTATTTACTGAGCTATACAAGTTTTTGGAGCTGCAAGGTAATCAATCATGTAAATGATGACAGGAAGGGACATTTATAGAGCAACATCATTGCAATATGTATGTCATAAGGCACTGAATGTTTTATTAAACAGGATTTAAAAAAACCCCAAACAATTGCACCCCAGCATCGCTTCTCCTTTGGAACTGTTTTATCAGCTTGTATTAACTTGCAAATCTCTGCCTTCGTTATACTATCTTGTAGATAAACATTATCTTTGAGCCTCAGTCACTATCCATCTGTCTCATGAGAGAAGAAAACATGTGCTGTAATGGTACTATTGTATGATTACAATAAAGAACTCGTAAAATCACGAGATTAAATAAATTACATTGTTTAAACACAGGCTTGCAAATGCGTCAGGAAAATTTACCTGACCAACAAATCCATTTGGTCACTTTTTATCAGGATGTTGATACAAATAATGTTCCTTGTTCCAGGCAAACAAAATCTGGCCAGACTAGTGTAACTTATTAGGGTCAAACGCTGCCAGTTTGCACCTGCTCTATCAGAAGAAAATCAGGAAAATTAATGGCTGTGAGCTCAGGCACGCACCAGCAGCTCCTGCTAATTCACCATCACAGAAATGATCATTACAAACCAAGACGAGCAACGGGATTAACAGCAAATGCTTTTGTCCATGGACAACATGGCCAGAATAAAATAGAGCAAACAAAAGAGCCACGTTTCTGATATATCCTTAATGCCATTCACTGATGGAACACAATCTGAATGCTCGGTCAAGACCATTTCTAAAGGCGTGGGATCAGCGGCCGCCTGTAACGCTATAGACTCCGAGATCACAGTCGGAGGCACAAATCTTGCTCCCTGCTGAGATTTAAGAAAGAAGATGACGAGTTTGAAGATGCTGGCTTAAACGACTAGCGAGAGAATGAAGAAGTGAATAGCAAGTGCCCTTGGAAGAACAGTGTTTCATGACCCAGACTTTTTTGCTAGGGACTGAGAATAAACTGAATCTCACAAGGTACTAGTGGAAAAGTGAAAAACTGGGCCAACTTATTAATAGTGTGGGATCTAACTTGTTTGCAAGTATCTCTGTCAGCCTAATTCAGTCGCAAAATAACCTGGGTGAGAGCTACTATTTGTTAAAGGTAAATAAAAGATGCAAGCGGGTTTTGATGGATTATATGGGAAGGAAGATTAAAAATAAAATGACAGAATAAAAAATTTATTCTCTTCAAACTTAAAGCTCGCCCCCTTACCCAACTGCTATCTGATTTCTTTTAATGTTATTTATTACGCCATCAAAAGCCAACTTAGCAGAGAGCTGGCATGCAGCTAATAAATCCATTTCTTGGGAATGCGGTGAAATTTATACAAGTAATTATCTAGGTAGTCTGTCCAAGACTCTTTCTCATCATTGCAATGTCTAGAGGGAAAACAATAATAAAATAATGATAATCACAATTATTATTTATTACTACTGCTATGATTATGTCAGTGCCCAAAGATCCCAATCAGAATTTCAGTAATTAGAATTAATTCTGTCAGGCACTGGTTCTTTCTCCTACAGCTACAGGGTGTTGCTAGTGCTTTTCTACAGTACATGTAGAGACAGAGACATCACTGAAAGGAACTACACTACATCACTATGCCAGTAGAGGCAGGAAAGGGCAGGAAGCTCATCAGTCCCTGCCCACTCCAGCCTGCAGAACTGCTCCAAGTATTTCAGTCACTGAAGCTCAGCACTACGCAAACAGAGGGCATTATGATCTGATACGAACCTAACCTGGTCACATTAATTCAAATTCATTATCTCAATCCAACAGTGCCTAATCCTTGATGATTTAAATGAAAGGAGTAAACTGCTGATTCCCAGAGCTACCTGCAAGCAAGCTGGAGTTGGAGATTTGATTTCACTTCTTTTAGGGCAAGATTGGCTCTTGGAAGTGGCCCAAAAATGACAGTTTTCAAGAACATAGCTCCAGTTTCTATGGCATGGAAGATTTTTTTCTTTGTTGTCTTTGATCCATGTAGCCTGAACTGCACCTTGTTAGATAACTGCTTCCTTTCAACCCTAAATATCACCACAGTCGAGCCTAGACTTGGGCTGTGAGATATAAGTAAATATAGGCAAGTCACCCGCACTGGCATCTTATGAGTGGTTGCACGACAGCTGGGTGGCTTGCAGATGGGTAGAGCCAGAGAAAGAGAGGTGATTAGTCTGTCATTCCTTGGATAAGATTTGGAGGATTTGTAGCTGAGTCTAGAAATTATGTGAGCGAGAAGCCCCATCTACAGTAAACAGAGATGCTGTCAATGAGGGGGAGGGGTGAGAGGTTCAGGGATCTGCTCAGTGCCTCTGGAAGCTGCTGCCACTGCAAGGCAGCAACTTAATTTCTGTGCTGCACCTTGAGACTTGAAAAGGAGCCTTTCTGTCCTCCTTTCTAGGATTTCTCTTCATAGAAGGGCACATTGCTCTGCCCCTCCTTTCAGATCAGCATAGAGCCCAAGCCACTCACCCTCCTAATCCACAACCATGCTTTCCGAGCTGGAAACTGCCGGGCTGTGACGCCTGAGATGGGCTTTGCGGCGGCTCCTTAGCCTGGCAGCCCAGAACATCACCGAATATTTGTAAGCTGTCATTCATTTATGTAGAAGACCATACATTTGCTTGATGAAAACATGTATTCCAAGGTCTGGCAGCTGCAAAATTTGAAGCCCAGCAGGGAGCTCTGAGAGGCGGGCGGGCGGGCGGCTGGCCGGGCACGCAGAACGAGTGGAACGCTCACGGAAACGGGCCACGGAGAGCAGAGAGCTGTGTTCCATGCCAAGATCTTGTGCATACACACAGCAATTATCACTGCCTCGTTTAAGAGAAAAATGTTGTCCATAGCACAATTTACACCTGTCCCCTGGCAGTAAAGGGTCAAGGATATTTTACACTCCCATGCAACCTCCCCTTCCCATGGACTCCTTGAAATGGTTTAAGAGAAACCCCTGGCATTCTGTCTAAGCACAATATACCTCTCCTGGCAGCTGAAACAATCACCTTATTTTTAAGTCCCTATTTCTCTGTTTTCAACTAAATGTTATAATTTGTTTCCACATTCATTCTGTTCTACAAGGGAGCTGAAGCATGCAGATGTAGAAATGCTGCTGCTCCTCTCCTGGAGTTAAAAGAAAAATTCTTAATAAGCAGGAAAACACGAAGGGGTCACTAAGAGTAGATTTTTCTTTCATCTGTTATTTCTCATTTTGGGCTTTTTACAACGTAAACACAAACCAGACAGTCTGTTTTCCAGACACCTAAATGCTTTTGCAGTTTTGTCAAGCTGTTTCAGATGGATAGTGGCAGGTTTCTCTGTCGTGCATCCAAATGCTGCCTTTCCACACAGTCGTGTAAAATGCAGAATGACATCTTTGTCTCCAGCATAGATGTAAAGCAAGAGGAATTTGGTCCTCTCACCCTAAAGGCTTTACTTCTCCTGCCCTGTCTTCAAGCCCTCAGAAAGTATATACACCTCTATTTTAGAAAAAAAAATAAAATAAAAAATCTGAAGACTTGCAAAAAGAGGCAAAGTATTGTGGAAAAGCAATCTGGCCATGAAGTCACTGGCTCTGTTTCATTGGAAAAGAAGGATGAACATATCATGGCCAGATTACAGTGCATCCCAAAACCTGCTTTTTGTGACAGAACCACTTTCTGTACATCACTTACTGCTCTGTGCCAGTGAATCAGACACCCAAGATGACTTCCAGATTAGAAACCATCATTAAAATCAAATTTGAAAAGATAAAGCTGGTAGGACAGGATCTGTGTATCTTTAGTAACTGACCACAGAGAAGTCTACTAATAAAAGTCTGTTTATAAAAGTAAGCGTTTTGACCAAGAGGAGATTTTTATGTCAAGTGCTTCATATCAATAATGTCATATTTGGTAGAAATTCCAGTACTCTGGGTTGGGTTAAGAAGAAGAAAACAGCAAATTAAAATGTTGTGGTGAAACTCCCTTTGTTACGGAACTAGCAGACATTCCATTTATCCAGCAGCTGCATTTGTCTATCCCAAATACAGCTGGAAATAAGAAGATGGCTCTTCATGGGATTTTCCATTCCTCCCTTCCGGAACACACACACACACACACACACACACACACACACACACACACACACAAAGAGACACACATTTTCCACCATTTCTTCTAGAACAGATACAAAACCAGAGGTCATTTCTCTCCTCCCCCAAACCAAGAATGGTTTAATCAAGAAAATCTGTGCTCTGCAAGGTGCACATTTTGGAGTTTTTTTTTTTTTATGGATCTGAACCAATTTCTTTCTTTCTGTGTATATATTTATAACCACGTGCACGTGACATTAAGAAAAACACTAGTTTTCATAAGAAATCTTTCATGTCCTTTTACTAACTATGAATCAGGCTGGTGACTGGCCTTTTTCTCTGGGTTGTGAAAAATGAGCACCTGAAGAAGGCAATTCATACTATTTATCATAAGGTTTGAATTGTCCTACGGACGTTCCCATCTTTCCTCCCAACTGCAGAGAAGTTCAGACAACCAGCTTAGGCTGGATCCCTGAAGGAAGCAATGCAAAATTTATCAGAAGTTCACAGTCTAATCAAATCACTTTGTCTCTCTTTAATAGCAAAGAGGGATGGCCTTCTCCTTTACCTCATCTCTTAGACACTTATTTTACAGGGAGAGGACTTGCCACTTGGAGAGGTCTGTCTCTGCAGACTGTAGCAGTAGTTGAGAAGGTGAGATTAGATGCCTGCCTTAGATGCCAGCCTTGGACCCAAATGCTGGCTACTTAATGACAGAGACAAGCACCTCTCATTGGTCCAGGGGGATCACCTACCTGCCTGCACATAGGAACCTGAATTAGGAGAAAAAAAGATCCTTCTGGAAACCTTCAAGGTGCTTCTCTTCACTGTCTGTACCATAAATTAAGCATTTGCTTTGAGATATCTGATTTCTTAAGTATCTAAAATATAGGTGAAAATTAAAAGGCCAAAGTTGAGTAGACTGGCATTGATGTGGTTGGCAGTGCACTCAAATAATATGTCATGGCATTTAGAGGACAGAACCCTATTCCAGCTGCTGCCTATCATCCATGTTCTCCTGAAGCCCTATATTTCAGTAGTCCTTTATGGATCCCCACACTACCCCCGAATCTCACCTTCATGAGCAAAGTGATATTGAACAGACATCAAGAACACTTCACACTTGCTGTTCCTAATACACTTAATCCTTTTCGGATGATTTTGCACTGGAAAGGAGTAAGATTGTTTTTCATGGTCAGTTGCTGTTGGGAGGGAGATGAACACCAAGTCCTGGCTTAGGCTCAAATGCTGCACAGCATCTGACAGGAACTAGATGGCCTGTTTCCAAAAGCACAGTGCTTGGTATGGTGCTGGGCTCAGGCTCGGGACTGGACCAACCCAACCTCAAAAAGGATCACATATTTAGCAGATAAATCACATGGAACAAGGAATTTTCTAGACGAGGAGCAGAATGCTCAGCAAAGTTATAGCCATTTTCTGAGAAACTAAAGGGCTTTCAAAGAGCACTCTCATTACCAAATTTGTTTCCTAAATAACTTAAGAATTGTTTTGGACAATCAAACCTGGTTATCATCTTTTCAATACAGTGCAATAAAACCAACATATTTTCTTCCCTGCTATGCTAATTCTCATCAAATAGCCTTCCTCAAGATGAGCAATAACTCTAGTTCTATTATGGTTTTTGTCTGTATTTTGTTTTTGGTTTTGTGGGTTTTTTTTTGTTTTTGTTTTGTTTTGTTTTTTTGAGAAGGGAATAATTGATCTGGTTTAGAACATTTCTCTTTTATTCTTTTGAGACACTATTTGCTATTCTACAATCAGATACCAACCTGAACACACAGTGGAATCAATGACAGAATATGAGGTTAATAATAACCAGCCTGTGGCAAATAATAAGCTGAAGTATTCTCAAAGATTCTGTTTCTGCATGTTTCCATGAATGTACATAGCACCTTCATGAATAGATCACCTTCTCATTGATGTTTCAGGTGACACATTGGTGCCTTTGGTTGGAATGACATTAGAGTTTAACCCTGGCATGCCCTGATTGAAATGGCCTTTATATTATATTTAATACAAAGAGATCTCTTTTATTCTTTAGGAAAAACTGCCATTTCTTGTTTTGATTTCTATAATAACACAGGGAGTGCAATATAAATCACATAAAGCTTTAAGTGCTGTCTCAAAGGAGCTGCTAACAAATATCAATAGAGGATTATAGATGTATTGTATTTATAAGCACTCCAGTTTTGTGAACTATAACGATTCTGTATTACTAAGGGCATGATCCTGTGAAATACTGAGTGACTCTTGCAACTGACTTTCATGGAGTTTTGGAAAGGATGAGGCTTTAATGCTGCAAGTATCCTAAAAAAAGCAACTCTTTAGAAATTCCACCCCATAACCCTGATTTTACTGTCTCGCAAAGACACATTTGCTCAGTTTACAGGTGAATATTTATTTTTCTCACCTGACAGTTTTGCAAACTCAACTTGACATCAAGCTGAATTTTTTCTTATTCAAGCATCATCATCAGTAACAAAGGTATTTTTGCCTTGGATACACCTGTGCAACTCCATTAGTCTCCATCAAGGTTACATGTGTGCAGCTGAGGTTATATATGGAAGACAACTGGGATGGAGAGACCTGATGGTGGACACAAATCGACCACTGGAATATTTATTGCTGATGATGATGTGAAAGAAGGCAAAAAGTGGTGAGGTTAGCAGGCTAAACCTTGCACTATTTTTTTGTTACAATGCATGCAAGCTTTAGGTGAGCAGCTGAAAGACAATACATGCTGAAATGTAGGGGTTTGCTTTCATAAGTCTTTTTCCAGAGCATTTAAAGACTTTTTTGTTTAAATTGTTTCAACCGAGTTCATATCAGACCAGTGCTCAATCTGAAGTATATCTCCATTTGATAACCAAATAATAAAGCAGCAAGATTTGCCAGTGTGCTTCTAGAAATAGATGCTGCCTGGTGACTTCTGCACACAAGCAGATGTCTTCACAGCAAAATCCAAATGACAGTCTTTGGCCAGTCAGTAATTTGATTTCTGTAAATTGGTTTTAGGATTTTTCTTTTCCTGCAGACTCTACTCTTTATCACCCTAAAAAGCATATACTGTAGCCTTAACAATTAAATAATAATGAGCAGACAGAAGAGAAAGGATAGGAGAGATCTGGCTTAGCTACTGCTAGCAATCATTAGATTTACAGAGGGGAAAAGACATGCTTCCTAGGCCAACATATTTTTTATGAATAATTGATAAGGCAGTCAGTACAGTTATATCATAGAAATGTAATATATATCCATAATTATAGAACCAGCTTTGTGCAAAAGGACACAATACACTGAAAGGAGATACCAGCCAATATGCCATCCTGAAATAAAATACAGTCACTATTGTGTTAGTTGGCAAAATTTAAATACAGGATTTGAAGCAAGCAAAATGTTCTTTAATCCCATTTTTTTAGCACAGTCCAGGCTCAGTCTGCTCAGGAAAATACTGCAAGGCAAAATCAGCAGCTGCATTAATTTGCTGATGATTGAGAGAAAAATGAAAGTTATCCTCATGTTTTTTTGTCTCCCTACTTGCTACTCTAACTTACTAATAATACCGGAGTACCAATTTATTCCTATGCAAGTATATGAAGCATACAAATTGAAAGATCAATGTAATGGAAAAAAAAGATTATCATGCACTGTTTAGAATCAATCAGCTAGAAACAGAGGGGGGAAAATGCGAAGGCGGAGACACGATGTTTAGAAAATGTACATGTTGTACCTACCCTAAGCTAGAGTGTTTGCATGAAACAACTACTGTTAGTCCAACATGCAGATCAAGCTATATTTTGACCAGAAAATAATCTTATTTCCAATCTTTTCTAGAGAAATTAATCAGTTGCATTTTCTTCTTTTAAAAGTCCCCAAATGATAAAAGTATCAATCCCTTTGCCCATAAAAGTCACATAAAAGCATGTAACAAAGATTTCAGGGTGAAGGGATTACAATACTCCAAATGCTTTATTAGCACAACGTCTCAGCATCGTTCACCTGAACGCTGATGGCTTATTGTAGCCTGAAGGACTGACTTTTGTCATGTGTGACAGAGTCCCTTGAAAACACTGACAGCAATAGTTTTTAGTTGTGGACTGAATTGCCATTAGCAGTGGAGTTTAAATCTTAAATCTCTCAGTGGTGGAACACTTTCTTCGGCCAAAACCAGCCTCTACTCATCAGAAATAATTACACTGTACGAGTCAGATGTGTAACAAATGGATCTGAGTCTCAGTTTGGAAATACATTCAGAGGAGGTGGAAAGAATGGCTACTGGCTCTGTGACAGGAGATTCAATCTTCATAAACCTGCAAGAGAGGGGAGGAAAAAAAAGCGACACAAATGCGCCCTACAAAAGAACAGAGCAGATCACAGCTGGAAGGAAGGCAAACCTTTTAATCAGGTCCTTGAAATACAAGCTGCAGGAAGCTAGAACATTTTGGTGGACTTCAAACTCTTTGCCTTCAACAATAATTTTCAGGTCTGTAAACTCTTTCGCTCTGCGTTGCTGGTTCAACTCCTTCAACATTTCTGCAGAACAGAGAAGACAGACAGTGCCAGGGTTCCCATTAAGAGTTTTTTATTTTTACTTTTTACTTTTCATTTTCTTTTTTTGTAAAGAAGTAGAGAAACAGGAAACAATTGATATTTTTGTCGGTAAGATTGGCTCAACACAGACAGTCAGAAGTTACAAACATAACATATTAAAAAAAAAAAAAAGAAAAAGGAAAAAGCAGGAACCAGTAGGTCTAAACAACTGAAATATATATATACACAGAAAAAAAAGCAAAAACAATCCTAAATTTGGAAGGGTTAAAAATGAAAACAAAATATTTCAGCATCAGCAAATCAGAAACACAGAGAATGCATTATCACAGAAAAGTTAAAATAATTCGTTATAATCAAAATCAAGAGCTAATGAATTTCTATCCAAATGGAAATAAGTTTTGAACATACTAGAATAATATTAGTAAAAATATGGTATTATGATGCAATATGAATTGGATATGGGTCAAAATAATAAAACCACAAGACCTGCAAAAATAACTTATCCTTAACATAGTAAAAATGTGTTAAGCCTCTCAGTTAACAGAATAAAACAGCACTTCTAAATAATATATAAATTACAGTGCATAAAAATTAGCCAAATTATCAATGCATCTTGCAATATACCTCAGCTATATAGACTACAATTGTATATGTTTCAGAATTAGCTTAAAAGCATCCTTATGATAAAAAATAATCTCATGCAGAGAATAAATTACTGCCTTTTATAGCAATTCCCATTTTTTGCACTCCAAGGATTTTTACCATCACAGCATTTTTACATTTTAGCCTTCAATGGTTTCATTTACAGCAACAATCAACTTTCACACATCATGAAAGAATCGTAATGATTAAAATAACCTATGAAAGTGTTTCCATCCTGCAGTAAAGCACCTACCTTGCATGATGCCTCCTTTTATACAGCCTATTGGTGCTAACAGAATGAAATGATAGCATGCCACGTCTCCATGTAGGGATGTGAACTACTAGGCAACCTACATGTTTTATATGCTGCCTGGACTTTTAAGGGTAAGACTTCCTTCCAACTTTGCAGACCAAAGTGGCTATCAAGATGAATCATATACTTTCCACCTGGGCAATAGCCTGGCAGTTCAGAAGCCAGTGATCAAGATGACAAAAGAGCTGATTTTAAATACTAAAGGACTTTGGGTTTATTTTATGTTTGCAATAGGTCAAGGTTCTCATTTTCTCAGTGTAACACCCTGAACATATTCCTCTTCAGACAGATCTGTAAATCAACAATAGTTCCTTACACAGAGTCCTTACACAAAGTAAAAGGGACCTCGACAGGGTATGACTGTAACTGTGCTCAGAGCCACTGTCGGGCTTGGGCACTGGGCTGCCAGGGCATCACCAAAGGCCCTTACGGTGAAACGAAGACCCAAATAATCTCTGTGCCCTCCTGCTTCCTCAAGGAAGATCAAAAGGAATCATTTCAGCAAAGCATTAATGTTTAACGACACAAAATCATGCAAATACACAACTGCTCCATGAAAAGAAAATGAAGTTCTCCTGAGCCCCAACATCTGTGGCGTGTATTTTTCAGGCCTAAGTAAATAAATGTCACCTTGCACATTTATGTCTATTTAATGGAAACACAGTAGTGTCTGAAAGGCTAATTATTCTGTGCTGAAATGGGTCAGTGCTCTCCAGAGAGCAAGCAGATCATTAGAGAGGGCACAGAAATAACAGCAGGCTTTTGTCAGATCTATAATAGGGGAAAATAAACCACTCTGTCCTGTGGGTGCTATAGCAGGGACTATTTTTAACAAATTCAGCTGAGCTAAAGCACAATGATACATTTCGAGCAAAACCTAAAACAGGGTTTGAATGTTCACTTCTCTGCAGGAAAGTGTCAGGCTTTTGCTGGAGGTGTGATGCCTGAAGTCTGACTGCACCATGAACACTTCAGGCCTCGGTTAAAGAGCAAGGATGCTCTGGGCATGAGGGGTGTTCTACTTGATTTAGGGCCAAAGTGACTGAGGTCTCTGGTTTAACAGGAACAGCACCAGGTGCTTTTTCAGTTACATACTTTTGGAGGCGATTGTGGAGGAAGCATTTTTCTGTCTCTTTTCACATATGGATAACTTTTTTCCTATTTCTGTCTTGGTCCATTATCCCATTTTCATTTAAAGCAACAACATTTTCCTCCCCACCAATTTTCTATCATTTCATGCCTTAAAGACAGTTACTTTTCCCTCTAAACTTTCTGACACTCTCTCCACTTCTCAAATTTGCCCAACCACTGCCTCATCCCCATTTGCACTTTTTCTAAGTTCCTATTCAAGATCATTTTTCTCCCTGACTTTACAACCTCCCTTGCAGGAGCCTTTCAGTTCAAGGGTTCCATCCATGACTTGAACTCCTGATTGTGGTAAAGAATGCTGAAAAACAAGACACACAGCTCAATCACTGCACCTATAGATGTTGTGCTCTCTGTGCCATATCTCCAATACTGTGAGAGCTGGTTTGAGCATCTAAGTCCCCAAACAGCTCCCCCAGGTAATAGGCTCGTTACTTGGACTTACTGAGCACCCTTTAATTACATCCAGTCCCGCAGTTCCTGGGCACAGCTTCTATCTATGCTCTTTACACTCATGAGTGTGTTTTATGCTGCATGCATTTATTAAGGGATGCGAACCAGAAAACAGGTCTGGAGCAGTGGTGCCATTTGGTTCATAAAAAAAATAGAAATCAGAACGAGATCTAATCAGAAACTGAAGCTCCTCTCTTTCCTACACACATTCAGAGGCCATGATTCCCTCCTTGTCCCCCCCAGCTTGTTGTACTGCTCTCCACAGAGAGATGACTACTAATAGTCCTGAATTTTTGCAGCTCAGTTTCTGAACTAGAACAAGAGGCAGGTGGAGAAGAAAAGGAAGTCAGGGGACTGCATTGACTCATCGATCTTCCTCGCTCAGGCTCCTTTGTATTACTAAATAACTAGCAGGCATTAGTATTGGACACAAGGTTATATCAGAATGGGTCCTCACTCTAAGAGTATTTGTAATGCTCACACTGTGCTTAGCCAGGCATTAATGATTTATGAGGACTCAGGATGAGTTGCAAAACAAATTTTTTCACCAGGTAATAATGCCTGTTGTAAAAGAAGAGACAACACAGTGCAGTTCTGGCAGTGAAAAATTACCTCAGCTGTCTCCTGCTAGGCCCTCTTCTGGGCTCCTCCTAATTTTCAGCATTTCCCCCAACAAATGGAATTTCCTGAAATCTTCAGAAAGGTATGTGCTGGGAATTTCCCACTGTTTTTTTATTCCTCTGGTTTCTTTGTTCTAATGGATTTTGTTTTCTTTGTTTGTTTGGGTTTCTTTTTTCCTCATTTGATTTTTTCTTTTTTTAAGAGATGTAGGTAAAAATGAAGTGTAAGGATAGTTAAGCCACGAGGTTCCAGCAGGGTGAGGACTGATGTTTCCTCTCCTTAGTGAATCTTAGCCAATGCTCTTACATCACTAGTGCAAGTGATTTTTCCTTCCTGCCCCAGGTGCACACACACCCCTGGGATGGCAGAAACCAAGCTGATTCTTTCTGTCTCCTTCTCACTACTGATGCTAAATCTTTCTCAGTGTTTGAATGTTCTCTTCATAAACAACTAACCTATAGACCCCCACGTTGTTCCAAAATTACATGAGGCACATACTGGTTGAACCTAAAGGGGACTTGACCTGAAACCTGCAACTGAACCTCTCTGTGGAGCTTGAGGAAGGCAGAGCTTTCTGTCTTGCTATTATCAGCCTCAGAATCATTTCTTGAGGGCATTTAATATAATTATATTGAGAGTCCCAGAGACAATATGGGTCAGAAGGTGTAAGTGACTTTCCTCAGGTCAGGAACAAAGACAGGAACAACTCAGAAGCTTTGATTCCTGGTCCCTAGCTCATCCATCACACCACATTTTCTCCTTCTTAATTAATGGACAAATTACAAATTAAACTAAAGAGCTCACAAGTCTTGAATCAAATATAGGGCCAAGCACAACTGTGGAATAATGTAGATCAAGTAAGGGGAAAAGAAATTATACAGTGAATATTTTTTAAAATTACTTATGATCAGAAATAAAAATGAACAAGGAACTTATTCCCCAAGTTTATTTATTCTGTATTTTAAGCACAGTGGAGACTGGATACTTAAAAATCTTCCCTAATGCACATTCCCATGATACAATGGAAGCTCTCAGGTTTCTTTTCAATTTTAATAAAGAACTCCTTACTTAAATTCTAGTAGATAAAGCTTTAAAAGGGGACAGCCAGAGCTAAAAAGTAATGAACCATAAAATCTGGAAGAACAATTTTTACAAACAGTGTTTTAAAAATTTACTTGGAAAAACTAACCTTTTATAAAACTGCAAAGGGTAACTGATGAAATATTGCTAATTATTCTTGTGAAGAACGTGCAAGAGACTTGCTCAGCCAACCTCCTGCTTTCACGACTGGGACAGAAAATGTGGGAAAGCCAAGAAAAGTTACCAGGAGGAAAATCCAATTACCTTCTTGCCTTAATAAGTAAGGAGATTAATTCCCAAGGTTATGCTCTAGTTATGTAAAACAATCATTTTAACTCCTGAGTGCCAGCACTGCCCACATTTGCTTATTTTGGTGGTGGTAGAGTATCTGTAAATTATGAAGCACGAGATCTAGCAGTCAACTAGGATCTATGAATGACAGAAGGAGGTTACTATGCTGAACCCATCCTGTGTGAACCACATAAGAACTCATGATTTTTTGCCATTTTTGACAAGTCTCTTTCTCCTCACCACAACATCCACAGACACACAGAGAACCCTAAAGCCTTGAGAATGCTATAACCTGCTCAATGTACCCTCGTGCTGTTGATACGTAGCTTGAAGCAGCTGCACAGAGAGATAACAAGTCCAGCTGCCTCCTCAGGCCAGTCTGATGAAGTTAAGCAGACACTTGGCACTGCAGTGGCTGACACTGCTCTCCACTCCTGGGGGCATCCTGCCACTGCAAACCAGCTACCACTGAACATCATTCCTACAGCAGCTTCCATGTGGTGGGAAGACAAGCACACACTTCTGGAGATCAGCATCCTACTTGGGACTGAGGACAAGAAATAGGTCCTTTATTGTCTTTTGGCCTGAAAGGCAATAGTAGAGAAAAAGGGAAAGGAATGAATTGTGGTGGGAATCATTAACAAATGAGGATGTTTCAGATCACAGAATATCCTGAGTTGGAAGGGACCCACAAAGATCGAGTCCATTTCCTGGCCCCGCACAGAACACCCCAAGAGTCCCACCATGTGCCTGAGAGCACTGTCCAAACTCTTACTGAACTCTGGCACGTTTGGTGCTGTGACTACTTTCCTAGGGAGCCTGTTCAAGAACCCAACCACCCTCTGGATGAGGAACCTTCTCTTAATACCCAGTACTACCCTGTGATCTTTGGTTTTCTTCCTGGACCCTAAAAATTATACGTCCAATACCTGGACTGTCTCTGCGGTCGAATAGAGACAGAAGTTATTTCATGCACAACCCAACCTGTTCTGTGTGCTTAGACAGGTAGGATGATGCACTGTCTCTCCCCAGGGATTACCAAGGGAGATTAAATAATTAGTTGAGACCAGACGGTCATTTCTTTTTTTTTTGCACAGAAGCTGAGAATTAATCTATTGCAGATAAATATTTTCACCTTTTTTTCCTATTGGATCTCAACTTCAGTTGAACTTCATCAAGAGCAGAAGGAGGAGGGGGTGTAAGAAAGCTGGGACTTGCCTGTGCAAGAATTCTTATGGGTGAAATGGGGGAGGCAGACAAATGGTGGAACACTCTCACTCTGTTCTGTGAAGTGCTAAGGCTGCCAAAGGTTTGGGACAGAGGCGCAAAATACCGTCGGCATGATACTGGTGTGCCCAGCCCTCCTCTCACAGTCTCTGTCTATCAAAGAGTTCCCACAGAACACCATCCTCCTCCAAAGGCATCTGAAAATGATCAACGCTTGTGGCTACCTCCTGCATATTTTGCTTTCATGAGCCCTGAAGCCCAGATAAAACGAACTGAGAAAAGCTCAACACTGACTAGAGAAGCACTGGGAGGCCGTGCCCTACTGAGTCTGTGCTACCCAGCTACACACCCTGGTGAAGATGGAGCATATGCTGATGGAGAGGTATCACTGCTGGCACAGCTACACCAACCTCTGAACAAAAGGCAATGAGAGTCATCTTCTGCTGGGTTTTGTCAGCACAGCAATGTGAAGTGCAAGGTGTGAAGTTGTCATACTCAGAGCTGATAGAGCTACGACAGTAGGAATTTGTAGTGCAGACCAACCTGTCTATATCTTAGTTGTGTTGACACTGTTAGACACCTGTGCTGCTAAAGAAAACAGTAACAGATGCTGGAGAGTGGGAAAATATTTTTTAAATCCTGCTGAACAACACATATGCATGTGGCTGTATATGGTAATTCTACTCAAAGGATTGTTGGCAATGAGATGCCCCATTGTGCTAAATAATTTTTCACTGTTCACATAGACAAATTCTTCTCACCTTATTATGATGAGAAAGGGTCAACAAAGTCACCTGTGGTGATTGCTCACTTGAGGAAGACAACTACAAATCTATGTGTAAATGGAATCTTTCTAAATACATTAAAAACTCAGAGAAGTCACTATATCACGTTTTGAAACCAATTTTCAGGCTATTATCATCACTAGAACTGACATTAGGAGGTACCTCAAGACTGCCTTCACACATTACAGGGTTGGTATGTCCCTATATTAGGCCACAGAACTATTTCAATATATTTTCTGATTATATCCAGAGACGAACTACACCCCTAATCTCTAAAAAATAATACTTTAAATGCAACTTTGGAGATATTTTGGTGTCACAGTTATGCATTAAAATAATAAAAAAGGGAGTCTGGGGGTTAGAATGCCTTTGTTGCTTTGATTTATTAGGCAAACCCTCTATGGTATCCATGCCTGCTAATTTATAATCATACAGGGTTACAAATGCACAGTGAACGTATGTGACTGGCTTTGAAAATGAACTGCACTTACATTATATACATGGATGCAAAGAATGAGAAAAAAATACAGGGACAATCTGATCTCTTTAATTTTCCAACACAAACTGTGATCCATGTAAGGACAAGCAGCAAGACCAAAGGATCCAGTATAAAAATACCCACTGAGATGCAGAGATAAAGATGTAGCTTCCTATATCAGGATGTGCTGGGTTTTTTTTCAGGATTCACCCCTGATTAAATTCAAAGTTGGCTGCAGCCGGTTCTATATTGGCCAAGGCAAACAAAGCCCCTGAGATCCCAGCAAACTGCCAGTCTGGTCCCCTCTCCACATATAACATGCCACTGTGTCAGTTAGCAGTGTAACTTGATTTCCAGGCAGACAATAATTTTATCTGGAGACAAAATGAGAGAGACAGGCAAAAAGAGCAGGAAAAAAAAAATAATCCTGCGAGCGTTGGAAGCACAGCATAGCCCAGATTCAAAGAGAAATTTAGTACTGATTGTTTTATTTACCAGCAGGTAGCCCTGAATATCAATCCACACTTAAGGGAAGGCTAAAATATTTATTACTACGTGGTCTTGGAAGGATTTGGTATTATCCTAATTGCTTGTAGGAGAAGACTAGCAGATAGCTTTTAGACCTTTTTGATCTCTTTATGTAGTGCAAGGCATTAGCTAAACGTTTCTGAGTTTTGAAGGCTTTGAACAAGAAGCACCCATCTGTGAAACCAATAGTGTGATAATCAACAGGCTTCCTGACACTGCAGCACCAGTGAAACGCTGATCACTTCTGGTGGTGTAAGAACAAAAGCTACAAATTGTGCATCAATGTGTGTGTTCATACAGCCAGCAAACAAAACACTTGTTTTCCAAAGGAAGAAAACAAACAAACAAAAAAAGACAGGTTTCTGAAAATAAATCAGTGATGCATTGAGAGCAAATTACACATATTAGAGTAAAAATACCTCACAACTCTAAGGTGTAACACCTGACAATCAAAGACTTCAAAGCACTTAACATACATTAAATAGCAAGGACAAGGTTTTTCCTCTGCCCCTTGTAAACAAAGCAGTGCTGCCCAGCTTCAACAAGGGCAGGGCTTAGGTTTATTCATAAAATGCATGTAAAGTGTAATCAACACAATTCTTTGAAATACATCCTTACTGGCCACTGGATATTTACTAACATTCATATACAGCACAACATGATGCCTAATGAAAGCAAATAAAAACAACGCAAACCTTCAACACAGAAATCTCACCCTTTCAGAAGATATTATATATCATCTATAAATAATAAAGTGCTAATATTAATATTTAGGCCTGTGTACTCAGTGGATGCCTCAGTTATGCACTGGGTTAAATGCTCGTGACATCTCTTGGTCCACCGGACACCTCACATGATAGAGAACTGTTCTTTTGGTATGGACCGTGTCTCCAAAATGACTCTTAGTGATTCATTACACTATCATGAGTCTAATAAAATATTGCAATATTAAAAAAAAAAAAGAAAAGAAAAGAAAGAAAGCACTGCCAGTCCTCCCTGTGGCATGCTGCAGCCCAACAACTCTGCTCCAGCTCTTGTTTCCCTGCTCTGCAGCTTCAGGAGGTGTCAGGGGCTGCAATCGTGACTTTTCACGACTACAGAAATAACTGCAATAGTTAAATACAAGGGTGTTAACTTACCTAAGAATCACAAATGACTACAGGTTTGGAAAAAATTATAAATAAGCTATTTTTTAGGCCCCCTGAGCTTTAAGAACATGGTATTTTACATTAAAAAAGCTGTAATTTGTGTCAGATTTCCTTTGAACATCTTCCTACTTACAATAATTTTGAATCTTTAGATTCTACCTGTCCTAAAGATGTGAAAGACTTTATAATTGTTTTTTTCCCTACATTTTTAAGCATTGTAAAGTTTTCAAAGTCTAACAGTGTTGTAGCTGTTTAAAAACATTTGGTAAAACATCCTTCTTACTTTTGCCTAACTCATGTTTCCCTGTAATAGGGATTTTTAAACCTTTATATTTAAGCAAACTTTTTTGGAAGGTATTGCTGTTAATATTAAATATTTTCATATAAATCCTAGTAAAATCACTTCCTCTCATCCATGTTGCCTGAACAGTTTGTACAGTATGGCAAGAGAATATGAGCCATGACTGGCTGATAATGTAAGAAACCATTTAACTGCAAATGTTGCTATTTTCACAGAGAATTAAGTTATCAGGATGCGTTTAAGTAGCTGCCTTACCAAACTCAGAATTATTAATAAAAAAAAAAAAATAAAAAAAAGGAAGAAAATGAGACACTTTAAAGAAGTCTGTTGAGATTAAAGGACAAAGATTTATTTAATGAGTATTAAAATTTATGGGCTCTCTAAGAATTAAGCAAGCTTATAAAGACTATTTTGAGAGCTGAATGGCTTTTGCATAATGAAGATGGTTGATAAGACTTGGCTAAAACATTTCAAATACAAACGAAAACAAAGGAACACCTCAGAAAACATGGTGATTAAGTCAAAATTTCAGCTGTGAAGGCAATATACAAATTTCACAATCATTTCATAATCCGAAAACGCTACTACGACCAACCCGCAAAGGTGCTGAACCTATGAAAGGATGACAACAGGCAATTTTGAATCTAGACAAGCATGAAAGAAGCATGTTTTTCTCCTTCTGTGTAGTTATGGCAACTGAGAGATATAAACCCCCTCCTAACCGAACAAGGGCTTTTTTCCTCTCTCTGCTCCCATCCGCAACTTTACAGCTGTCACCACAAGTCATCCCGCTCGCTCCGCACGCCAGCAGGCAGCACGCAGGCATCTAAGGCGAGGAGAGAACAAAGAGGCTGCAACACAGCTCCAGTTCAAATGACAGCCTCACCAGGGCTCCAGCCTGCACTGGGAAGACAAAGTTGTAAAGTTTTACGAAAGAATTGAAGTAAATTTCTTCTCTAGAGGTCCTAGCGGGAAATCAAAGATCTATTTTAATTTAAGATACTCGCAGCTTCTCCTGCTAATGACCAAAATATCTAGACCAATAGCTCCCCAACAGTAGTTTGCAGGTTGACAGGGGTCTATAAAGCCACTTGCACTGATCTGAAAAGCCACATACACTGTAGAACATTAACTGTTTCCAGTTTCGAATCTGGGTGCTAAAGACAATGAAATGAAAGAAATGTGAAGGGCTGGGTACCCTTTCACAGGTCCCTGTGAGAACTGCTACTGAAACCATGAGGATTTTGGATACAGGACACTTCAGGCAAACTGAAAATAACAGGGTTTAATTTAGATAGATCCCGGATGGGAATTGCTAGATGCCCCTCTGTAAGCTACTTCACTGATCTGTGACACGCAAAACCAAGACTTACTACCACACTGGAGAAGAGGGCTGCCCCTGAGGTCCTTACAAAGGGCAGCCTTAAATTCAGTGAGGAGAGCTCCAAAAAGGGACATACAGAACTGGAAATGAAATAAGCACCGTTTATTGTCCATGGGCTTTTGAATTTTGATTTTGCATTCTTCAAGAGAAAGCAGTCAATGATCATTTAATTCGACGACACTTTGCCCTGTGACACTGAGTAAAACCTGGTGTCTCTAATCAGTGCATGTTGTACGTCTGAACTGGTTTCAGGAGCAATGTTTATTATAATTTTGTTCATTATTTCTAATTTCTCTAATCCATTAATTTTCATATATATATATATATATATATATTTATGGTGGTACTTAAAGTATATAGTACTAGCAGTTTATATGTTCCAATGAACTCCTGGGAATAAACTCATTAAAAATCTATGGCTATACTTGAAAGGCTTCGTGCCTTCACCTCTCGCGTACTCGCCCTCTCCTCTCCGACAGCAGAAGGCTAACACATATTTAAAAAGAACAAATATCTACCTGTGCAAAAGCTGCCCTTTACGTTTCACATGAAATGTCAATATTTCAAGAGGTGGTTTTGTCTTTCCAAGTATCTGTGACCCTTTCAGTGGACAGAAGATCTCATAGGCAGTTTTAAAAATTAAAATGGTTCTTAGTTTTTTTTTTTTTCCCTTTTCATTTGTATGCACATTTTTACATTGCTGCAGAAAATGTCATTAATAGTGACAATATGGCACAACTGTCATGTCTCACTGCACTGACGTCTTTAGGTTACTTTGGAAGCATTTTTCTAGGTCATTATTTTTAATTAATACAACGAATTAGTATATTTTTATTCAAAATGTCAAACCGTTTTAATCATAACACAAATATGAAACATTAACCCAAAAAATAGAATGTTTTTCTGGTACTAAATAGCAACAACATAATTAAAAGCATGACATTCTAAAATGAAAATAGTGTATTTGACCATTTTACATCTTAATGAACTATCATATCTACTTGCTATTTAAATTTCATTAAACTGGATAACAAATATAAAATACACTTTGAAACAACATCATCTCTCTTAACAACTTCTGGAAATATGTACCTTGTTAATGATGGTTAAATGACTTTTCTAATTAGTGTGATTTGGAAAAAACTGATTGAAACGGCATCTTACAGGAAAAAACAGTTTCAAGGACAATTTATTTCACTGAAGACACTGTCAATACTCCATCAGGCAGTAGCTATTTAGCTGTAATCAGGGCTTGCTTTAACTGTATAGCTCTGCAGCAACTCGTGGAGTTAAACTGACACAAAGCCCTTTTAAGGGACAAGAAGTGTTTACCAGCTCTAACCAACACACCAGTGTAACTGGGTACGGAATCTGGTCCCCATCGCTGTACTGTATAATAAACACAGTTATAGAGACACACACTTGCAATACCATCAAAGGAGCATTGTTTCTTGGTTTCCTGATTTTGAATGTTAATTTTCTAGTCAGCTTAACTTATATATTGGTTTTAGTTTAATCTTTCTTTTTTTTCCTTTAACTGTTACATTTTTATTCTTCCGCTCCCTCTTATACACTTGTGATTTTCTCCCAGCAGTAATTTTTAAAGATAATAATATATCATTGAAGAATGTGATTAAGATAATTCAGTGCATTCCTAAGGACACCAAATTGCTGGACTGAAGTGTAATTTGTGTAGGCTGCAACTTTTTTTTTTAAAGATTCATGATGCTGTAAATGCAAAATAAAATGGAAGGTGAAGCAGCAGCTCTAGGGTACTTATCTGCAAGAACTCTAAGAAATGAAAAAAAAATTCTAACAAAACCCCAGAAAATGTAGATTAAATTTTTCAAAATGCCTAAATAACTTCTGAGCCTGGGACTTAACAGCTCTTGAAAATTTAACCTATCTGTAATTTGTCATAAAGACAAATAATGATTTCTCTTGAAATAATAGGGTCAAACTGCTTTTGACTAACCTTAGAAATGTCAAAGGTTAAAAAGATGTAGCTGGAAGACAAGTACCTGCTCTGTAAAACACCCATTCATCAGAGTTTTAAATCTCCGCTTGTTCTGCAGGGAATAGCCTGCAATGACAACTTCACAAAAAGCCACACATCCCCTTTTAGAGGGGACTGTACCATTCTTGTCTTAATCACACAAATTTTACATCATTTTCACACCAATCTTTAATACCGGTTTGAGTAAAAGAAGGCAGAGTTCAGAACTGGAGGTGCAAACTCCAGTTATTCTTATGTTTTCCTTGCTCTGTACTTGATGGACCCAAGAAGTAGCCCAAACCATTCTTTCATGGCCTTTAGTATTCACTCTATAAAGGACAAAAATAAGTATAACTCTTTAAAAACAATTGTGGACTACTGAATACAGCTTCTAAAAGGGGAAAAAAGACATTCAATACATGAAAAAGTTTGAATCTACCCAAAGAACAATCTTTTTCAAGTTATTTTTGAAAGCAAAAAGAGAATATGTTCACTGTGCATATTTGGTGGTGCACTGAAAGAATATCTCATTTATGTCAAACATTAGGAAGCTGCAGAGATTTCCAGTATGCTGAACTTTAAAAAAACTTATTTTTTTAGTAACTAACATGCTATCTGCTATAGATTTGTATGGAATCTACTGTCAAACAGGGCTGCTGACTATATTTTTGGGTTATTTTCCTTCTTTTTTTCTTGGAAGAAGAAGGTCAAGTAGACTAAGAGGCAAAAATTCAGAGAAGTGAAGCTAGGAGTAAACCTAGCGAAAAGACAGTTTGGAGAAGAACAACTGTAAATGAAGCAAAACAAGACAATAAAATAACATTTAAAAAACAAAAAGGCAAACCCCAAAAGGATGTCCAGTTTTGAGGGCTTGTGCCAAGCTATAGAAAATGAATGACATGTTCTTAAGTGCCAAAGGTAGAGTTCAAGACTGTAAGGAAAATCCGACTCTATTAACTGTGCAAAGCATGGCTGTTTCAGGACTGTGCCAGTGGCAGAAATCAGCTTGCAAATGTTCAAAGAGGCTGTTTTATGTTGTGAAAAAAATACTACCTCACGTACACATAGTAAAAGTGATACAAGAACATTAATAGCAGTTATTCTGGAGTTAAATCCTTGTAGACCAGGCTAACTCTAAAATAATGCAAGTATAAGAGATCTTTAAAAGTTACACAACTTCCTAAGTGACAGGTATGAAGAGAGAAACCCTCTGCTACTTTGGACCTTCCTCAAAGAGATGCTTTTCCTCCCATGAAAACAGAGTTATAACTATGCAGATGTGGCAGATGTTAGTGTATGAATATTTATATATCAAGAGGATATTTTGGTCTACCTCATCGGGCATGTTAATATTTGAATAGATTAATCAAAGCACTGAGTCCATGAGGCAAACTGCCCCCTCACCTCCTCATGGATCGATGTGGTTCATATTCTGAATGATGCGACGCTCGATGGCTCATCCCAGAGCCCTTGCCTGTATCACCTCATCAGGTACCTCCAGACCACAAAAGGGAGTGCAGGGGAGCAGCACTTTGAAAGGACACGGGGCACGACAGAAACACAGCCCAACACAGCACGGTGATGTGTGGGCATCGCTAGCTCAGGACCAAACACAGGCCGGTCTGGTGGTCCTGTGCTTAAGCTTAGAGCTCATCCCTCCAGGAATGACTGTCCCAGTGGCTCACAGGGGTAACCAGCCTGACAACAAAGCTCTCCTGGCACAGTACAGAACACGCTGACCCATCATCTCAAGTCTCCTTGAACTCAATTGTTCTAAGTCACCCTTCTGGCATATAAAGCAAAGTACCACATGTGACCTAAAGCACCGGCCATGATGGGTTGGTGGAAACTTAAATAAGAAACCTTAAATGCATTTTTTTTTTATTGAGCTATGGAAAATTTAGAGTTTGCATGAATAGAGGCAACACAACAAAACATTTCTGACCAGCTGAGCTACGTTTCTTTCATAGAAACATTAGGTAGATGCACACACAGACACAGGGAAGGCACTGACATTACTGTGGGAGGAATCTAAATGGCATTAAGGCAAGACTACACTTCAAATTACTTTTTGTGCCTTAAAAACCAACAAAGGACTACAATGTTCTGTACATGCCTATTCATTTCCACTAGACTGGAAAGTAACACACCTCTTGCCCTCTTATCAATTTCAAGTTGAAGCATTTATTTTGTACACCCATTTTCAAGTTTATAAGTTCACATATACCCTATACACACACTGGTAATATGTATTGTTAGCTCAGTCTTATTTCCTAGCATTAATGGTATCCCATGTGAATCACAGTTTTTAATAAGAAGAATCACAGTTCTTGAGTGATGGAAAAATAACTGCTCTATCTTTATTAATTTTTTTCTGTTGTTTTTAAATGGGAAGGGGGACATTCTTGGAAAACCTGCAAAATATTTAAGGAAAACATCTGAGCAGGTTGTTTTTCATTCAAGGCTGTAAAATGCTAGAAAGATCTTTGATGTGCCAGCTTTGACAGTTGTTTCAGTCCACCTCTGTTAGCATGGCAGCAGACAGCTTTCCCTGCGTTCACTAGTCCCTCAGGCAGAGGATGGGAGAGCACCCCTCAAAATGCTGCTTATTAAAGTTGATTTGTGATAAACACGCTTGCATATTTTTACAGAGGGTACATATTTTGGGCTGAAATTCATCAAATCTACATTTAGCTGTGTAAAAGGCATTTATCCTTAATTTTGGTCTCCAGGCTCTTTCTGCAGACAGAAACAGGCACCTCCAGCGGGGGAGTCTCCTTGCTTCCTTGGACATCTGTTTCAGCACAGCTGGGTTTCCCCCAGGACTGTCCATCTCTCTCTATTAAGTACAAAGGAAGGGGAGCTGATGAGGTTTGATTAGCTACCCCATTTCTCAGCTCCTTTGATCCAGCTGGGTTGACGCTCATCCACTGAAAGGCAGAGATTGCTGAGGGCTGCCCAAATGGCTACCAGTGGCCAGGGAGCACCTAGGACAGAAGCCACTGCCATGAAGGACACCAAGCACATGCTGGTAGCTGATTAGGACAAAAAAGGTTTCCTGGTATGGGGAAAATCAGCAAGTGACTTTTTTCACTATTTGGGAAGTCACCGAGAGAAACTGAAGAGACTTCTGAAGCCATATAAGCTCTGAAAACTCTGAAAGAAAAAGAAAGTGAACTGAATGAAAGGAGAGAAAGGGGAATTCAAACAGAAGAGGAAACTTAGGGTTTATTTTAGACAACCAAGCTGTTGAACTAAGCATAGCTGAAGTGGAAAACTGTTACGACCTAAAGACTGGATGACTGATTTTGAATAGTAGCTACATAAAAGCAAACTTTCATGGGTACTGTTTGGTTCCTGGCCTATTCCACTGTAATTTTCATTACAGAATTGCCATACAGGGCCTAGGAATATTTTTCATCCAAAAATCACACTGGAGAAATAGAGTAATAATTCGTATATCCATACAGACTGAGGAACTGCAGTAGCATTTCAAGGAGAGGACAAAGAGAGCTAGGTATGCATAGGAGGCCATTTATTTATTTAAAAGCATCCAGGAACTGTTTTCTTTAATCTGAACTACTTCTTTCCAAAAATAACAATCTGAATGAGCACCGAATGAAAGGCAACTCAAAACTTTGATCTCCTTATGTGTTTATGCCACCCCACTACTTGATGGCTTCCCCACCCCCCGCCATCTGCTACTGGATGATTTTCTTAGGAGGTGCTACTCATCCCTGTTGCAGATGGACTGTGATCCTCAGTGCACTGCTATCCCAGAGCCCCAGACCCTGCTAGCACCATAGCTCTTCCTGTGACATGACTTCAAGCTGAAAGAGGATAGACTTGATTGGATATAAGAAAGAAATTATTTACTGTGAGGTTGGTGAGGCACTGGAACAGGCTGCCTCGAAAGGCTGTTGACACCCCATCCCTGGAAGTGTTCAAGGACAGGCTGGATGGGGCTTTGAAAAAATCTCGTCGAGTGGAAGGTTTCTCTGCCCATGGAAGGGGAGTTGGAACCTTATGATCTTTAAGGTCCCTTCCAAACCAAGCCAGTCCATGATTCTATGATTTCCAGTACAAACAAGGGGCACCTTCTGCTGTCTCATTTGATGGTGAAGTTGACAAACAACCTGTTCACTCTGGCTCTGGCCCAAACACAACCTCTGTGTTTTTGATCAGCAAAGCATGGTGGCTCTGTTTGCCTCAGAAACCACCCATACATCATTTGGAACATTAGGAGCCCCAGCCAGGTTGGGACTTAACACTCCAGCTTTACCCTGCAACCCGAATCTCCCAGCTGACAATGAAATGTTTCAAAGCTGCTCTGCCAGGACGTAATTTTCTTTCCACCCAGCAACAGGAACGAAAGCATTTGAAATCCCACTGTAACCCTGACAGGTGCTCCAAAGCCTTTCAAGGCCAGCAGAAAGAAAAGACAGAGAGGGAGTGAAAGAAAGACAGAAAGAGTATGCAAGGATGGGGAAACTACACTGAATTAGAGTTAATTAAACCCAAGCTTTGACAATGTTTAAATAACAGGATTCTACACCTAGCCCTGGAACGCCTGTACGAGCTGTCATTTAATTTAAAAGAGCACAATAGCTAAATGTCAGTCTCCAGGCAGATCTTTTGCATCTTTCTGATACTGTATTAAAAAGTTATTATAAAGCAGAAGTTCAGCATCTGTTTTTTCAGAGTTTGATAATAGCCTTCTCAAACTTCCCATGGCAAACACTCTGTACATGTTTGTTCTTGTGAAACCAGGAGGAGAGTTATTCCGGATAGCTCTAGGAAAGCAAAAACCAAAATCTCAAAATCTCCTGGGCTAAGTCTCAGTCTAATCTGAATATAATAAGAGGAGAGTATTTTCTTAGGAGGACAAATCATCTAATAGTAAAATGCTCCTACAAAAAAATCCGTTTATAAAAAAGATCTGAATCACCCCCCCTTTGTAAAACATCTGATCAAAACTTAATGAACATTGTACTGCATGTTTTTAAAGAACAGTGCTAATACTCATTCAGCTTTCCATTTTCAATCTGTTTCAAGAAGGATGGCATTAATTCTCCCATATCCTATTCACTGATGGTTGTGGACCTCTTTTTAACTGCTAGTTTTCAAAGCTGTTTTCTCAGCTTGAATTTAATTGACATTGAAACAATCAGAAATTCAGTACCATATTTTAATATCAATGCTGATAAAGAAATATTTTGTATTTTAGTCTACTTTCTTGAAAATTGTGTATTTTCAAGGAAATTGGGCTATTATTTCTTCAATCTGAAATTATGCTATATTCATATTTGGTTTTAATAATCTCATCTTACTCAGAAGACACTTAAAAGTAGAAACATGTAAAATGCTCCAAATTGTTGAATCAGTGCACAGGAATTATATGGAAGAAAGATATTTAGTCTCTCAATAAAGAACTTGGTGTATTAAGAATAGTACTACCAGCTCCTGATGACAAACTTGATGCATCTATTTGAATATATTTTTGATACAATTAATAAAATAAAGTAAGGTCACAGAGGTAATCCATGCAGAGGTAGCAGTTAAGAAGAGATGATAATTTAGAAGTTCCTCACTCTCAAAAAGCAGAAAACCTTATTTTTCACTACTCAGCTGGAAATACCACACTGCTGGGTCCCCCTCCAGATATGAAACAGAGGATGGCACCTGAGCTTCAGGTGATCCTGGTACAGATAAAAGAAACAAGATACCCGAGTTCAAACCAAAAGGACAAGCAGAAATGTCATCACCAAGGACAAGATTCAAGTTGCCTGAGGACTCAGGTGGACACAAGCTCTAAAGTAACATACAATGCATGTGCATCAGCACTACTTGAGAGTGGAGCACCCAAAAACTTACTGGGCATTTTGCCTTTGAGGCTGCAGCTCCCTGAACACAAACTCTTCAACTCTCAGTCCCAAGTCCCAGCTGAAACCAAAATAGTATGGCATCAACTCTGTCCCAGGTCCTGAGGATTAAAGTCAGTCTTCTCTAAGGACAATGAATAATTGATTACTGGATGAATGCTGGAGCCTGAAGGCTGCATTCAAAGGCATGACAGACTGAAAGGAGGACTTCTGTAAGGGTTGTTTTTGAAATTATTAGAATACTATCAGAAATCAGTCAAATAAGGAGGATGTGCAGATTGACTGATGGTAATACAGGCTGAATTTCACCTTTCCAAAATGCATTTAAGTACATGGATAACCCTCCCTTCCTTTAGGAGGCTGTCAAATGCTAAATAAATGATGGGTTGAAATAGAGAGTGCTCTTTGTGGGAGAGTGCAACATGGAACTCTTAACAGTTCTCCCTCTCATACGTACCTGAAAGAATTTCAGTGTCGTTCTACAATATGATGGGGTCGCTGAGACACAACATTATCCCCACGGAGCCGAGCAAAAGGTGCCAGGAAATCAAATACTGTGATACAGGACAAATGACATTTCTAAAGACAACAAATAACTCTTTCTTTCAATCTGGTGGAAGGAAAAGCAGAAAGGGACAACACACTGTGAAAAATACAGGAAATGAGAAAAGCCTGGGCTATTAATAGTTTCAGCACAAATTAAAACAGCACAGAGAGAAAGATTCTTTTCTCCTCTGTTGGGCTCTACTGCCCTACTAAAAATCTTCTCCCTTTAAACAGTAACCTTCACGGATCCTAACATGGGCCTAGATTTGTTTGTGTGCCTCTCTCTTGCTGAGAAATCTGTCCTTCCTAATTACTTCTAGAGCAGTGACAAAAACCTTGTTGATCTGACCAGACAAATTCTGGCAAGTAAAACATTCAGAACTGTAACTACGAACATGCCGACTGCTGAGAGACGGGGATGATAACAGCACTGTTTATAACAATAAAAGGGGACATAGGGAAGGATGAGAACTTAATTTTTGGCCATGTTCCATTTCAAACAACTACAAAAGACATCGAAAAAAGATGTCAGAGGCAGAGACTCTGACAAGACATCCAAGAGGAGATGTCAAAGAGGCAAGGGGCTGCTTACAGAGATTTCACTCCCCAGCTGAAGAGATACAATCTTCCTTCTGGACTGTCTCCCCAGAGACTGAATGTAGGTATAATGATACGCATTTTTAAAATTTATTTTAATTGAGAAGGCAGGACAACCTTAAAGGATCTTGACATGTGATGCATTTTTCTTGCTAAACTTCATGTTAGGGAGTGTGTTGTCATCAGAAACAAGTACTGTCTCCCTTTTCTTTAGGAAAAAATGCAGTTCTGTGGTTTACAGTGGGTGGACACACTAGTAGAAATGTGTCAGTACTTTACTATTTATGCCTTAAATAAAAAAGATAAATTTCCATCTCTTTACATCTTTGATCACTGGGTCAGTTGCACTTGGTCTATTCTCTGTAGTCTGCTACAGCACTGTATGATACATGCTCAAATACAGATCCTTAGAACCATAGCCTAGAAGATTTCCTTTCTTCCTCCTCCTTCCCTATCCAGAGGCATCATGGCAGTTGTCACTTAAAGACTGACAGCATTTCAGATGACTCATGATTCTAATTTATTGATATCATGCCTCTTCTATTTAAAAACAAACACATGAGTACCACCCCCCTCTCTGAATGGACTTGCTGCTCTTCCAGGCTACCACATGGTTATCAGTTTTTTAATTTCTCCACTGCTCTTTATCAGTCCTAACCAGTGTGGGATAATTCTGAGAAGATTTTAATATTTATTGATGAGGAGAGTGAGACTAAGGCATGGATAGGAGGGAAAAGAATTGGACAGGCTGTTTGTGAACCTCACCGTACTGCAGGAAGCCCTCTTTAGCAAGAGACTCGGGAAGGGCTTGACTGTAACACAGACTGAGACACAAATCAGTGATTTTAGGGTTAACTCCTCAGAGATAGATAATTTGTAGTGACTGGTGTCTTTCTGCATCTTTGACTAATACTTTGTTGTAAGATTTTGAATATTTCTTTCCTCCGCTGGTTTTGGAGTCAAGATGTGTCTGTCCCTAGATGAAACTGATGCCTTCAAGAAGGGTGGGTTAAAGCCCTTTCTGCACAAGAATTGCTGGTATAACCTCACATCAGCATCTGCAGATTGATAAGCATCAGTATCAGAAACAGTGCCAACAACAAGGGAAGCAAATGTACCTTCAAGAGGGTGAGGAGTTGAAATGTAAAGCATCTTATACATGGCTATGTGCAGGGGAACCTCCCTTGCAGTACAGAGTCTTTGTGTGTCCTTCATATACCTCAGGAAGAAATAAATTCTTTCTCTATCTCTAAAAGAGTCTTTATGTATAATTTCAGTTTCACCTCATCCTACAGGATTTCTGCCTTTTTGGTCCGTGCCTCCTGGATTCCTCCTGCAATAACAGTTTTACCAGGAAGAAGTTTTTTAGAAAAGAAAAGCCAAGGAAAGCACTCCTACTCTCTGTTCTCCTGTTGCTAGACTGAGGAAATCCTGTGACTCCCATTCAACTCACTCTAAAAGAGTCTTCCATATAGGATGTATGTACAAAGTACAGCACATATTTTTTATCAGAAAAATGCCCTTATTTTCAAATGCCATTTGCAAATTAAAAATATACACCCATGTAGTAGAGATTCTGTTACTACCAATACGTATGTGCAGCACATTGGGGAGCACCACACCACAAAGAACCCTTTCCGTGGTTTTTCTTTTCAGTAATTCTTCGGTTGCAGCACAGAAGTCAGTATTTCAGAAAATGCAAATGCTGCTGAATTAGTGGCTCTGTGGCACTTAAACCCCCCTGAGCAGTATAACTGACAGACACCACCCCCAGATTCTCAGTGACTATGTTTTACAGTAAAGGAGTGATAAAAGATGCACTGCTTGGATTCTAGTCTTTGCTAATAATTTCCAATATATATGAAGAGAATGAAACGTTTAAACTCAGGGATGGGGGATTAAAGGATATCCATGATGAATGAGCTGTAGAGCTGAAGAGAATTTGTTGTACATCCTGACCAATATAGCAGTGAAAGTAATCAATCCATTACCTCTCTACTGAGAGAAATGGAAGAGAGATAAGAGGATAATGAATGCCAGGCACAATACTGATAAGGAAGACACTTAAAATGACCAGCCAGAATATATTCCATAGTTAATAGTGCTGACAAAAACAGTGACAAAGTAATAATTTATTCATGAAATAAGAGCCATTCCTGTGAAAATCAAGGTAGCATTTTAAATTAAGGCAGCTATTGAAATCAGAGTAGCCTTATTAACCAGTAGCCATAAATGAAGTATTGTAAAAAAGAATACTTTTAAGGGCTCATTTTGCCATTAACATATGGGCTAAATTGCAAAATCCTGTTGCTTACAAACGCCAGATATTCTTTTTCCTCTGCCAAACCCTTCTGGCTTTTTCCTTAACCCTTCTCTTTAACGCAATAAAAATTCATATGAAGCTCTGCATATTCACATGCAGCTTGAATGGCTAATGCTTTTGCCCAATGCTGACATGCCTCCATCCCAGAATCTTTTAAGAGGCTGACCTAGATTTTTGAGTCCAATAATAACACTGAGTACTGCTAGGAGTGAAATTTAAATATATTTGATGATTCAAGATGCAACACTTAATTAAGAAACCACACCTATCTAAAAACTATTAGATTTTCTCTCTCTTTGCCTGAAGATTGTGCTGAAGGAACATACTGTGCAATATGAAGCGTTGGAGATATATAAGGAACAGCAGTGACTGTGCTGAATGAAATAAAAGCTGCATCTGCTTCAAATGGCTGAAGTTATGACTAAAAACCAGGCTGTTCCATCCTGAATTTCTTTTCAGATTTCATTATAACATTTCCTAAACGTCTATACTATTTCTAAGGATGTTTGGGGTCATTATCTACTTGGAAACTGAACCTGTGGTCAAATATCCTGTTTTTCCTGGTACACAAACCACATAACCTTCTGACCTAAAAGTCTCTTATTAAAACTTTGAAAATTTAATTTTTTAATAAAAATACCTTCCAATTATTCAAAGAATCTGTTTCTCATATTTCAGTTGTGGTGCCAGACAGAGATGGGTTTAGAGGGTTTATCACTTCCTACATACAGTAATTTCTCCCTCTATGTCCATAACAGATACAGAACAGTACTGTCAGATTTTTTGTTTCATTTTAGACAAAATTAAAACATAACTTCAGGGGACTTAACAACATTTTTAGAATTCTGTTGTTATATAAAAGCAATTTTAAGTATTCATTATAGATAGGAAATCTTCCATGCTAATAAATGTGCCCATCACAAACCCCATCCAGGCAATTACATCTTTCCTACTTCTTTCTAATAAGGGTGATGAAAGATTTTTGTAATCTTAAAGTTCTAGTTAGTCAGGTCCTTGACTAAAAAGTGTCTGAAGGAGAAAACAGTCACTAAATTAGGTAAAAGCTTCTTTGGTGGGCAGCACTGAAATGCTTAGGGGACAGGGAAAATAGGTCTTTAATATACATATACGATATCTCCTGTTGCAGTTGAGCTCACAGAGCAGACGGCTGCAAGACGGAGGAAAAAGGTTTTAGGTGCCCCAGCTGACTGTATTAACCCCCAGCCACTGAAAGCAAAAAGAGGGCTCGCTCCGTACTCTGAGCACAAAACAGACCTTTATTCAATTCCATCTGAGCTCACGCAGAGATAGTGACAGTTTTCTCAAAAGGGAACACAACTCGCCTTCTCAGCTCCTCGGCGTCGGTAACGAGCCACTCTAATCGCCTTAGAGTGGCTCAAAATAACTGGGCAAAGGAATACTGCTAAAAATCCTGCTGAAGTAATGCCTGTTTTATGCTGGAACTGTGCTCTTCTGTCATGTTCTGTTCTGGGTTTTCCACATAGAAGTCTACCCCGTTCCCGTGGGTAGCCAAGAGAATTTTGAAAGACCTGATAATTCTCTTAGGCTCCCAATACCCTGACTGGTCCCTATGACCACTAAGCCTTCAAAAACCTGAATATTTGGTCTGTATGTAGCCTTAACTGGGGATTCAGAAAGCAACTGTTACACTCTTCCCATCTTCCTTCCCCACACTGTTCTCTCTCTCCCTCCACTGACCTTGTTTCCTGCCTGTCCCTGTATTTTCAAGAATCTATTTTACTTTTGCAGCTCTTATTCTTTCTTGTAACGACTGGAGTCCGCAACAGTGGATTTTGTGGATTCCAAGGGGAATTCCATCATCTCTGCATTGTGGGAATACTTCCCACTTCTTTTAAAGAAGATGCAACCCTACACAATGATGACTACTGCAAGGGAATTCCGTCAGGAGCACAAGGTAAGCATCTTTCTAATAAAGAGACTTGGAGTAAATGACCTCTATGAAGATTATTTCAATTCATGAAAAATGAAATCACGTCTCTAAGTGAACATGGCCTTTTCTGGTTTACTTTGAACATAAGGTTTGGTATGATTGGGAAGGATGATGCTTAAAACACTCAGTGCTCATCAACATCAAGCTGACAATGGTTTCCAACTTACAAAGCAAGACACGGAATATGAGGAAGAAATTAAAGGAATAAAATTAAAATGTCAGCAGAGAAAGTAACTAATCTCCATCAAGTCTCTTATGTAATCCAGACCGTTTTGCTGCTGTTATTATTCAAAACCCTTAGGGAACCAAGGATCTAGGTCATCTGCAGGATAAAGAATGTACTATCCAGGAATCAATATTCACAGTAGTAAATTAAATTATAGTCCTCTCCATGCAAAGAGTTTTATTATTACAAGGAGTGTTGACAATTTAAACTCAACAGGAAAAAATAAATCTAAGCCATCAGATAACTTTTTCACTGTGGCATGTCCCTATATACAATGCTGTCCCTTAAACCGTCAATAATTCTTTAACTTTCTGTGAAATAAGATACTGCACTTTCCCAGTAAGCATATGGCTACTATAATGATAGGCTTAGATAAGCCACTGCATCTGTTAATACTGACGAAGTTATACTGCCATTAGCACTAAAGCAACATCAGCACCACGGATGAGGCATCTGAGACACCCTACAACATGCAATTGCCATTTGCAATGGGAATTTTAACCACAGTGGTGTGATAACAGAATTTCTAATGCCTAAAATATGATAGAGAAGTTGATTTACGGGAATGCTGATAAACTAGCCTTGCAGCTTTGGGAACAGCAACGTCTCAGTGAAGTCTCCTACTGTTTCTTCCACGTTTTAGTGGTCAGATTGTATTTACCTATGAACAACACCCCAATTTAAGACATTGCCCAAATGTAAAAGTCAAATCTTATGATAGTTTTCAACCTAATTGAAGTTGATAGAATGTGATTGGGAACTGAAGGCAATTGTATAGCACTTATCTAAGCAGTCACATTTCTGTTTTTAAACCTCCACAGAAAAGCTTCTCATTTCATGGTACATTATGAATCTCCTTCATTGCATTAACTGATGAGGAAGGCAGACTGGTTTGATTGATTGCTTAAACTGGCAGAGCTCATCTTAAACTGCACACTCTAGGGCATTCATGTGCTGCTCTGCACTAAGCCGGGGCCTGGCGCAATCCCTGCAGCCTCCCTTGGGCCAAACCAAAGGGACGCGGCCCAAGCACCAACAGCGCTTCCACTTTCCATCTCTACAACGTGCTGTTTCCTTGTCTAGCACTGGCCACAACTTTATTGACTCTATTTCTCTTTGTAATCTGGTAGGAAAAAATGAAACGTGTAGATCAAGGAGAAATGTTGCTAAAGAAATGCAGCACTATTCATGTACGAGAATCTGCTGATTCCTTTTCTCAGACGTATATAATCCCACACAAAAGCCTCTATTAAGTCGCATAACAATGCTACTTTGGGGAAACTTCAGAAACCTGAAATTCAGAAAACTGTGCAAATACAATGTTAAGATCAGAATTAAGGAATGAGAGAAAGAATTGCTTCATTTTCAGCTCAACTGTCATGCAAGGTTCAAACACATCCAAATGCTGAAGTCACAGTTTGCTAGTTTATTACTGAACACTCGAGGCTCAGTTTGCATTGAGAATTAGGAAGGTTTTCCCTAATTGTTTCCCGAGTGTACAGATGACAACACATAACTACAATTAATATATTCTTCTGCTTAACTTGGGAGGTGGAAGAGATTACTATGAACCACTGCTTCTCTTGCCAAATGAACCAGCAGATGCAGCAGGCCCAAGAGATGCTGAACCTTCTGATCCCAAAGACAGCCAAGTTGTCGTGATGCTTCAGCAGTATCAGATGCCTTTGAGGAACATGAAAACATCAAGCACTGCATTATCAACAGGTGTATTGGGCTTTCACCACTCCAGCCAAAAGCGTTTGGGAAATAAACACACGCCTGTCCTTCCAAGTGTGTGTGACATCAAGGTGTGGGGATCCACCTCCCGAGATTGTTATCGCGCTTTTGTTTCTGTACTGCTCCTCCACCACTCCCAGACAAAGGACTGCTGAAATCACAGGACCCACCACGCCTGTCAGAACAAAGAGCTTCTATCAAGTGCCTCTGCTGATCATAATTAAAGTGGCACAAAAGAAATATTTAGAAAAATGGAGAAAGGAGGCAGCAGATGGATTGAAGTCGTTCACTTCTGGCTACTTTTCCTCAGCAGTCAGATTGCAGCCACAACAATGGCCCTTCTTTCCTGGTCAGATCCTAGCCAGGTTATTAAATACCTCTTCTGGTCACTGCAGTCTCCTGGTGACTGAGATCTATTCTGGTTACAGATGAGCTACTTCTTAACCATAGTAGAAAGCTGCTGCATTCTGTAGCATTGCATTCACTTATTTGCTGAGAGCAATGCAAAAAAATAGTCACAATAAAAAGCTACTGCACATTAACCTACCTGGCCCAAGAAACACATGTTTAAAGGACCATTATAAAGGACCACAATTATGTTTGAGCAAGTAGCACAATACATTGCCAGAAGACATCCGACAGACAAAGCTGAAGAGCAGCCAGAGCTGTCCAGAATCCAAATCCTACTCCACTTTTATTCTCTCTTTATCAAACCCAAATCACACTCCCTCCAGCTCCTCTCCCTCCCTGTCTCTACACACACTGAGTTAACAAAAAATTTCTTGTAGATGTTAATGAAAGCTTATAGCCTGCAATATACAGTTGAGCTGCCCTGATTCTATCTAATACACATTTTATTATTTCAGGATTAATAACATGAGCAACCGACAACACTACAATATACCTACACGGAACCTTAATTTGAAGATTGCAAAGGATATTACAAAAGACTGAATAAGTATTAATATGTCTTTGTCCCCAGCTAGCAGAGAACACTGATACACACACAAACAAAATTCATTTGGGATCTGAACAAAGAATCCTCAGGTCTGAGTGAGCAAGGTGTCCACACTCATTTGCATAACTTTAATTATATATTAAATGCACTGCTGCCCCATGACTGAAGTCAGTATGCCAGGCAGGAGCTTAGCAAGTCAGTCTCAGATGGCTGCAGTGGGTCATGTCCCACAGCAGCAATCCTGTGCTGTACAGCCCTGTGAGCTACTGTCAGGCTCACAGGAACTGCAGTCACTCTGGTTTACATGTTTCTTGAATATTTTGTCATGATACAGTCGAAACCAAGGCTATACTATGGCTTTACAGTTAAGAGTTAACTGCACAGCATTCATTTCTTCTGTGCTTCAGGTTTTATCAGAAAGGTCTGATTACTTATCAGTGCTGATGCCATATGAATTACATCAAGATGAAGAATTTACATGAAAATAAGTCATCAGCACTTTGTGCTGAGTTCCATATGGTTTCACAGAAAATTATAACCTTGCTATATAATTTAAAATTCCTCCTTTAAAATCTCTTTACAGTATTCTATAGGAGGGAATAAAACCTTTCCCCTTTCTCTTCCTACTCCCACACCACAAAAATCCAGAAAAGGATGCTATTCTTTAATAAACTAGATAACCAGATTAGTTTACAAAGGCACATATACTTTTAAAATACACATAATTCTTATAATCCAATTGGACTACAAAAATGTACAATTTTACTGGTCTTATCTATATGACCTTAAGCATAATTTTAAATGTACAAATACTTGCAAGCTAAAATGACCATTTTGAGCCCACAGATTGCAATATATTAGTATACACTTAGATCATAATATGGCTTAACTGCAGTTTCCTTTTTTATGTGTAAAAGAGAAATTCAACTTACTTTCAGAATTTGAGTGAAATGATCCAATACTGGATTGTACATGTGCATATAAATATATAGTTTCATTATTTTTACACTGAATTTCTTCATCTCTAACCGCATTTATATGAGATTTAAACCCAGGTAATTTCTGAATATTTGGAAACGGTCTTGCAGTATGATGAGACTCAAACATGTGTTTAATTGTGTGCTTTGCAGCCCACTTTGAGTATTTCAAGTTATTGTCATCAGCAGATCTCTCTCCCATTTCCAAAGGAAGGCAGTTCCATAAAGCACAGACTCCATGCCCACTGGCTGCTCTATGGACACATTAAATATGTAAATAAATCACTGCAGGATTAAGGTCCAAGTCAGTTTGAAATTAAGTTACTGACCAAAAGCTTTCCTTTCTGTAATAAACTAGCACTCAACTCATCGAAAATGAACACCAAACCAGACAAACATAATTTGGAAAAAAAATTCAGCTGGTGTAAACCACTTGTACTACAGTATGATAACTCTAAAACGGCCATAGAGAACATAGCCCATTTTAAAATGCATCACCATAAAGAAAGCAACATCCACTCTTCCAGTCCAAAGCCCTGAAGGGATGTAGTTTTTTCCTGAAACAATTATAAATGACTAAAAAAAAAAGATTTGGTATGAAAATGCCTCCCACACAGCCATCTCCACAGCACTGCTTATGTGTTGCTGTAGTGCTTTCTGTGAATGATTATAATTTCATCTCTCGCATACCCGCTGAGTTCAGTCATTTACTTCGATTAATTTAAATGCAGTTACAAATAAACAGTTGAAAAATATAGGTAAAATGTTATTTTATTTTATTTTTCAATTTCATACTTTAATTCTGCCTTTATTCACGTCTTCCTGCTCTTTCCCCAGAGAGACATATATCCCTCTCCTCAATTTTCAAAAATGAGCCTTGTCACTCTATTACTCCTAGTCTGAACCTGGGAGATAATAGGGCAAATTTGACAAAACCTGTGCAGGAAATGAACACTCATTCATTTATTAGTGAGTCTCACTGGGCACTATTAAACTTGGAATAAAAAAGTTACTGAAAGGAAGAGAACAAACCTACTGAACTAGAAACACAGATGTTGGTGATGTCTTCTGTGTTTTCACTAATTCCCAACAGGTTGTTAATGGACAGCATTGCTCCTAGCCACGGGGAATTCAGGAGTTAACACTTAAGGCTGACAGGGAGACCAAATTATGATCCCACTGTACAGCTCTACTTGCTCAGTATTGCTGCCAAGGGGCAGCAAAGATTGGGGAGCAGTGCACTAATCTTATTGCATAATTATAATATTGCCTTGCAACCCATTTCTGGGAAATCCTGAAGCTCCACACAAGGTGTAGGTGACTACACCAATCCAGAGATAAGCACCCCTGACTTTGGGAGTCTCATTTCCCAAGCCTAGGAGTGATTACACAGTGTAATTGGAGATGGTTAGTGGAGGTGTGTGCATCTCCGGTAAATTCCGGTGTAATACTTCCCATCCTGCATTTTCAATTTACAGGACGAGTATGTGAAATACTGAGACTGGGTATCTTGGGGGATTTTATGAATATAAATAAACAAAATATAGTTTGGAAAGTAAGTTTGAAAATAGTTTTCATATTCAATAATAAATTGCTTTTTAAATGTTCATGCATTTTATGATTAATGCGATTAGTTGTTAATTAGCTAAATAAATATAATTAACTGTGTGAATTTCTCAGCCTTCCTATCTGTTGCTCAGATAAACAGTTACATAGTGAATGCTTTATTACATACATAAAAATGTCTCATGTTATAACGCGTAAGTACGTATTGATGTTACATTTCTTTGCTGTGATATATGCATTAAGTCCCAGGCCACTTTGAAAAGAAACTACAGATCTTAATAATTTATGTGCCAAGTTTTAGCCAGGATTATCAATGGTAGCTTTTGAGCTTTTTCTTTTAGTAACATAATATATCATAGTAAAAATGCACAGACAAGCGATGTGTCAGTTTGATTTTTTCCACCTGATTCAGCAACCCAAAATTCAGACACAGCAGTTTAAGCAGAGTTGCACACTGAAGAATTTAAGTCTAAGCATTTAATCTGTTCTTTCCATAAATTTCTGCTGCTTGTGCTATTATAATGATGTTACCAGAGGAAGTTTATTTATATCACAGATTTTCGGCATCAGCACATTCAGAATACAACAGCAATCATTCATTCAATAGCTAACAGCAATGTAATAATATCATCACTAACGCTCTAAATATCAGAAGAACATTTAGAGAAAAGACAATGGAAAATGAAGTCACTTTGAACAATCAGTAACACAGAATTCACTAAACTCAAAATGTTTTAAATGCACGTACACAGAAGCCAGCTCAGAAATAAACAGTGATTATGCACAGCTATTTTGAAGCAACAGGTTGCATATAATTAAACAATAATAAATAAGGGGATCTTTATGGGCCCATTAATAGGAACATACACTCTAGAGAGCAGCATTTAAAGATCTTAAGCCTTGTGCATCCCAGAACACCTAAAGAGATTTTGTTCATGAGCAAACTATAGCCAGCATGACTGTAAAGCAGCAGGGGCAAACCTGACACCACTCTGTCTAGACTGTGCACAACAGGATCACCCTACGCAAACATGAAATGCCAAGATGATGGTGACAGATATGAACCAGCTCCCCCTCTTTTTTTTTTTTGGAGACTGTGCACCATTACTTCCTTTTTAACAGGCTCAGATCTACCATGAAAGCTGTTCTTCCTGCTGTTCCTAATGTATATTGTAAAGAGCTACTGAGAACAGCACTTTAAGAAGTCACTTGTCATTCTCTCTTCCCTCCCCTGCCTGCTTCCCCAAGTATTTAGATAATAATGGATCTGGTTAAAATCATAAAGTCCAAGAACATACTGCCGAGGGTTCAAAAGGCTAGACCTGTAAAAGCACAGATAAAGACTTCTATTGAAAATGATGTTAACAAAGTGATACTCTCAAAAGGTGAAGAAGTGGTCAATCCTGCATGTAGCCACGTTTTAAAAGAAAAAGTAAATTATTTCTCCTTATTTTTGCAGCATGTGTGGGTCTGAGTGTGTGGTTGAGGGGAGTGCCATTTCAGCAAATGAATGGCTGAGCCCTGGGAAGGGCAATGCAAGTCAGAATAAAGTTTGTTCAAGCAACAGGAAACATGAACACCAACCTTGTAATAGGAGTCATATAGAGCTTCAGTCAAAATGGAAACATAGATAAGAACCACTGCACATGGTCAAAATGCTGCCTGGCTCCAGGAGAGAAATCATGATGATGAGACTCTTCCAAGGGGACAGGCAGCCCAAAGTTACTGAAGTGTGTGTTAGCCATGGACATGGAGGTGCCCCTGTGGTGATCCAGCTTGTGTCTAGGCACTGACCTTCTAGAGCTGCCTGTGGGCCCCTGCTAAACATGAAAGAGGGAAGTTTTCCAGATGAACTGGAAGGATAACAATGTGGTGCTCTTAGAAGTGTTTTAGGCCTCCTTTCTGGGTGCAAGAAGCAGCATGGGAAAAGATAGTGCTGGGTTGAAAAGGAAAGAAGTGGTGTCTTTGGTATGATGCCTGAGCTCAGCAGTTTCTTCAGCAGTTAACAGCAGTGACTACAAACTGGTAGACAGGAAAGGCACAAACAGACTTTTAAGGACCTTTAATGTAAATTCAGGTAACATATTTGATGAAGTGGAGTAAGTCAGGGCAATAGAGAGATTAATGAAGCTGGGCAACCTGAAGACAAGTCTATAGCCTTTCCCGTAGCCTTCTTGAAAGCTCTGAAAGGAACAAGCCTGGTCATGTCGAAGTCAAACAATATGAAGCTCTAGTAGTTGAGATATGAGATGAAGAGAGACAGAAAAAGAGCTCAGGCTGTGAGAATGACCTTGATCATGGAAAGGCAGAAAAAGCAGCAAGAGTTGTGCATTCAACCTGACTGTGAGGAAGGAGACATACATGTTGAACATGGTAGATGGAAAGGGCAGGTGAGATGATATTGTTGCTCACAGTAACTGAATAAAGGAGGTGGTAAATCACTGTTTTTGAGTAAAAGCATCTTGAGCTGATGGTAAGACAGTTAACCACGAAGACATAAGGGCTGTGATCCATCTGACTTGGTGTAAATGTCTCTAGGTGGGCTCTCTCAACAGACAGCGGAGATGTAGTCAGCAGAGCCAAAGGAGTCATATGTACAGTTCACATTTTGAGGATCAGACTAATTGCCACAGACTCCCTTAATGCTCTTGTCTAGATCTTCTACTGGGAAAAACAGCCTATGACAAACACCTCAAATGCCAACATCTACCTTGTAGACTGCCTGAAGTAAGGTGAGATGAATCTCACCCCAGAAAACATGTCTGGAGCCCAGGGGAGGTTCGGAAATTGTTAAGACTAGATATATCTCTCAACTGTTTTTCAGCCTTGCTGCAAAGTATAACTCTCTTCTTGGGAATCTGGGGAGCAAGTGGATAGTTATACATGGGTCCATTACTGTAGGGGCCAAAGATGATAATATATAACAATAGAACATGGGGTTCAATGCATTACATGTTGTGTCTACCTAAATAATATTAATAAATCAGCTTGGCCTAGCCTAGGTATTTAAAACTATAAAACAAAATAAATATAATTGTGGACAGAGAAAGCAAACTGCCTGGAAGGTGCAGGCACAGTCACATTGAAAAATGCCACCTCATAAAGGCAGTAATCTCTCTCAGACAGATCTTCATTATAGCTAATCACTATTTTGCCAAAGGCACTTACGGCAACATATTTCTAGGGGAAGGAACAGGAAGGCAGCAGGGAAAAGGAAGAAATTTCTCAAGCCCCTGCCCTCTCACCCCAAAATTGCAGCCCAATGCGAAAGTCAAATATTTCACTTCAGCTGGAAAATTCTAAGAAAGAGTTCAAATGGAATATTGTAGCAGGTGAAATTGAAAACGGGGCAGATAAGTGGTTGCAAGGCATGTGCTCCCCTCTGGCACTTTTTAATCAGGAATACAGGACTCTTAGGTGGAGGCAATATCGTATACTTACAGTGGGTTATATGGTCCAAGTAATAACCTTGCATTGGTAATAAATTAATTTTTTTTCTATAAAAGTTGGTTTCATTTTAACACAGATATCTCTGCTGAGGGGTATGGGTGGATATTTCCACATCAACGCACATGCTTAATGCAAAATGAACAACTCTGCTCTCCTACTCCCTCCCGATCAAGCACAGATAGTCCAGGACAAAGTCTGGTTAATAAACCAGTTGTAAACAATCAGGGAAGACAGGCAATGCACTGAGCTGTGAATTGCCTTCATACAAACTAGGGGATTGCAAGGTAGATACGGTGTGAAAGCCACCTTGGAACCAAAGATAAAAGAGACAATAAAAAAGAAAAAGATAGAGGACAGCAGACAAACAGAAAGCAGCAGGAATATAATTTCCTTTAAAAATAATTGCATTCAATTTATGCTTTTACCTTACACTCCCAGTACTAAGTAATCTGATCAGATGCATATGGTTTTATCCTCCAAGGTACACATGAAACATGCAATAAAACCGCCATAAAACATGACCTGTGGTGACTCACTGCAGATTTAAGAGGATATATCTATTTTTTCTCCTCTTGATACCCTTAGAAAAAAGACCTTTTGCAACTTTGTGGTCTACTTCCACATACCACCTCCCATATAAATCTCTCCTTGTGGTTTTAAATATATTTTTGCTTACTTGCTCCTTTTGTTTATTTTGGTTTAAAGGTAGTGGACTTGAATATATTTTCTTTAGGCAGGAAGGTCTAGCTGGAGGACCTTTGCTCATGGCTGTGAAGTAGGCCATCATTTCTGAACCCTAATTTTGCACAGCTTCCCATGACCAGCTTTTTATGACACTGAAAATTCCCTTTGACTCTTCCCTGATTCAGTCTTAATGTGGGATAACACACAGATACACATAGGGGTCTAGCAGCATCTGTAAAACTTTCTCCCCCTTCACTTTGCCAGTATGAGCAGGGCAATTTCTTCAGTAGCAATTACAGAATCCCAAGTTAATGTCTTCCAGCAAGGAAGCTGGACAGATATTTCATGCATCTGATTTAGAAACAGGGCTTGGAAATAGCCAGGGCAAGTCTGATACTCCGTGGAACAAAGTCAGTGATACTGTGGATTTATTAATTTATACATCTAGGTTGTGTATTATATATAATTAACAGATTTTGAGCCTTGAAAAGCTTTAACTATGAAAGACTTTTTACCAGAAAGTATGCAGATCAGGCTGTATTTCACAATTGATTTATAGTTGTTCTCTGATTGCCTGCAGTTGTTCAACAAGCTTTGTACCAGACCCATTTTAACAGCTGAGACCTGAAATCAGCCCAAGTACAACCTCATCACACAGAGACGCGACATTTTGATCTCATTTCCAGCCAATATGTTCCAGAAGGCAACGCTTGAGGCAACCGCCAGTGTGCCAGTTTTCTACCTCCAAAATCTTTACCAGAGATGCTTCCCCTAATCTCAGCTGTGATACCCACAGATAAAAGAAGGGTCTCCTTTAGACCTATAGGACATAAATCCCGTAGGACATCACAGACTGTTATGAGTTTCTTAACTCACCCCTATGGCCAAACATTTTTCAGGGAACACAAAAAATCTGATTCTTTCAACTGCATGTACTGAAAACTGCAGCCTCCTCCTTGTTCTGTTTCACATTTAAGAGTAACCCTCTGTGTTTGCTTTTTTTTTATTAATTTGGGTTATTTATTAACTAACACAAGACTACAGACACCCTAACACTATTAATTATATACATGTATCTCACATTACATTATTACATTATATATATATAATAAAGTAGATCTTGGCAACCTTAAACTTGTCAGTTTGACGGAATCTCAGCCAGTCACCTAGGAGCCTGTTTCATCTTCAGGGAATGATAGCTTCAGTCTTTCCATCAAATCATTTTTGCACACCTACTGAGAATATCACCAAGAAGTTCAGATTAAAGAGCAGGATAGAGATACCCAGACTCCTCGCAGACTGTCCTGCCAGTCTGATTTATGACAGAGGGACTTAGCTGGACACACATCCAGCACACAGCACAGCATGCCCTGAGGGATTGGATTGTTAGTGAGGTTAAAAAGGGAAATAACATCCCAGTCACAACCATTAAGGGTAACCAGCAGAATGAGGATGCCTAGGTGTATATCTAAGCCTGGTTCCTGGATGGTCAGTGGAAAGGTCGGACAATAACCATGCACTGTCTCACAGCTCCAGATTTCCTGCCTTCTTGTCTCAGTGCTCCAGGAGACCCCTTGTGATCTGCAGTTAAACCAAGCCCTGTGCTTTTCTTCTTTGCTGTCAGTTGTGTAACCTTCCCATTTGTTTCTGCCATGAGGGATGTGCTGGGGGTGCAACTTCCTTGTAACATCTGTTTTTCCTACAGAACAGGCGTTTACTGTCCAACAGCTCCAAAAAGGGCTCTCTCTGACCCTCACAGATGATTTAGCGGAACACAATGGCTCTCCCTACTTGATCTTCTAGCTCCATGAATGCCCCAAAGAGCAGTCTAGTGTCAAGACAGTGTCCACCCTGAGGCTACTGAGGCTGCCTGAGTAGGTGGGAGAGCAGTCTGAGTCTCTAACATAGAGGAGGGGACTGAGTCTGGGTTTCCTGTTTATAAGGCAAGGTGTCTACCCAGCAGACTGTTCTTCCTTGCCACTTCCCCTCTACTTGGTCATATATGAATTAAAGATCTAAATGACGTAGTTTGAGGGTGTGAGTCCAAGTTCCTAAAAAGGACCCAAGTCTTCGAAAGAGGTGAGATTTTAGATGTACTAATTTTTTTTTCCTTCCTATTACCTGTCCTACGTGTGATGTCTTGCTGTGCCAGCTGCCTCTTGTGATCCCTGTTCTTAAAGCCCAGCTCAGAACTGCTAATCCAGTCCAGAATGTGATTCTGGTGTATTGGTTTGCTAATGCCTAAGTCTCTCTGGGGACAGGGGGACAGAAAATGGTCAGGGTAAAAGAAAATGAGAGCAAGCAGAGTGAATTGCAGCGCCAGGGCTGGAGGGCAGCAATGAGATAGACTGAGGTTCGGAGAAAGCTGTAGCAGCTCAAAAGGTTTGCAGAAGTGTTAGAGTGAAAAGAGGAGGCAAGGCTCTATTGGGATTCAGGGAACAAAGGAATGGGCAGAAGGGTCTGCTTCAATATCTGGACCATGCAGAGGTACTATCTCTTTCTTTTTTTTTTTCTGCATACTTAGTGGCTTTTTTGAGTTGTGTATTTTCTTTCCAGGCTGCCTGATAAAGACCATTTCAGAGGTGAAGAATTTTTTTCTTTCAGTAAAAATCTACTTTTTAGAAAACTACAACACTCACATACTCTTGTAATGATTTTGATCCTGTTTTGAAATGAGAAAATGTGAGGGAAATACAGTGCAATATCATTCTTATTTCAAATTTTAGAGGTGAATTTTGGTTTTAATATGCAGAATTTCCAAGTTTTTTCTTCTACACTGTTTTACCCATACGTATGACGAAATCCTCTGCACTCTTGACAACAGCAACAGCAAGAGTCGGAGGAAGCAGAGGAAAGGGTTAGTATAACAAAAGCATGGACATAACTCCACAAATTTGTGAGTGTGGCTGTCACAATGCCCAACTGTTGGAAAATACAGAATGACAAATGTCTCATTTCTAGCTTCAGTCTGGGGGGTAAGAGAAAGCGATCACTGAATACCTAAAAGAGAGCTCTCTGCAAAGCAGACTGCAGTAATGGGTCTGGAATTCCTGAGCAGTTCATAATTCAGTTCTTACATTAAACAAAAGGAGACAGCAAGAGATAATGAAAGGGAAAGCCCACGGGGAGAGCTGACATGCTATGGACATGACTGGCCCCTTTGTACTCCTGCTGCCCTCCAGTAAGAGAAGGCTGAATGCATTGTTTTAAATTTCTGAGTAAATATTGGTACTTGTAGAGGTTAAACAAGATGCTGTACTAGAACCTGCCAAGCCTTTATTTATACCTAGCCAGGGGACAGGATGAGCATACACTGACAACCTCTTTTAATCCAATCACAGAGAAACCACCACAGGAATGGAAAGTAAGTTAGCAGGCAGTCTCGTCTGACTTGTCCTCATTCTCTGTATTGAAGATTTTTTATTTATTGTCATTTTAGAATAAGAATATAATCACATGGTAACAACATAATACACTAGCATCACAGACCAGCAGAAACTGTGGTATCCAACCTCAGAGAAAACAATTTCAGAGACAGAATAAAAGGAATTCATTCCACATTCAAGATTACTCAAACTAATGCAGCCTCCAGAAAAATGCAGTAGGATCCTGATGGGTAATTTGCAAAGGTAGCTTGAATCGTTCGGCCAGTAAAATCATGAAGTGCCACCTACTCCCAAGTCTCTAATCCTCCACGAACATCCATTCCCTGCAGAACTTCCCACATGTCAAGCTGAATGCCTGCAGAGCTATTCAGGGGTTGTTGCGAGACTGTGATGGCACTTACTCTGTCCTATATGGGGGAAAATATGGAGCATGTGTGGGAATAACGGGAGGAGAAATTGAAACCCTGTTGGTAGATCAACGTCAGGGACTGAGATCTAAACAAGTATGTGCATGAACATGTGTTACTCTCACTGCGGAAGACAGGAGCAGATTGCTGAGACCAAGTGCTGTGATTCAAAGCTGTGGGACAGATTTGCCCTGTGAACCTTAGCAAGTCACCACAGCTTTGTGTCTTGGCCTCCTTGTCTAAAAGGTGAGGGATTGAGTGGGAAGGGACATGTTCCAGCCAGCGTGTTGGGGCCTTGCACAGTGACAGCCCTGCTTTCCACCTAAAAATCTGATGGCCTATACAGTGCTAAAATATGTCCTCTGCAGATACTTAACTTCAAGTGTCTTCACTGCTCTTTCTTGACTAAGATTTCTTGGCACCCTCGCAATTACTTGTATTTTATGCTAATTAGTGAAAAAGCCAAATGCCTCACTCAATAATATATCAGTGTAATATTTGACCACTAGACATAGGGCCTAGAAAAAAAGTTGGTCTGTGAGCATGCAAGGATGGTTTTCTAAAGGCAGAACTTTGTGGTTGCATTTTCCAGTTTTCAGGAAGACTCTGATAGAAGTGAGGCTCTCCTAATCCTCCTGAGATGTTCCACATTTCCTCAGTGGAACGTATGAGACAATGTAAAATCCTCTCTTCTCTATTCATCAGGTATTTAACGAAATTGGGGGAAAAACGACAGTCTCTGAGAACAGGAACTCCTTGCAAACTTTAGCTTATATGGACTAATCAAATTAAAAAATAGCAGAATAGAGAGACCCAATGATCTCAAAATGCTCTGATCATTTAAGCTTCAGACCTTATAGAAGTCTTAGAAATCTCTTTCAGTTCTCAATACAAGGTGATTTTGGATGAAAGTGAACATGCTGAAATGGCAATAACAGAGAAAACCTTTATAAAAAAATCAATCAAATCCTCCCTACTCCCAGAGAAACCCTACTTACCTTTCCAGCTACCCTGCATAAAAAGTAAACAAAGAGAAAATCCTGTTATTCTCATCCTTCTGCCATACGGATTTCTTTCTACTCTGAAATTATGAAATATTAATAGAAGGAGATTTCAAATGAAAGCAATAAGCTGTATAAGCCTAGGAGAGGTCCTGCAAGTGCCTCCTGCAGAATTTCTTCTCCTTTTTTTCTAAAAATCAGATCTAACTACTGTAGAAGACATGATAGCAAGGCAGACAGCTCAGAGCACTGTTTCAATTTAACTGTTTTAACTCTTCTTAAACTTTTTTTATGTGTAACACAGGTTGATGAAATAGAATGTTTGTTTAAAGAGATGAGAGAATCACAGAATAGTAAAACCCTACAGTTTTTTCTATGGATCTCAATTCCATAGGGGTGGGAGTTAATCTGGTCACATCACAGTGTAGAAACTGGGCCCAAAGAATCAGTGGATAATTTCGCATATGCAAGCTACCCCTTAGGTCTTTAGTCATCTGCCACATGCATTACTATCAAGTTTACATACATAACTGCTGTAAATTATTCATACATTTTTGTGCACATCTGTTTCTGAGACATACCCATACATGCCTTGCTTCCTTCAGCTAAACAAAAATAAAACATTTGTGCCTGTAGGTTTTCTCTCCACCTCTCATAATCATAAATGAGATCACCTGCACCATTAGGGAGGACTATAATAGCTCTATGCCTTATAATGTAATTTTTCCATTAAAACACTCCCTTAGTTTCAACAAACATAAATAATTTGGCAGAAAGACAGTATATTTATTCACTCAGCTGAATTTCCAATGTTATATCATGAATTCCTAACACTTCTTTGCGATCTGCTTATATCCCACTGGCATTCCTGAGCCTCTGGTATCCCGGCAGACTGGGGCCCTCCAGAATTCTGCCCCCATTAGTCTATTTCTGGAGACTTTTATTGCAACCTTTGATGAACAACAACATGGAAACTGTAATCTGAGAGCTATGTCTTCCAAATCTCTTTGCAGTGGGTGGGTTCTAACAAAGTAAAAAAGATGGTAGGGAAGCAGGAGGAGGAGGAGGAGGAGGAGAAGAAGGAGGAGGAACAGAAGGAGGACAAGGCAGAATCCACAGTCAGAATCTTTCAAATTAAGTCAAGGACATATTCTGGCACTCCTCTGCTGCTGTGTTTTGGGAACCTTGATCAGGCTGGGGGAATTTTGTTGTCCCAGGCCCTACAACAGGCATCCAGGACAGGTAACATCTGACTAATTTGCCTACAGAAGCTTTTCATCCACAGTAATGGCAACTAAGGCAGCAGCAGGACAGTTTCTCCATGACAGTGTATCCGGATTTCTGATGGGATAAACCAGATGGCAGATGTGTCACACTTCAGCATTCACCATTTTCACAATTTCACCATCTACCTGTACTTTTCCAGTCACTGCATTCCAATAATTAACATTAACACCACTGCTGATACACATTCATTTCTCCCAATTTCTTTGCATGTTGGCCCATGAGAGTAAAGCTCCCTCTGTTTTAGATGCTTTGACATTCGCCTTTTTGTATTGGAGCATCTTCAGATGGCCCAGCCTTCTCTGAAATTCTTTGTAATTTTCCCAGTTGGAAATGGCTGCTTATTTTAGACTAATGGTTGTCCTGAAAGCTTAGCGGATGGGTAAAGAAATCTGATTTGGCACACACACAGATTACAATTACTTCTAAAACAGCAGTCTTGACCCACAGCTGTAGAATGTTCTTAATTTTAACAAGGAAAAATTGTTCTCATTAAACCTTTCATTTGTCTGATCTGAGGTGGAAGACTGTCACACTGACACTAAAGAAAACTGAAGATGTTCTTCAGGGAAATTCTTAGAATTATGATAAAGCAATGATAAGAATTATTTTTTTGGTTCAAGTGAAAAGTTAAGTTAACCATAGGAAAAGAAATAGCAGGAGCTGTCAGAAACCGCTCATATTCTAAAGTTTAGGGATAATCCTCTAATGACCTTTGTAAGTATAAAGGTAATAAAAGAAGAAACTTTAATAGAAAACAAAAATGAGAGTTAACCCAGATATTCAAAGGAATAGTCGCTAAAGGGGTTCTGAATCTATACTGAGAAATTCCAAGATATGTTGAATCTTCCTTTCAGATGTAGAAAGATCTAAAGGTCTTTAAGGCTGTATGATAAAACCTCTTTGTGAAGATGAAAGGAGTGTACTTTATATTACATTTTGGTTTGCACATGCATCATCATGGGCCATGCTGTGAAGCTGAGAGCCCTCTGAAACCCCACCACACTTTCAAATGACTGCTTCAAGTTTTAATGAACTGGGTGGACTTTCAAAATTTGTTTATTATCCATTTGCCTCAAATAACTTGGGACCAACAAATCACAACTCAAGCTTGCAGACTTTTTATCTATCACCAGCACTAGCCCAGGGGAAGCAAGAGAATGTCTTTGAACAAGGATTGATAAGATGTCTATTGACTGAGGATAAAGCTGAGCCATGCTGAGAAAGCAAAGCAGTTCATGGTGATTTCGTACAGCTAATGTCTGATTGGTGAAAAGGCTCTTCTGAAACACTCTAAAATTAAATCTCAGTGGCATAGATGGATGCAAAGTACCACTAAGCACAAGATCCAGGCACAGCAATGCACCCCCACAACAGTTTCTATAAAAGAAATCACAGAGTAAATACACAAATGCTTTGTCTTAGGTCAAAATTATTTTGCCTCCAAGACCTGGATTTTGATGATAAGTAGTGTAACAAGATTGGACTGGGATTACCAAATTGTTTTCACTCAATATTTTTTGCTCTTGAGTACTCATGTACTCTACTGCTACAAAGCTACAAAGCTCTGGCAACTTGAGTATTTGCTTTAATGAATAAACATGTTTCCAAACACATAGTGTTGCCATCTACATACTTAAATTTTATTTTCACTGGTGCTGGCAAGCAGAAAGAGGCCAAGTGTTATTTTTGTTTTTAGCATACGACAGGCAATAGAAGACAAAAGATAAATTGAAAAAACGAGGCATTTGGGACATGCTCTGCAGCTAGAATGCATATAACTTCCTGACTTCAGGCTGTCAGTAACCCATTAACTAAGAGAAAACTGAGTTTGACACAGACATGAGACAGACTTAACTTCAGGGACTTTCACATTTAAAATTGTAACTTATTTAATTTCTGGGAACAAAGAAAGCCTAAAGGAACAAAGCCCTTAGAGTGGTCACCAATGTACTCACGCTGAAAAAAGGTGTTGAGGACTAAAAGAAGCATTTTAACATCTTTTCAGAGATAAAATAATGCATTAAAGACACTTTAGGAAGACTAATGAGGTATGCTGGAAATATCAAACGGGATGTTAAGACGCATGCATATTTTCTTGTAGAAAAATCCCCCTAGTCTATTTTCTCTAATGACTTTGTCCCACTTCCTCAGGGTTGGTGCCACAATACTGTCAGCGACTCCAAAGCTGCGGAAGGAGGGGAAGACAAAGCACAGACTGTGCCTGCTTTTTTCCTGACACAGGCACTGAAGAACATGCTGCCCTGGACGAAGGTACCTGGAACTCCAGATCCTTTAACCCCAGAGGCAAATCTTGCTGTGCACTTGACACTGACTCCAATGTCCAGCTCGGGTTTCACTGAAGGGATGGTGAGAATGATGAAAAACAGCTTCAGCCATTTGCCAGTTTTAAAAATAAATAAATAAACCAAATGAGACCAGTAGGAGCAAGCAAGCCAAGTCAGTCCCAATTCTGGCCTTTTACTGCGAGGTTTATTGCCTTGGTAGCTCATGAAATGCTTTTGAAAGTGGTGTACTTTAAAGTATAGCAAAATAAAAATGCTAATCGATAGTCTCTCTATAGGAGCAACTGCCTTATGCCAATTAAAGTGCCTTAGAGAAAAAGAGACTTCTAAAAACCAATTTTATATCTTACAGTGGGGTTTGAGGTGGGAGAGGGGCCGAAATCCAATTTCCCCTAAGGGAAGATTAGCCAAACACGATTTAACAGCAAGGTCTGCATGTAAAAGGATGCGACTAATATGCCTGTCCAGCTGCCATGTTGTAAGCCAAGCTAAGGGCATTACAACATCTATTAGGGTGTCACACACAAATGTTATGGTCTGATCAATTCCCATTGCTGGCAGTGGTTTTTCAGTTTTGAAAGCAGGGGAAAAAATCCTTACATGAAATAACATGCCATTGCAATGTTTGACTGCCTTCTGCTTCTGCTGCGCTTAAAGCTACGGAGGAGGAATAGTTGGAGGACTGGCTACTAAAATGAACTCCAAAATCTACTATTTCATACCATGTGCAATGCAATATATGTTCTGCAAACACTGTGACAGTTTACTAGATGCCTCATAAAAACAAAATCATGAGACAGCGTCTGTGATGAACAGCCCATAACCAATGCACCAATAAGGATGCAACAAGTAAGGGTTATATAAAAACTGGTTTTAGTTTACAGAAAAGAGAAGGACTACAAAAACTAGCTGTGTAAAATATAAGAAATTTTGTAGACTACAAAGTCTGTAAAAACGAAATAAGCTAAGTCTGCCTTTCCTCCCTCTAGCGGTTAATTCACAGAAACCATGGTGGTCAGTCTACACTCAATTATTTAATTTGGGCAAGGAGCCAGGATTGGAAGTGAAAGGTTCAGCTTCTCTACTGGCAGATGGTATTACAGAGGATGTTGTCCATCTGATGCTGTCCGTATGTGGGCTGAAGGAACAGCATGCTGTCACTCCTAGTCCTAATGAATTAGGAAGATTTGATGGAAAGCGTCATAAAGACCCAATGAAATAGGGGGTAATAAGCAAAATTTGCAACAGAACAAAGCGTAAACCATTTTAAGAGTGAGTATGGAGTAAGAGGAAAAAAAAGAAACCAAAACCCAAGGGAATAAACCATCCACAGAAGCATGCAGAGAGAAGAGGGAAGACTGTGCCTTTACTTGGAACTCAGGAATAGGAGTTTGTAAGCATGGGCTCCCCGAGGGTACATCTGTACTACACATTTCAAGAGAGACAGGGAACACTTTTCTCCACTACAACTCAGTTGTCTCTGCCACTCATGCGGTTTAGGCCTGGGCCAAATAACATTTTCCTAACAGGACAGGGATCATTTCCAACAGACTATTTACACACAGGCACCCTTTCTCGATGACTACATGATTTTAACAAGAAGGATGCAAGCTGTGCTGGGCCAGCTGGATGTCTGTAGCAGGGACCCATCACATAACATACTTAACATACTTGATTTATTAGTGCAGATGTGGTCTGAGGGGCCAAATTAACCCAAAATATCCAGGTAGTACTTACTTCAGCATCAAACATACCAACTTCTCATCAAGAACATACAGAAGTCTAATGGTCTTGCACACAGGAGGACAGTGTCTCTTAAATTTGTGTTCTGGGCAGCAGACTGAAGAAAAAATATTTCCAGCATTTTTTTCCTATCTCTAAGAACCTGATATGCCGAGAGAGAGCATATGGGTCCTGAAGGGCAAACTGCACAATTCAGAGAGCAGCCAAAGGGAAATTTTCAAAGACGAGATTTAAAGTAGCTCTGTGAATAGTTGAAAGTCATGCTTTTCCCCACCTAATTTTAATTTTAAGGAAGTGTTCAAAAATTTAGACTCATAGAACTGCAGAATAATTTAGGTTGGAAGGGAACTCTGAACTGTTCAAATAACTTCTAATGGAAACACAGAAGCCCAAGCCTTGCATTTTGAAAGAAGAACTTGAAATCTAAAATAACCATAAAGCACCTCTTCCTTTTAACTGTGGATAAGATGAGGAAACTGAGATCTGCAAGGCAGTCTTACAAGAAGTACCAGGCTTGTAACTCAACATCCAAACGACACACCTCTATCCCAAACCAGTGGCTGAAATTTGCTGTGCAATCAACAGAGAAGATGGCCAGCCCTCCATCCATGCCCTTCTCCACTGATGATAGATGGAGGCCAGTTGGTGAGCTACTCAAGAGCTAACAGTGTATGTGGAAAAGCTAGGACCAGCACTTGGAGACAGATTCAAGGACCTAATCATAATTTTCCCTGCTGTAGCTGAAGTAGTTGAAGTCTCACATAACAGTGTGGGTCCTGGATCTGCAAATGCTTTTGATCAGGTACAGCAATTTAGGAAGAATACAGTCCCACTGACTTTAGTGAAAAGCACTATTTTTGGCTGCAGGACCAGAGAGGCACTCATAATTCACAGACTGCTTGGTGTAGTGACCTTTTACTTTCTTTTTTCCTGTTATAAATGTTACCTGTAAACTATTTGTATGTAAGCAAAAATAATGCAACAACAGTATAACAGAGCAGCTGTACAAAATAAACAAGGTAACTTGCAGACAAGGTGTAAAAGTTGGTAGAGGCTGCAATTCTGATGGCCCTGCTAGGGATTATTACTATACTGAAGTTTGTCTGAGTGGCTTCATAAAGAAGCTCCTAAAATACCATGGTTTACTGAAGTCCTCGTTCCTTTCCTTTTACCTGGCTCAACACAAGAAGTTGTAATAAAACTCTTTTTTATGTTGTTCATGGTGTCTCTGAGATGATTATGCTAGAAACAACAGAAAAAACCCTCCAAATATTAGAGTTAGAAGTGAAATGTTTTACAATTTTTCAGGCCAGAATCCAAGACATAAAAAGATTAAAATGTATGTATTTTTAAAAAGCTTTCTCTAAAGCAAATTTGGAAGAAAGAAAGCAAAAAGCCATTCTGAGCAACTGGGAAGTATTTTACACATTCTGAAAATTGCGCTGGTGAATCAAGCTTGCAAAAACAAACAAACCTCAACTGGGTTTATTTAAGCTTCCAAACAGACAGACACATGCAGGTGCATCCGCCTTTGGAGGAATAACAAATCAGAGATTACTACTATTTGCATATGGCAGTGCCTTGAGGTTCAGTCAAGGATCAGATGCCCACTGTGGGAACTGCTGTCAGGACACACGGCAGGAGGTGGTCCTTTCCTCCCAGCATTTGTGATTTATTGGCCCAAACTTGCAGCAGATGCTGAGGTTGTGAACGGTGAATGTGATGCTTGCTCAGCACTGCTCATTCCTGGGCCCGGGTTATGCTCCACAGCAAGGTCAAGTCAGTGAATGAGGTAAAGTGAGATGGTTGCTGTATATTAAGCCAAGGAATCTTTATGTCCATCTAAGTGTTGTCTTTGAAATGGAAAGGAACACTCCTCCTGAGTTCTGGATGCTGTCTTGGTTGAATGTCCAAGAGGCAGACAGTGAAACCCTGTTTGGATAGCTGGAGACAGAAGGGATCCCTGCAGGGCTGTGGCGCTCCTGCCACCTCAGACCCTCTGTGTTAAACCCAACCCTAAGGCACCTTTAGGGCCATGCTCACTACTCCCTCTCCTCGCATGGTGTTTCACACCTGGTCCATTTTGCTCCCTTTCTCAGCTTCCTTTTTTGTCTCCTGTCGAACTGATTCCAAGCATGACCAGCTTCGGAATTAATTTAGCTGCATGATATCATCACCACGACAGGCTCAGCCAGTTTGAGCTGCTGCAGCCCAGTGTGAAGGAGAAGGTGTGGGAAGAGATGAGTGTGTGCTGGCCTGATGTCCTCACGGAACAGAGAGGGACCAAGGGCCAGGGGCTGTGCCGTACCTGTGAGCCTCTATCTGGAATACATGTGCAGCATGTGAATAAAGCAAAACAGGAGTATCTCTCTTCCTCACTGCTCTTTCTTCTTACCTTCGTTTTGTTTGTCTGAAGAATAGGGATAATCTTCCAATCTCTAGCTGAGCCTCCTCAACCTCACTTTGTTCTCTTTCTGTGAGGTTGTCTAACACCACCCGAAAAGTGCCTAAGTAAAGGGGTTTGCTTTTCTGCTTCTTTTTAACAGTCCTCCAGCTCAAGCAAAAAGAACACTCAGACTCTTCAATAAAGGGGCCATGTACATGCCTGGGTGAAATTAAAGCACTGCAGATTATCACAATGAAAAATATTATCTTTCAGGTTGTCCTTCCTTTTGCTTTACTTGCTGATCTAAGTTGAAGATTAGAGAAGGTTGAATGTCCTTTTCAAACTCCATCCGTGCTAAAGCTGTATTGCTTCACATTTAAGCTTTTCACAGCATTTTTGCTATTAAAAGTGCTACTAAGAATCAAGTCAAATTAAGGACAACACATCTCAGCAACTGTATGTGACTTGCAGCAAGAGGCAGGGCCCTTTGCTCCTCCAAAACATTTCAGAAATGACACTCATTAATACAGTCAGTGCCAAACAATGTTGGGCATTATCCGAGGCTGATGTAGTGTGCAAGTGTAGGTGCAGTTGCAGACAAGAGAGAAAACAGAGGGTGTAAAAGCCTCTGATCCCTGATCACCCCAGAGCCCTTTTGACCAAGAAGAATTTTCCTGAAGAATTCCTGCCTCCCTCTTTTCCTTTCCAGTTGGATGTGGCATTCTCCATCTCCTATATTTAACCACTGCTGCCCGGCAGCTGCTGCCTCTTCCCCAGGAGCCGGTCAGCTGCGCGGATTCTAAGAAAAGTGTTTAGAGCCCAACAGGTGCCGGATCTCACCGACTCACATCCTCCAGTGCCAAATGGCTGCAGGCTGCTACCCTGCTCTCCAGCACAGCCTCTTGCTGTGAGAGAGGCTCAGATTTACAATTCTCTAGACCTGGTTCTGGTTTGGGAAGGCAACTCAGCAGAGCTGAACGCATTCCCAAACAGAAAACTCTGAGGATCTAAGCTGCTGGTGACGTTCTTGAGTTTTCTTCCTGTTTTATTCCTTGGCACAATACAGCTGTGACTTTCCATCTTTCACTACAGGTGACAAATTTCAGAGAGGAAGAATTCTGTGGCCCCTGGTATGCACTGGAACATAAGGCAAGTGAGCCTTGGACTCTCCTAAAAGGTATTTCACACAGGGTCACCCATGACTCCAGAAGATGGGACACAATGACCCAGGAGGCCCTTTCTAGCCTTGCATTTCTAAAACTCTGCAATCCAAACAAGTGAGTAGGAATTATAACTCCTCAACCTTGCAACTTCCTCCAAAAGCAAAAAAACCCACCTAGTTTTGTACTCTTCTCTCCTATTCTTTCTGGTTTGACTGGATCCCTATTTATACACCCATGTATTTTAACATACATATAGTCTTTTAATGAAGACTCTGTCCTTCAGCTGATTTCTGGCATCTGCATGATGCTCCCCCTCCCACAGTGCCACCAGCTGCTTCCCCAGCTGCTTAAAAGCATTCATATCTGGGGCCACCATGGCTATGGTCTGCCCAGCCATTTCCAGGATCCAGCACAGGAAGGCAGTGGCTCTGAGTATCTGCTGGTTTCTGAGATGCTACATAAGGATGACAAGAAACCGTGTTTATATATAAAGGGTCACTTGTATACAGGTAAGTGAATCAGCACATGTGGTTCAGAAGAAACTGAGGCCAGATAGTGGCAGTTTCACATGGGATTCCTGGAAGGCAAGCCAGGAAAAAGGAATCCCAAGTAAGATGAACTATTTTTTCATTATTAAGTTAACAATAAAGCATAGCCTTAGGAAGGCATATGTTTGAACAATTTGGAGCAGGCAAGATTCTCAGTACAAATCAGTGAAGGTTCATTGCTTTCATTACATCGCTGATGGTTTACACCAACTGAAGAGCTGCCCACTGTGCATAATTTCTCTGGACCGGGGTGGAAAAACCATTAGGTTACATGCTCTTTTAATTGCTAATGAAACTGCAATCAAGAGTACTTCCAACTGGATTTCAAAATTATCTGCTTCCTTTTTCAAATCAGCAAGGAGTTGGACTCTTCTAACAACACCAAGGAAAGTTTTAATAGCACTAGTAGGTAGGTTGCAACAGATATTACACTGACAACCACAGAAAAGATTTAATGTAGGAGAAATGCTAATAGGTCTATAATTCTTTGAAGTAAAAGTCTACCATCATTTAATAAGGAGGTGATGTTATTGTACATACTGACTGCAGCTCCTTCTGCATTGCTACAGATAGCTACTGTACTTAAAGTGGACATTAATGCTAATTTACAATGAAACTCTGGCTGAATTACATATCACATCCCCATGAGACTGTAATGAACTCCCCATAATTAATATTATTAATCATGGACCTTGCACAGGGGGCACATATCATGCATTTCATGTCAAAGGTTCTTATTAATAAACATTCCCATTTTCCCAGATGATGAAAGCTAACAGCCTGCCAAAACTCCTTCTATCATTCAGACCTGTCCCAGCTTTATAACCCTTAATAGAGCTCAGCTCCACGCAGTTACCTCTTCCCTCAGACTCGGGGTGGTCAGCACTTTGCAGGAGTCACCAGGCAACCTGCACGATGCTTCAAAGCTCTGTTTTCACCGAAACAATTCCACAATAAATCTGCATGGGGTCAATGGGGCCCGAGAAGTGACCTCTACAACCCCACACGGCGAGACATGAAATGCTGAAGATCTGACTCAAATGCTGCAGAAAAAGGAAGTTCAAAACAGAGGTTCACTTTGATTTTAACTCTCACTGATACGCATGGGTCTGTGCAGTAAGTCAGCAGCCCAGAGTTATCATGTCATCACGGCTATACTCATTTCTGAGATGCTGTTTCGCTGCAACAGATAACTTTTAAACTGCTGCCATCAAAATCTTTCAATGCCAAGAACTGAAGAAACTCCAGATTCTTCCCTGTTAGCTGTCTATAGTTTCCATCAGAGGTGAACAATATTTTTCATGTGAAGCTTTTTGTACTTTATCCTTCTTCTGGCTTCCTCTTTACTTTTTAACAGTGATGTGACATTAAATAATAAAACTGTCACTAAATTCCATGTTCTTTTATGAAAAATCATAGTAACCTCTGCTAAAGATAGCTCTGCACTCTGTATCACTGACAAGATAATGGTTTCATTCGGGACCCTATACTTATGTATCTATCTGCATGCATCCCCAGAGTTACCATGGCCTGTGTCAATGCCTTCTTGAGGAGCTTGGAATCTGTGGAATCCAGAACAACTCTGTGCATCAAAACTTCCTGATATAAATATTTAATTTACTAGATTTTTTTTTTCTCAGTCAAAGTTATTATTTCACTACAACTCCTAGTCTGGACAGAACTATACCAGCTCACAGGTGCGATCATATTATCACTCTCAATTCTTCTTCTTTACTCCTGTGACAGTGTGCTCTTTCCCTTTTCCCAGCCTGACCTTTATTTTCCATAATTCTGCTCAAGTGAAAACCACCAGTGGAGTGTATGGGTCTGGTTGTGATGACTGTATCCAGCTCTCAGTGGATTCAGGGAACACAGATAACACAGATAACAACACAAGGGCTATTCTGAGCAGTGCACTCACCTAACCACAAGGTCTGACTCAAGGCAAATTTGGAAGAGCTAACATCTGTAGTTGGTATGCAAATATGACTATGAGTCAATCATCTTACTCCATAAATAGAGAAAAGCCCAGGGCCCGTTGGGCTCTCCTGCACAATAACAGGGTGCACACCAGGATCTCCCCTCGAGTAGAAACACTCCTCAAGGTTACTCCTTGAGACTGAGAGATTCTTTGTCACAACAGAATCTTGGTAAGTGATTAATAGCATGCTAAACTTTGAACTCTTATCTACATGATAAAAAAATTCCTTTAAGACATAAACTGTTGGGACTTAGTCTGGATCCATCTGCACCTAAGCTCCCCTTTGAGAAGGAGTTTGGAAAACAAGAGCGTCCTTTGTATTCCTCATGACTAAATGGGAGGGTCTTCCTGACAATTTTCTGTGTCATCTAGGCAGTAAATAATCAAGTGTAACTTGCGGTCCAATTGTGTTAAACCACTGCTGCATTTACTATCAAACTTTCTAAAATCACTGTTTTACATCAAAAAACATGTTGCTGCTACTGCCTTATGAGTGAAGCGTGTCACTCATCCGTGACAACTCCTTCCACTGAAAGTCATTCTAAGCATTTTTATAAACAGCACAATTGTATCTACACTGAGGAGCTATGCTCTTCTCACTATACAAATGCAATTAATCCAGAACTTCTAGAAGGCAAGTCCTAACAGCCCTTCTCAGCACTTGAATACCAGAGGTGGAAGAAGTGTATTTTTTTTTTCAGCACACAGACTGGGAAAGATCATCCTGGCTCTTACCTGAGCTGCAACAAACAAACACACAGTTTCACTTCTGAGCCCTTTTCTGTGACTGCTATCCATCTTTAAGATGCTATTTTTTCAGCAGCTCAGAAAGGAAGGCTGGCTTTGCTTCCCAATCCTGGTTTTAAATGAAGAGGGACCTGCTGCCGAGAAACAGGAGAGCTCTGATCTCACGCCAGCTCTATCTGAAGAATCTGCAATGGCTGTTAACTGCCGGGACTCCTGCATCGGTGCTGAAAATGATCTGCAGGATAAAAAAGCAGTCAGGACCAAAGAAGTAGAGTCAGCCAGGCTCAGACTTCATCTCAGGCATGCATTCGCTCACGTTGTTAAAAATGGCAGCAACCCAAGGTGTGGCAAGCTAAACTGCCTCCATAAGGACCACTGCTGACAGCTGCTGTCACCCTCCTCCAGCGCAAACCTCCTGGCCAGCACCTGCTTGCCTTTGCTGCTGACCAATGCAGTTTGCTTGAGAGTTTTTGGAGGTATTTCCAGAATTTCAAGTGTTCAAACTGACCATTTACTTTGCTCTCTGACATCCTTCCAAGAAGCCAACTGGAAGAAAAATCTAAAATCTGCCAGAATATACACAGAGTTTTCTAACCTGTCCTACCTTCCCCAAAATGCGTTTCAGAAATGAAAACCTGTTTATAGGAAGGGGGGAAAAAAAAAAAGAAATCCAAATGTTGGCAAAGGAAAGTGTGAGAAAAGGGAGGGAGAGAGGGAAGAGGATGAAGACAAGCTGTCTCTTAAAAAGTACAACTGTTATTCCTTTTTCCTGCCTTCCTTTATCCTGTCCTGTGGGCATGTGGGCTACTTACCATGACTCGTACATGCCTGCCACCGCATTACATGGGATTTATTACACACAACTTTGTGTTGAGAATTCTGCCTGCGTGGGAAGTAGCTGGATAAAAAAAACAACTGGAAGTCAGAACTTTCAAAGTCTAACTTTTCCTGCTTTACTAGGAGCTAGCACCAGCTGTACAAGTCAACAAAAATTAACCTTCCCCCCTACCCCTTGGATATCCAGTAAACTCAGATTTGATCCGGATGTTCTGATTTCCACGCAGCTAAAACGCAATCAAATGCTTGATTTTGGGGGATAGATTTGCTTAAATTGTATTAATTCACAAGGATAAACACAATTAGTAGAGCTCATTAGCTTGCAAAATGTAATTTATTTTCTTGAATATACCCATTTCCTTGGATGAAGAGCTCCATTAGGTTTATTATATTTGCAAAGCTTATATAAAAATCCAAACCATGGCAACAAAGAGAAAATTGTTACTACACAGTCACAGCAGTCACTTTTCCATGTTAAATAAGTTTGGCATTTATTTATATTTAAATGAGAATATCTACCACTATCAAGACCAGGATATGGGGCAAGTACTTATACAGAATATAATTAAAACTAATTCAAGCAACAAATGTGGCCTGAAATTAAAATACCCCCCAACTTCTTTAACTGAAAAACAAATCAATATTCTCCCTCAAAAACCCTGTTTATAATTGCTTAATTATCATAACTAGCAATAGTAAAGGGACTCTGGCCGTTTACAGGCTCATAAGATGGGTCTGCATTCAGGCATGTCTGGTTTGCTTAGTGCTGTGCTTTAATTTTGCTGTAATATAAAGGCTAGAGAGTGGAGAAAATGAATACATGGCAAAGTACCTGTCATTACTTGTATCATATCACTGAGGTATTCTACATGCACAATATGAAGGCGACCGGTCCAATTTTCATACTGTTATCATTTTTGATATTATACTGTCTAAAAGCAGTGACACACAAAAGAAATGCTTTTATCATTCTCGATGCGGGGATGATACTAATTACATCATCTGTCATCATTATACAGCTAAACAAAACTTTTCTTTCATAGAAAACTGCCATTTAGCAAATTAACGGGTAATGACCCATAATATACAGAAGATTGAAATTTGGGAATTACACTCACATTAGTTTGTTTTCTGCTTTCCCCTCAATTTTATTCCCTGATACATCACGAAAAGGAAGAGAGATGGAGAATTTCTTCAACTATTTAATTTGCCAACAGCCCTACCATCCTTTTGGAAATTCGTGTGGGATCATCTCCATCCATATCAATGCACAGTTTCATTCTACTTAATGATACAGACAGACTGCCAAGCCAGTAAAAGCCAGATGTTGGTACAGTGATGCACAAAAACCTGCTGCTGAGGCCAGATTTTCAAAAGCAGACAGGAAACAATGAGCCTACATTTGCTGGCAGATAACGGATGGATGCTTGGAAACCAGGTACTGGGATGTGTGTTGCCTCCCAAAAGCTGACCAGGTCACAGAAGATGAGGGCACGTAGGAGGTACCTGAGGTGCTCGAACAAGGAGTAAGGCCAGGCAGGATGAGCACCCCTCCAAGGGCCCTCCTGCTGCCCAGACATCGCTCCATGCCTGGTACAACACTGCAGAGGGCTGTGTTGTGGGAAATGTTCAAGTGCCACTACTGAAAAGAGAGATCTGTAGGGATTACAAGAGGCACAAACCATTGTGGGTGACTCAGCACAACCTCACACGCTTTTGGGAAAGAAGAATAATGAAGAGACTTCATTTCTCATTGTATCTGATCATGCCACGTTCTTTAACAAAGAAGGTAAAAAATATACATAGGATAGCAGATGGATAACAGTACAGATTTTAGGTGTGAGGTACCTATTATCAAGACAATGTAGCAAATCCAACTAAATCCAGAAAAACTTATTTTAGACAGATCTTTGTTCAATCTAAACTTCTGTGGTCCAGATCAGCTATTTCCTTTCATCACACACCAGCTACAACGTGGGTAAAATAAAAAGGGAAATTCCAGGGTGAGTAAGAATAATAACAAAGACCAGTGAATTTTTTAGGAACTAGCCATGTCAGTGCAAGTTTCAGTCACTGGTAGGTGCTTCAGATAGCCACTAAGAGCAATTCAGCATTTGGCCTTTAATTCCCATCGTCCACATAGGGGTGTTTAGGACTTTTCTCTTTCCCATAAAATGATTTCCTGATTTAAGTGAAATTCTGAACTGAATGTATCAGTAAAGTAAGAGGAGTTCTCAGTTCCAATTTATCATTGTTAAAGGGGATTAAAGGATTTTTTATTAGTAACACTTGGAGCTCACTTGCTCATGCACTTGGAGACTTCTACCAGAGGAAACCTTCCCCAGCAGACAGCCAGGCCAAATCAAAAGCTGAAAACGAGCGTGTGATGAGCACATTACACAGGCTGATGAGGACCGTGATGAGCTGGGAAATAGTGAGGAAGCCTTTGAGTAAAGACCAAGAGGAAACCACATACACAGCACTCCCCTTTTTCTGAGTCACTGCTGAACGAAAAACCTTAAGCCCCCTGCGGGACACTGCGCTACTGCAAGGGATGTCTTCTGAATGAGGTCTATAAGCCTCTCTCTCAACGTTAACCCTCTTAGCAGGCTTTAATATTTTAAACAGTATAAGACAGCACTGGAAATTATGTGAGGTAACAGTATAAGTAGCAGTTTAACAAACCATGAATCAAAACTGTTGACAATATATGCCCAAATTAGCTTTAGTGATGTTAATGAAACGATGCCCGGTAAAAGATTTGATGTATGACATTCAGGAGTAGCTCTCCGTGGGTAGATGAGGAAAACCATCTTGATCACAAAAAGGGACTAGATGTGCTTGCTTACCCCACCTATATGTTAACAGGCAAATACTGTATTAATGTTACATAATTTGAACCAATAATATCACAATACTCTCTTAATACAATGACAATTAAATAAAACAAAGGTTTTACTTAACAGACCTGACTGATGGTTAGGGTTCTTTAAACCAAGACTTCAGTTTTGAATACAAATGATTCTTCATTCTCATTTACTAACCATGTAAAAACAATCTTTTCCTTATTACAATGGGTTTTTTATATACTCTGTTTTCCATTTAAGATTTTGAGTAAAAGTCTCTTCATCTATTTTTGGGAGGTGAATTCAAGGTTTAAGGAAGGTTCCTTGAACTCTCCTGGTTCTCAGTTCATGGCTGATAGACAACTACCAACCCAGCCAAACACTGTCTCATTTTTCCTCCCTCCAAACTTGAAATATTAATTTCAGTGTCTTGGCATAGTTCCAGACTACATAATTATAATCTATATCCAGTTTGGGTAATTATAAATTACATCCTTAAAACCACCTCTCCTATTTCACTTAGATGCAACACGGGTATCCCTTTTCCTGTCGTAAACACATTCCGTGGTCCTGTTCCACTTCAGGACTGGTTCCCTCCCACCTCAGTGTGAATTCACCTTAAAACCCAAACCTTCTCTCAGTGTGTTCAAAGGGGAAGGAATCAGACAATGTTACTAACTCAATACAAGCAAAAGGACTTTGCACTCTTGAAATAGGCCCTTCTCTAAACTGTATTTTAAAACATGCTTTGATATTTAGAATTTGTCTTCTAAATATGTTAACACGTTATTTACAGACAGTTATATAGTTTTGAATATATATATATATATATATATATATTCAGTATATAAACAGCCTGTCTCTACTTTCTTTAGGACACAAAAACAAGACTCAGTCTCTGGAAATACTAAATATTACTGAAATACTGAGTCGAGTCTAGTACTCCAACACCCATGAATTTGGACCAAAATACATGCTAAAATAATTTCCTGGCTTTAGCAAAATTCTTGTTTGAGTTTACCCTTAAAGCCAAGAGGTGTTCTCAGCATCACTTTATCTCCATGAAAGTGAATTAAGGCAGCCCTGACTGATAACACCGAGATTCACTGCACAAAGTTTGCCTATATGGCAGTTTTGAGAGAAAGAAAAAAAAAAAGTAATGATGACTTATCCAAAGGCATAAGGGACACTTCCAGCAAAGGGCTGGGGAACTCATTCAAGTTCTCCAAGGAAGAAATTCTTATTGGTGTGGAGTTTTTACACATAGACTCTTCTTGGAATGTACTCAATTTCTGCTCACGAGCAGATTTGACTGTCCTTGAACAGCTGATCCTTGGACAAGATGTCGGATTTGCTTTTATCATTTCAGCAAGTAAAACACATGAAGAACATGTTATTCAGGAGCTGAAGGAATATGAGCCCCTGATTTTGTTACGTTTATACAAATGTAAAAGAGATTCATGTATTTCTTCAGAGTGCAAGGGCTCTCTACGTACTGACGGCTAAATACTTGTATCTGTATAAACTTGGAATCACTTAAGTGATTCCTGCTGGAGGTACCTGTTACCTATCTAGCAATAGTTTTTCTGAAATGCTCCTAAAAAGTGCTTAACGTGGCTTCCAAACCAGAGCTCTAACCATCCTGCAGAATAATAAAAGACCTCTCAAAGAAATGCACTGCTCATAAAACAGCACAGTATGGCCATGATAGGGGTGTATCTAGCAGAAAAACACCTAAACCTCAGCAAATTCTATTTCTCATCTAGAAGAACTTCCCATGTAGAAAATCTGCATCTCTAGCAAAGTCCACACACCAGGTCACAGAAGATGATGGCACGTAGGAGGTACCTGAGATGCTCAAACAAGGATTAAGGCCAGGTTGGAAAAGGCAAAGAGCAGAATCTCCAATTTCCTAGGTTACAGGCAATAGGAATCTACCAGTACTGCTCCTCCATCTGCTTCCCACAGGATGGTAGTGTTTTGTGCAAAATGATCCTTGTTTTAAAGAATATCCACAGCTTGGGGACGCAAGGAACATTTCCCTGTTCCTTCATGAGGAAAAGGTCACACAGAAGTGCTGGGTTTGATGTTGGATTTGGATGGTCTACAAATAAGTCAGACTGAACAGGAGTGTCAGCCCACACTTCTCTTAAGACCTCTTCAATTTTATCTAATTTTGTCCTTTTTGTACCATCTTCCTCAACCCCATCCAAATACTTCCGTGTGCACATTGATGGGCACATTTTGTAGTCTTCTGAAACATCAGAGGAATCATAAAAACCATAATGTTCTCTTTAATTCTACACTTTTTTTTTTTTTTGTGAGCATTATGCTAAAGAGCATATAATGTATAACATAGGGGTTGGACTTGATGATCTTGGAGGTCTTTTCCAACCCAATCTATTCTATGATTCTATGATTCTATAAATGTATAATGTAAAATATAATGTACAAAGTCTTGAGGCAAATCCTCCAATCTGTTTTAGCTTCTTGCAAAGCATTGCACAGTCATATTGTGCAAACTTGATTAAGTATCTTGGCACCTTGTCCAGTCAAGTTCTTCTCATTTAATGGTTGATACACATAGGTGTATGTACATACTACTATCTATGGTCCTGTTCAAGTATTTATCTTGAACCTCCAAATTTTTCAACAGTCCTAAGATTTTTCCAGTACAGTACAACACTAATGCTGTAATCTTCTGAATTTAATATGACTTTTTTTAGTATGCCACTTTTATTTACACATCTAGAAGGTGGAAGTTTTGTCCATGTGCAGGAAAGTCCTGCAAGTTTATGTACCTCCTTCCTAGTGATGATTTCATCCCCTAATGATACTTTCCAGAATATCTAATCTGGGAATCTAATGCAGCGATTTGTAAATATTAAGGTGCAAATATGCACAAATACCTTTTTACTCTCACTTGGTACAACTAGAAACCTGTTATATACATGTTACACAAACCAGATTGACTGGAAGAAGCTTAACTAAGTCTCCTGTGCAGAAGTAACTTAAAGACATAACTTTTATGTCCTTAAAAGCAATTTGAAGATTTGAGGTGTTATGTAATCCCATATTACAATTATTATTATTATTATTGCTGATCACAGCTCAAAACCTGAGTCGCTGTGGGACAGCAGAGCTTATCATCAGCAATCTCAAGGCACAGCAGGGCAAGAAAAGTCACTATTTGGAAATGTTTCTATTTCACAAATCTGTTTAGTTTTTTTTTTTTTAAATCTTACATGGGACAGAATAATTCTTGTTCTGAATGCAACTGGAATCAAAAAATATTCTTCTTCATTCAGAGTTCAGGCACTGCTCCATGGAGGGATTGCTGATTAGAAAAAAAGCATTTCCACTTTCTTGTAAGGAAACCAAAAAATATTTGCAATTTAATAAATCTGCTTGTCTGGAGAGCTCCGGAGGCCACAGAATAGCCTATTTTGGGAACATTTAAGTATATACACAAATGCAGAGTCTGGCTCCAGATGGACCCAGCTTGTTCAATTTTGACTATGTTTGAAGTCCCCATTCTCTGCTGACACTCTGTAGTAGCTATAACTTGATTGTCTACTTTTAAAGTCATGACATCAAAAGAAGAGGAATCACGCTGCTGTGAAAAAGAAATCTTAGTGGGAAATTCAAGGAATTTCCGAAGCCAAACTCCTGGATGAAGACAAGGGTTGCACCCACATATGTGTCAAGAGTTGAACAAGTCAGAGGACCAAGGGAAGACAAGGTCAGAGAAAACAGATATTAACGAGTTCTGAAAGGAGAATGGAGACTTTACAAGAGTTTTGGACAATTATAACTTTCAGAACATCCAAATGCATTTCCAACTCCCTGCAAGGGATTGTTGGAACAGTATTTGGATGGATAGATGGATGGATGGATAGGCAGCCTGCCTGGAAACTTGGTCTGTATTTATAAAGAGCTGGCACTTATGTATTATGTGCCAAAAGGGAGTCTAGATTTTGGTTATTATCCAGCCTCTGAGAAATTCTGCACTTTGTGAATATAGTGTTGTTTTGATGGGAGAGAAAATAGTAATTCAGCAGAACTCTGCCGCCTCCCAGACTTATGTTGAATGAATTTGATGGCCACTGTCATGGACAGAACTACATTTTTAAGAAACCACATTCTAAGCAAACCATATCTTTGACTACAGAGTGGGAAGAAACTCAAGGCAACTGCAAATATATCTCTAAAAACTTAATGGAGCTGCAAATGATGACATAATATCATGTAACAGAGTAAAATCAAAGTTCTTCAGCTCTGTGTTTTTCAGCAGATGAGCTACAGTTGCAAATCTGGCATTTATTTTAAAAAACAGAAGTATAAAAAACAACAGCACAAACTAGATGACTTTTAAGAGCAGTTTCAGGGAGTTTTAACTTAGTTTAGCAATGCCCCGCTTTCCTTTTTAACAATAACCCATAAAATACTGTTAGTGTTGAGAGGATCCTGCTCCAGTTAAAACATGGAAATCTCATGTCACTCACACACTGAGAGATGTCAGTCAAAAGAGAATTTAATCACCTTCTTTATGCTGTATGTTTAGCAAGGCAATGTTCTGGGACTATTAAAAGTCCTCTTTGACTCTTCAGTACACTAAATCACTGTCTGTCATGACCTGACCAACAGTAACATTAAAAGACAGGACAGGAATTACTGAAAATACCCCACCTGGAGCACAGAAATACGAAACGTATTTCATTCTCACTCAAGTGATTGCTTAGATACTCTCATCAACTTTGCAATTCTGTTAGCATTATATTAATGAAAGAAGACTGTAATTAATCTTGATAAAAATTTGATTTTAGAGAACCTGTTTGCTTTAAGTTCATTACTGTCCATGGACATAGTAAAATGTGCCAGCAGTGTGCCCTTGCAGCTAAGAAGGCCAATAGGGCTTCAATAGGCAAAGAAATGCCATCAGATCTCAGGAGACAATCCTGCCCCTCTACTCAGCACTAGTGAGGCCTTACTTGTAGGGCCATGTCCAGTTCTGGGCTCCTCAGTACAAGAGACACATACTGGACAGTCCAGCAAAGGACCATGAAGATGACAAAGGGACTGGAGCATCTCTCCTAGGAGGAGAAGTTGAGAGAGTTGGTGCTGTTCAGCCTGGAGAAGGCTCAGAGTGATCTCATCAGGGTATATAAATACCTGAAGGGAGGGTGCGAAGCAGATGGAGCCAGGCCTTTTCCGTGGTGCTCAGTGTCAGAACCAGTCTCCCTCCCAACATGAGGAAACGTGTTCTTACTGTGAGGATGACTGACACTTGCCCAGAGAGCATGAGAAGTCTCTACCTTTGGAAATATTCAGAAGTCATCTGGACAAGACCCTGGGCAAACAGTTCTAGGTGGCCCTACCTGGCAGGGAGCTGGACCAGACAACTGCCAGAGGCTCCTTCCGAACTCAATCATTCTGGGATTTTGAACTCTTACACATCATTACCAAGCTGAGCTTACAAACAATGACCACTGATCATCTGCACCTTGGTACCATTTATGTCACCCCAGAAAATCACCACTATCCTAAGGAAAACACAGTAGGACGCATATACAATGCTAACACTTCCATGCTAACCTAACTCTCCTACAAGAAACAGGAGACTTCCTTCTCCACAAATTTAAGCACACGTATTGATATATACGTATATACATGTACACAGACACACTATACAATTTTATGTAAAATATTATATATGTAATTTTTATAAACTATTTATCTATCCACCTTTCTGTATGTATGGGTACAAAAATAAGGGTGGGTTTCCTAAGATGTACAGACCATGTGTACAGACCATGCTGGTGCAAGACAGAGAACTGAAAATAGGTTTTCTGGAGTCTTCATCACAGAACATCCTTTAATTAAGTTTACTAGAATTCAAAATGCTAGGTTGCACTTTGAATTTAAACACTCCCTACCCCCCCAGTATTCATGTCTAAAACTAGGTACACTCACAGAATTGCAGGTCAAGCTGAAACCCCTTTGAAAATTCAGCCTTTTGTGAAGAAAAAGTTGATAGTTATTGACAAAATGTTGTACTCTGCCTTGTTACTATTCATGATTAAGGAAAGTAAATATTGTCTGAGGCCTAATGAGAATTCCAATGCAATAAAGTCAAGTGTGAAAGGTGCAATCAATAAGTGATGATGCAACAGTATTCGTCTGTAGTTTTGTTATTGTTTAGTTCATGCTATTTGCTGATGCTTGAAAATGAAGTGTTAAGAAATTAGTGCTACAAGGATTAACATTCAGATTTTATTTCTGATATTGTTATGTTTCTACAGTCATTACACTCTGAACACTAATTAGCATCTGCTTTCTTTTCCCACCAGTTAAGGACTGCAAACCGAAGAACGACAGAACAAAAATACTACGGAAACAAACATCAGCAGTATCCATGAACATCCACAAATTAAAACCTGTGATGTCCATGGTTACTTTTGCACTTCAGGAGTAAGAACTGCAATGAAGTATGTATGAAGTACTGTGTGATGAAGTATTGTATTTTCCTCCTTTTTTGTCTTAGCAATTATGCTTCAAAATATATCAAGTTTATGAAGAGAGTATCCTTCCAAATGTGTAACAATCTCAGACCCCAAGCTGGAACATTTATGTCCTACGTATGTCAGGGCTATCCACCAAGGCTTCAGTTTTGGATTTGCAACAAGTCTCAAATATAAGGAAGCAACCTGCCCTACAAAGCCGTCAAGGACTAAATCTCAGTTACTCAGTTATTTCTGTGAGGAAACCAATCTCCTCTAGTCCTTCATCCGACTGATTAATTCCTCTCTGTCCGGACTCAGCTGGATTGGCAGGCACACAGACATTGGTCTCTGTCACTGTGCCATGGCATGGGAAACTGGCACCTTGTGTCAGAAACTGAAGGGATGAGTTTCTCTCTTCCCTGCAGGCACGTTGTGCAACCGACAATTTGTGCTGGCACATCATGTAGCCTGAAGATATTGAAATTATGTTTGAATATTATTTGCAACTCTGTATTTTTTGAAGAAGTCATGCAAAAATCTGGCTATGAGAACTTCAGTGGATCTTCACTGAATATGTTCACAATTAACATCCTCATGGTTCTGAATATTCTGCTTTACTAATTCCCCTGGCACTTAATCTTATAGAGCAAGACTTAGGACATGGGTAGAAAACAAAGGTTGATTCTGTTCTAAAATATTAGTTTATGTGTCTGTGTTAAGGTGTTGTGGCTTTTGAAGTCAGCTGGGAGTATTTGGCATAAATCCTATCCACAGGGAAACTACAAGCCAAATCAGATGACTCCCAAACCTCCTGTTGACTGGGTATGGTAAAACACCCCATGCATTTCACACAGCAGCTCTACAGTTCTTCGTACATTGCTAAAAGTAATAATTATTTGGAACTTTATTTATGTCTCTCATAATGTGACAATGTTATAAATTCAGTAAGTAAATGGATGATGTAACTAAAGTTAACATTCATATTTAACAGAATATAACCCATCAAACCAAGAAGACTCTCTAATCTAGGCAAAAGTTTTCTTACAAGTAGTTTCAATGGAATTAGGTAGAAATTACCTGTAATGCTGTAAGGAGAATGACATATCTGTTTTATATCGTGGTTCTTGTTATCAAAGGGTATTTTTTGCAGAGCCATGGAAATGACTCGACTCTTTCAGTCATGTAACTGAGATCTCTTGACCTATTGCAAATGAGACAACATACTAGCAGTGCCTTTAACTTCTGGTATCTTATTTGTTTACCTCTGTTTAGAAATAGCTGAGTACAAAACCCAGTTCTGCATGAACAAAGTATACAATGGCCCAAACAGCCAAATGAAAGATAATTACGTGAAATAAAACATGATGTTTCAAATCAGCTCCCTAACAAAGTCTAAAAATATAAGAAAGCCTATCATATTAACCGGCAAAAACTGCTCTATCACTTGAGGGATAGCTGCGTAATTATTCAAACCTGAACAAGACTGGATTGTCAAGTGAAATTTAATTTAGAGTATTTCAGGATAATGAGATAGATCTCAAGGCCACTAGCAGTGGCTCTTATATGGCCAAGGTTCTTCAAGAAGGAGAGAGGATACTTAAATGAAACTTGTAGGGAACTAGTTTGAACTTGTATTTTTGAATATCTTAGTACTCTCTCCTAGTTTCCATTTGTTCCTGGAGAGAAAGGTGTCTACCACGTAAAGACTGTGAAATCAGCCAGGCTCTCAAGACTGAAATCCCTGAGGGCAAAAATTAAAACATAAAATAATTAGAAAATTGAGCCACACTGAAACCCATAGAGTTTATATTAGGAATCTTTTCCTAGTGAGATTTTAAGGTCTGGTTCAGCACCCAGTTCTCTCCTCTTTCCTGATTCTTTCTCTCTTACTCAAAAACAACCAAATCTTCTCTGATTTCAGGTTTGTCAAGAAGAATTGTAGCTTTAGATGTAAGGGCTTTTAAGATTAGAAACAGAGGAAGGAATTACTTTTTCTCTATAAAATAAGTCCTACTTATGAGACATTTGCATATTCATGCTTCATTATCTTACATTTGTTTGCTTTTAACCACTATGGGAATAACTCAATAGCTGATGGTCAGATAGAAGCCACCTAATCCCTGGAAAAACAGTTTCTAACCTGCAGTTTATAAGGTACAGTAAGGCAAATATGTCAAGAGTTGCCATGGATTAGAAATACTGCTTGTTTTAATATTCTCCTTATGATCCTCCTCCTCAGCACAGAGGTTTCCAAACACAGGACCAGACCTAGGTCTGGCATACCGGGTATACTTCAGTGAGGAACTCTCCTCTGCACCCTAATGAACACCTCCTGGGCCAACTGGTCTCTGTGGTGCTCCGACTAGACTAGACTAGACCAGGGTTTACAGCAGGTTAAGCAAAAATGCTAACCAAGAATTTGTAAATCAAATATTAAAAGACCGATTAAATATTTTACTTAGGCTCTGATTTGAAGTTTACTTCACCTGCCAGCCAGAGATCTGCTGAAGGTTAATTGATGGAGGAAGAGTAAATAACAGCTGATGCTGCTGGCCCTAAGTATGCGAGGCATTTAGGAGTATTCCCAAGCTAAAGTGTGCAGTCACTGACGTGCTCATTTGTCTCACTAGGTTAGTGTCACTAGGGCTCAGATAGGTGATCAAATTACCGCCGTGAAAGTGGTTTAAGCTTATGTGTTTTCCCTTGTATTGTATATTTGCACATGTCCCCAGTGACACCAAGTAATCCTTTAAATTGTGTTAATTTGATCAGGCATCCAAGTAACCAGAGCAGCAAATTGGGATAGGTGGCTATGGAAAGTGGAGATGATGCCTTGTAGAAGACAAATAACTTCTGTGGAGGAGAGGGACATCCAATAGAACCACTACTGCTCAGTCTACCAAGATTAGGGTATAAATCTCTCCCCTTTCTCCTTCTAAAAAATCAAGTGTTTTTAACTTATAAACATGACCTGACAAATTGATTTTGTGGATTTTGTCTTTCCCTTTTTAATTTTTTTAAAGTGAAAGAATTAATTAAACTCTTATAAAGCAATTGTTGGTCAATTTTTGACTACCTGACTGGGGTGGTATCACTTTAAGCCCATCCATAGCTAAAGAAAAATTCAGAATCTCACCATCCAGCAAGAGCCCTCATCTTATCTGGGGGTTGGAGTTGAAAATTTAAAACCAATCCAAATATTTAGTTTTAGGAAAGGACTGATGAGCTTGTTTCTGAGCTCCTTTTCAAGAGAAGTTTGGTAAGAATTTGCACAGACCAAAGTTCAATTTATGTAATGAGCAGGAAGAGTTATTGGACTAATCATTTTTAATAGAGATTCCTTGTCTTTAATACAGAGCTACACAATAGAACTTAATAGCTTGTGGCAAATACATAATTTACACATGGATTGTGTCTGAATACAAATGTATACATAAAAGATCACGGACTTAATGAAGGTGCGGGTTTTTTTACAAAATCAATTTAATTGATTTTGCTGATAGGCCCACATTTATATTTTCGTAAGCTCCATTTCGCTTTCCTGCACATGTGGCCTAGTCGTGATTTGCAAGGGAGGAAGGGAAAACTCTGAAAATGCAATTAGAAACCCGGCACACAGAGCGCAGGGAGTTTTGAAGTGTCTGGGGTAAGACACTCGGAAATAACACTCCACCGTGACCCAGTGGTGGGGCTCATTTACAAACTACTCATCGGAAAAGGTCAACCTCCCAGAACGCTCATGACTATTCAGGGTGTTTTGCAGCATTTGAGCCCAGTGAAGCTGGTAATGAAGTTTTCCCCTTAATGCTGAGTGCGTCTGTGTTGTTCAGCTGCAGTCAGTGGGTTACTTGTGTTTGGCTTGGGCTCCTACCAGAGCAGGGAGAAGACAAGGGCAGAAGAAGGTGGCCAGTGTTGTGGCTGATGCACAACTGCAGCCAGGAGGACAAAGGTCAGATGGAAACACAGAGTGTGTTTCAAAGGGAGTGTCACGGGATGATAGTTGCTTTACCCTTGGGAGCACCAGCTTATCGGACAGGCCTGAAAGCTGCTTTTCACTACAAAATACGCCCACAGCTCATCCTCCCTCTTGTTAACACGCTGCTTTTTGTCATCAGTAACTCACAAAAGCTCTGCATTTTAGAGAAGCACAGAGGCAGTCGCTGGGGCAGGGCTGGCAGGCCCAAAGAGCGGCGGGGACGCCGAGGCTCTGCCGCCGCCTGCCCCCACCGCGCGCCCTGTGGGGCCAAGCCGGCCCGCCTTACCTTTGGGGTGCCAGGGGTCCGTGAACTCGTACTTCCCCACGCCGATTGTCCGCAGCATCTGCACCCCGTTGGTGTTGTCCGGGCCGCCCGCCGCCGCCGTCGCCGCCGCGTTGGGGGGCAGCGGGGCGGCCGCCTGCCCGTTGGTGGCGGGCGCGGTGCTGGGCAGGGCGGCCGAGGGCAGGGCTGGCGGTGGCGGCGGCAGCATGGGGCAGGCCAGGTGGCCATTGCCCACCGCCCCGGGGCCCGGGTGGGCCACTGGGCCCACGCCGCTCATGGAGGACATGCTGAGGGGTTGGCTGTTGGTGTACAAGGGCTGGCTCTGGAGGTTGACCACCATGTTGCTGAGGGGCTGGGAGGGCTGCGGCTGGAGCTGGTAGTGGGTCGGCATCAGCGGGAGCTGGGGGGTGACGTGCGGAGGGAGGGAGGGTGTGACTCCGATGACGGGGGCCTGGACGTTGGCGGCGGGGCTGAAGGTGGGCGGCTGTGTCATCCCGTAGGAGTGCGTGATCAGGGCGGGCTGGCTGCCCGCTGCCACCGTGGTCACCCAGGGCGCTGCACCTGCGGCACGAAGGGAAGGCCGGCAATAGCGATGGGCTCGGCACGGGGCACAACACAAATAAACACCCCCAGCCTTCCCCTCCCGCACCCGCGCCCACCGCCGAACCGTGCCGACGCGCCCCGCTGCACAACACCTGAAGCAGTTCAGGGTCTGGAGCCGTTCCCAAGCAGTAAGTGCATAAAATTGCTGCAGCGATGTGAGCGCAATTGTTAAAATACTCGTCAGTTGACATGCAGTATGTTTGTGGTTTTATGTATTTTGCACTTTATGCAGCTTAAGCGCACACTTCCAAGAAAATTAACCTCTTTTCCCGCTGCGCTTTCACGGCTCCCTGACAAACACTCTGTGTGTATAATAATGGTGCTCCAGCCACTACAAAGACATTGTAATTAGGCGTCTGGCATAGTAGCACAATGTATGATATGTGTCTGGAAGCTGGAAATCATTTCAGGTAGTTCTGGACATAAAAGAGGTCTTAAAGTATTACAGAGTGACTTTTCCTCTAGTGAAGGCAGAGAAGCAAAAAAAAAACACCACACTCTAATGAACTTGCAGCATCTTAATACATTCATATTAGCCCCAGCACACAAGAAACTTGAGGGGTCTTTACAATGAGAGAAAATCCCTGCTAAAGAATAAAGAAAGGGCTCACAATGAAGTCTAATTTACAGAGGTAAATGGAGATAGTGCATTGAATTTGCTTCGAACGATTTTCCCTGGTAGAATTACAAATAAGATTAGAAATGTACCTGGGTTTTCATTCTCCCTCATCTGTTTAGATGGAGGCTCATCAGTGTCCCAGGGCGTGGACTGATTGATGGGTGTCTGTCCCCATCTGACGCTCGTTGCAAGTCCTTGAGGCTGATTTTCAGTCTTGGAAATGCAAGGTGGCTACCAGAGAGAAAGAAAAATACAGAATAAAAATGTTTTGACTGCTGGGATTAATTACAGTTCCTCAAAGCTAGTAGCTTGCTTGTTTGTTACTTTCCAAGAGGATATCCTAAGATCTTTAAATGTCATTCATTTGGGGGCTGGACTAGACTATGTCCACAGGTCCATTCCAACTCTAAAAATTATGTGATCCTCCTCCAGGCTTGCATGATATATCCACATGGAAACACAATATAGTTGACAAAAATACTTCTGGATATTTAATAGATCTGTCATAAAAAAAAACCAAAAACAAACCTCAACAAACTAGTATTTTCAGAAATAAGTTGCTTCATTTGCGATGTAAATAAACCCCCCCAGCGACAACCCAGATATGGTAATTTCCATTCAGTCAAAGCTACATAAAATGGGAAAATCCTCTGTTTGTTCAATGCCTTCCGAAAAGAGTGAGTTTTGTTTAGCAGGAGCCAGAACAAGAGAGACTTATTTACAACTGTAGGACAAATTACTGTAGAACAGTAAAGAGAAGTATTAGTATTTACTGTCTGTCAACCCTTAAAATTGAATGCCAATAAAAAAAAAGGCAGCATAACATCACTGGCTGCTAAAGTGGGTATGTTGGCAGGTCTTCAGAGAGCTTAAAATAACTGTAAAGTCTGGGAAGGATTGGGGCTGAATAATCATCAAAGGGGATATGATCTGAAAGAGATCTCTTGATGAAGGAACTATCACATGGATTTAAATGCTACGCAAGCCCCCCTGCTGCAGTTTTAGGGGATCTTCCCAAACAACCATTCCTTTGCCGAGAAAAGGCCTGTCAAAAACCAGGGTGCTCCAACTGGTCTCATTTACTTATGTCTGCAGCGTATTTCTTTGCTGAAAGATTAAAAGTTTTTTTGTTTTGTTTTGTTTTTACCGGTGTCAGAACCCCTAAACCAAGCAAACGGAACCAGCTGCCTGTTGCTGAATGAGTATTGAGGACTGAAGCCATAAAGAACAGGAGACCAGTCTGAGCGATTGCTTGTTTGCCTTACATCTGGGAAGTAATTTAACTCAGAGATGAGGGCACAGCAGCTCCATAAATGCCCTGGGTCACACAGTACCAATGAAATCTCTGTCAACACCAGCAGCCTTTTCCCCCATGACGAGTACCTCAATCACCCCATGAAAGGAAGTCATTAGCAGACCCATTTATGCCCTCTGCAAATACATGCACACCTTTCCCAAGCCCATCGGTCATTCCTCCTGTCTTTAAATCCTCTGGAGGTGCCTGCTTCCTCCTGCCCTCCCTTCTTCCCACACTAGCACCAGGGATCCAATGCTCCAATACTCCCTTCCTTTGTCCGAAGAGCCTCTGACATCTCCTGACACCCACACCCTTTTCCCCAGACCTTTAACTGGTCTCCTGGGCTCCAGGAGTCAGGAGTTTTGGGGGCAAACCTTGATGGACGTCAGGGTTTTGCTGTGCTGCACTCTTTGCTCCCAGAAGCCACAATGGGGATACTTACTCCCCTAGAAATGCTATTCTTTGCTAAATGTAGATGCTCACAAGGAAATGTGATTATTTTTTTCCTATGGAATCTTGAAGCTAGATAGATGTTTTTCAAAGCACATCAATTTATTCTTTTCCTTAGTTTGGGGGTTCTGTAGTTTGTGTTTTTTTTTTTCCCTTCCATTTTTTTGGTGGTGGTGGGGTTGTTGGGTTTTTTTTGAGTGTGTTTTTTTGTGTTTGACTGTGTGTGCGTTTTTCTTTTTTTTAATTTAATTTCTTCAGATTTTCTTTCTACTCTACTGGCACCAAGAACAATGATATCCTGGGTTTTGATTCACAATTCCTTCCATCCCCACTATTTCAACTACTTCTATAACTTTTGCAATTGAAATAAAAAGAAAAGACATAAAGAGAGGACATTCAGACAGTCAAGTGCTTTAAGAGCTCTGCTCTATTCATGGTGAAGAAAGGGCAGGAGGGGAAGAAATAAATCTCAGTTTTGAAATGCTTTCTATTTATAAACTGTCCTGAGAAAATGGTTAATCTGAATACCTTTAGCTTTTACATTGTACAAGATCTTTGACACAGGAGGATATAACGCTGCTGGTGGTTTACCAGTTCATGTTAGCAGTATCCCTTTGGATCCACCTAAACTGTTTAACAGCAGCCAAGGCACTCTGCAGTAGAAAAAAAGAAAAAAAAAAAAAAAAGCGTACCACCAGCAGTCTCTGTCTATATATCAGCTAAAATACTTCCTCCTGAAACACTAATATTTATCCTAAAGTAAAGCCTTAAAAAACTGTAAATGCAATAAAGAGAACTGGGCATTTTTAGGAATAGAGAGAAGAATTCATGACTGAAATCATGCCTGGTGTGTTCCACACGTAGCACTGAGTGTTGCATTTCTTTGTTTTAAGAACTGGATCTTACTAGTGGGTTTGAAATACACACTTGTCATTTTTGTGTGGCATTGTTGAGACTTGCAGCATCTTGTTTAACTTTGTTACATCCCCAATCTCCTTTAAGACACTGTCAACCTAAAATAAGAAAAAATTATTCCTGTATCTTAAATAATACAGAACCCCACAAACACTACAATATTAAAAGAATCCATATGTTCTGCATAGATAGAATGGGTAAAAAAGGGAGTATGTGACACAGCTCCCCTAAATACTACAAAAATCCAGTTGGCTATTTTGAAACTTGCTTTCCAAAAAAACTAGAGCCCCAGATCAGACACATGTGAAACTGGTGAAGTTTGCAGCCAAATCCAGATCTAAATTCTGTACTTTGAGCATTAATAAAGAGGAATGAGAATTGCAGGTTTGCTGTCAATAAATGAGCTAAATGCTAGTTTTTTCCAAATTTTGTTTCACTAAACACGCTCACAAACCCTGCTTCTTAGACACTCAGTGAATTTAAATGCCCAAATTCAGCACATTGCTTTCAAACTGTACTCCTGAGCTTGTATTTATTTGATCAGAAAGTGCTAGAGATCAGTTGGTATGAAATCATGACACACGTTCATGAAACACAGACAATAATGGTGGTGGAACCAGAAAAAAAAGCTTACTGAACTTCCTTTTTAAATATATACATACTTCTGGTCTCTGATCTAATTTCTGCATTATTTTTATTAATACATGAAGGGTTACATTACAAGTGTTACACGTCTCTGATCCGATTGCAGCAATTACCCATTTGCGTCTCTGGAAAGCGAAATTATTTCCAACGTTATCAAACAAAGGAACTTTCTGTCCATGCGCTCAGGCACATGACAGCCCTCTATTTGATGCTTTTAATGTACAACACAAATGACCAAAAAATGGCCTGTATTATGCTAGTTGTGCAGGGGGAAGAGCTGTGTTCCATTAGTGATCCACAGACTTCACAGAAACTAATTGTACTATGTTACACTTTTATCTTTAGCTTTCATGTCAGATGCTTGTTTGAATTAAACATGGAACACATGAAAAAAGGAAATGCATTACAAAATCTACTGGGTATACATCTTAAAATACTGCCAAATGTCTATTTACATGAAAAGACCAGAAGGTTTCTAAAAGGTCTGTTGCAGCCTGGCTAGTCAACAGCAGCAATGGCTAGTTAATTGCCTGAAATTCCTGGCAGACTACAAAGACTACTAAACCGATCATCAGCATCTTTGTAGTAGCCCTAAAATGTTCAATTTGTGCTCTTTGTCATGGATAGAGTACCCTGAAACAAAATCTGAGGATATTTTCCTTCTTTATTTTGAAATCACCATTAAGAACTAATAAAATGTTCAGCTGAAGCCTGCATTTCACCACCTGCCACTTTGAACTCCAGCAGGGAGCAGTCTCCCAGTTTTAAGGAAATTAACCACAATACAGATGTACAGCCAGAAGAGAGCAAGATGGAGCGATTTTGGAATTACATGAGACCGACACAGACAAGTTGCCAGACTATCAATTTTTTGTAGCTCAAACAGTCATAAACCACGGCCCATAGGCAACAGTAATTGGTGTACAGCTGGTCCACTGAACCTTATTATATTAAAACATTAAAAATCTTCAGATTCATGGAGCTTTTCAAAATATCCACAAGAAAGTTCACGAGTTCACAGCCATCAGCTGGGTGCTCAAGATTGGGAATTGGTGATTCAGTCCATACTGTATCAGTTTACACGTTTATGGTTAGGTGTTGCGGAGGCATAGCCATAACTAAGTCAGACTTTTAAGTCCAAACTTTTACAAATCTTCAATGAAATAAGACCTAAAGTTTTAGTAAGACCTTTTCTACATCAATGGAAACATAAGACCTATTGTACTGCTACTACTACTACTACCAGCATCAAAGAGTATGTTAGTGGAATTAAAAAAAAACAAACAACATGACAGCCACAAAAATCCAACAACAAAAAATCCAATACAATCTTCCTCAGGCTCAACACCACCAAATACTTCCTAGGAGGTCTTATAAACACATTTCAGCAATTTCCCCAAAGCTCGTGGAACTGCTGACATACATCTTGCTATGGCTCAGAGCACTATGGCCTGCTCAAACAGTTTCATGAGCAAAAAAGAACTAATCTGGAAAGAGGGATCCTATTTGTGGTTCCCTGCAATCAAAATTATTTTACTAAGGCCTTCATTTAAAGTGATGGATGGGAAGTAGTGATTCTCTGTTCCAATTATCCAAAAGAGATTGGAAATGGCAGCTTAATACCAAGATAATGTATCCAATATGCAACCCAGTCTATTTTCTCTCCCCATTGAAACTAAAAAGGCTAAGACACACGCATACATAGAGTAAAATGTTCCCTCCCAGGGATTCGGATTTTATGGCCTGTCATGGCTAAAAGCAACTTCAATTTAATGAGGGAATTCCTTTTAAAGTTGTTTTCTATTCCTCTCTCTAACTGGTAATGACTGGTAGCCCTGGTTGGGTTTTAAGTCTGAATGTGTCTGATGCTCTAAAAAGTTTAGTGGTCTCTGCACTGAAGGGTTTATGGTCTAATTTGTAGTTCACACTGCTAAATATTGCATGAAACAGGTATTATTTGTGTGGACGAGGTATGCATGTAAAATCTGAACCATACAGGGATAGATCTTCATCTGGAGTAAATTCCTATACTGCACTGGACAGGACCCCAAGTATATTTCTGAGTTTAGTCCATGGCCAGAGAAGCTCTTAAGGATGGAAGCAGAGCTTTTAAACACACAGTGATGACAGCAATATTTCCCTAGTACTGGTTGTTGGGCTGGGCTACATAAATGAAACTGTTGTTCTAAGAGATAGATGTACTGTAATGTATTAAAAACTTAAGAGATGTGGACAAGCCAGTGTGCAAGAGGAAGAGCATGAACAGTCCTGCAATAAAACCTCATTCAAGAACTTGCTCATGAGTGGAGAGAAGAACTCATCTACCTTACAATTCCCATCACCAGGCAATTCTGAGATGACACAGTATTGTTTTTCTCTTCCCAAAACTAATGTGGGAGCAGCAAGAAAGAGAATAATACAGTTAACTCACAGGAAAAATGTTACTACTCAGAATAAAAGACAAAAGAAGTCTTAGTTCCCTCTTGAGTAGAGAGAATAATTTAATACTTAAACATCTTGAACATCATCCAGCGACAAGGCACCAGCCAGTGTGAGCTCCAGACCACTAAGGTACAGCCTTAAGAGACATGGCTTAGCAGTGGGGTACAGTCTGCTTCCGTTCCTGCTTTTCAGAGGATTTAAGAACAGTCCCCAACTTGAGGTTAATGACACAGGCTTAGAGAAACCCATGAGCACAGTGGGGCACATATCTGTGTGATGGATGCCCTTGATCCCTTAACCAAACTATTGCAGTTTGGTACAGGATGCAAAACAGGTAAAGGTCTGAGCCGTGTCCAGGTCAATAACTCCTCTACTTTCAATTTGTTCTCTGAAAATCTTCAAAGAAATAGAGTGACACAGTGGACATTGATGCATATGAACTTGGAACACTGATCATGCGATTAACAGGTGAATAACCAGTGGTTTTGCAAGACTCATTAATCAAGGAGCAAAGAAATTTGTGGGTACAACGAATCTAATGCATACCTTTTCCATCACATGCAATTTGACTATGAGCCAACCCCTTCATTCCATAAATATGACAGCTTAAGTGAGCCTTCTTTGAGCTCTTCTGGCCAGGCAGCCTGGTTGCATGGCGGTGATCTCCCCTTGAGCTGGGACACCTCTGAAGGTGTCCCAACTTGAGACAGAGAGACCTTTAGCCAATGGCAGATTTGACAGGATGCTAAATTAATACTAAGGAAACATTAGTAATTCATGTAGCTATTGAATTATTGTAAACTTAGTATAGGTAATTCCATTAGACATAAATCCTTGCCCAAGTCTGAAACTAAGATTGGACCTAGCTGCACCAAGGAGTTTAGAAAGCAAGTGGGTCCACTCTGATCCTCATTACTCAGCGAGAGGCTCTTCCTTACTCCTTGTATTTCTTTCCTTAGATTTAGACTTTTGTCCAAGTCTGAGACTCAGACTGGACCTGCCTGCACCTAAGCTCCACCTGCATTTTAGAAAGCAAGGGAGTCCACTCCGAACTTCATGACTCACTGGGAGGGTCTTCTTATGCTTCTGCACCTCCAGTCTCTGCACAAAACATTCTAACTTGACTCTAACTTAATTTTCATTTGTATGTTTCTTCCATGCAGTAATTGATAAAGTGATCCTCACCATCAAACTTACTGAACCTTTGTAAACCACTGTTAAATTATGTTAATTTCCAATGAACTTACTGAACCACCTCAACAAAATATACTGCTGCTTCTCTCTTCTGAGTGAGGTGCATTCCGCCCATTTGTGGGAGTCCTAGACAGGCACAGCACCTGATTCTGGCTCCACGCAAAGCAGAGTTTCTCACCACCCAGTTAGTGAGCTCCTAAGAAGGCAGATGTATGAGCATGTCCAGCTTCTTCCCCCCACCAAAATCAACCCCAACTTTCCTGGACTGAGGCCTTGGCTACCTTTGAAAATGAGACAGCCCAAATTCCTAAGTTTTGACAATGCATTGGAAGATAATTCCATAACGGGAATGGGTCAACCGCTATTGTCTCATTAACCTTTTCTAAGGCTCACCATCCACATTAGCTGCGGGTCTGGGAGGGCAAGAGAAGTAATGAGATAATGGAAAAGGAGGGAGAAGGATATGATAGAAAAAGTTGTGAACTGACCACAGGTGGTATCTATTCCTGTCTGGTGGCTGCACAGCCCAGTACAACCACCCCTCTCACAGCAGTGCTACAGTCATCAGCTAGGAATGAATGCAGGACCATGGAATGACAAGAAGCGCTTCACAAATGCTACTTTGTATTGTCTTGGCAAATTTCACCAGCAGAGGCTCAGGTACTCACCCAGCTGCCTTCGTTTCTCAGCGAGAACATCAGGGAACGGAGCTGAGGTATCGAACCAAGGTCCCGGCTGCGACACTTGCTGCTCCAGGACACCAGGGACATCAGCGCACGACACTGGGTTCGAGCACAGAAGCCCCACTTTAGCCTGAGCAGAACCTCCTCTGCTAACACGGTCTGCATGCAGATCAACCCCAAATCAGAGCAAAGCTACGAATGCAAAATCATCTCACGACGGAGGAGAAAACGCGCGACATCCGGAACAACGCGGCGGCTCGTACTACAGAGAACATGCACTGCGCAACGCGAGAGGGCTCTCAGAGATCCTGCAGGCATCCCATGGTGCAGGCAGATAAATCCAGCTCATCATAAGTGCTTTTTGTCAGAGGGCTTAAGGAAATACGGGTAATAATGGAATAAGTGCTTGTCAGACCAGAATCCCAAAGGTGCACAAAGGATGTTGCCCCTGTGTACGGGCAAAGCTACTGAAGAACAACCTAAAGGCAGGCTTCTTGAAAACCGAACATTTATCTTGAATGCAAATGCTGGCCATGGCTAGGTTCAGAAGTCACTCCATATGGCATTTTCATGCCAAATTTTCCATGGAATTCTTGTAATTATCCAAACAGGACCCTGAATTTCATTCTGGATCAGGGCCTAAAGTATTAGAAATAAAGAGAGGAAGTAAAAGGCTCCAATCCCAGTATTAAGTTAGTGCTACAAAAGTTCCTTTTTCTTGTACTGGATGCCGACATTTTACATTCAAGCCCTCTGAACTCAGTGCTTCAATTGTAGTACACACTCCGTAGCAGGAAAGTGCATGTTCTCTGCCTACACAGCAGGCACATAAAAAGAAAGAAAAAAAAAAAAAGGAAAACCAATATAAGCCTGTGAGTGTTGAACAGTGCTGTGTGATATTACTGATTTATTAACTTGGCTTGATCAATAAGGCTATCATCAAGGGCACATTTAGTTTGCACATAAATTTCACTTTCTAACAAGCACTTTTGTGTGCTCACTTTGGTTTCCATAATCTGATCCAGGTCTCAGGAAGCTTTATTTAAGGCAGAACAGAGAATTCTTTTTCTAAAAAAAGGATCAAAGTATACTCGGTCAACTCAAACAAAAGGACAGTCAGTACTGCAGAAACAGCATGCTTACCTTTCACAGTAAAAAGAAAAATAAGCCTATAGCTTTGGATTTCTCACTGCCTTAAGTTCATCAACATCAATTGAGCTATTAAATTGTTGCTGAATTTGGCTCACAGCAATTTAAAAATTTCAACTTTCTTTGAGCTTCTTCCATCAGTAACATGCTAATTTAATGCATAATTTAAACTCTGCTGTCCTTTAATTCAGCGTTTGTAAATAATTAGAAAGAACTAGAAATCCTTTTGCATTTATATAGTTGGTCTCCTCCCCCTTTTTCTACTGCAAAGCAAAAATGACTTTTCAATACAGAATTTATTTATTCTTTATATCTGAAAGTAAAAACCATAGAAAAAACTAGGAGAAATTGATTTACAAGATAAAACAATTAGCTCCGGGATATGTACATTAAGACTAATAAATTTCACATCGTATTTTAAGGAATAGAGGAGGAATCCCAGACATATTAGACTTTATTCAAATTCTATTGAAATGTTCAATTAAGAGCATCTTATGAAGGTAAGTTATGCAGTCACTAAAATTAAGACGTGAAAAACAGCTTTAAAGTGCTACTTGTCTGAGAGACTACGCACTTTAATAATCCATCCCTTTTCCTACACACAAGATAACATCTAAAATCTTGCTATTCATGTAATTGCTCTGGTCTTCTTACAATTTTTGGTTATGTAGAAGAAACACAAATGTATTTCACAGTAAAAAATATTCCATTCCCTTCTAATCCAAAATCACATATCTCAGTGATTCCTATTAAAACTTTTTTTTTTTTTTTCCGTGCAGACAGATAAAAATGCCTTTTAAAACTCAAACAAGACTGCAAAAACAGCTCAAACCTATCCATCTCCCAGTTGGTTCTTAAAAGAAGGTAAACATTCCCCAGGCTGTTCTGACCAGACGTGACTGGCAGATCCTTTTTGGGAATGAGGTCTCAAGATGCAACCCTGCTTCCATTCAGATTCAGAGCTTTAATAACACAAGAATTTCAGTGCAGGACTAGGCAGTGGGACAGTAATTTAATTTGATTTACAATAGAGTGCTAATATATGGGTTTTTTTCTGGAAACACAGCCACGATTTTCTCCAGTTTTTCTGCTCTGTAGGTTTTACATCAAAGCATTCCTGCTCGTTTTGTTTCCACATCTCCATGCTACCAGTAGGAAGCTGCCCAGTTCTCCTGTTTTCCTTGGACTAGCATGACTGCTTCAGATGCCTCAACCACCACCCTTCTAGAAGATTTATGGCAAACACATCACATCCCAAGCTATAAATCTACCAAATGGTTATTAGACATACTTTGCTGTCCACAGTCACACGATTTAAAGTAAAACTGATAATGGTACAGCTAGGGCTAGTGTTACTCGTAGGCCTGTCAAAATTGTGCTACCTTGCCACACATTTTTTCCAGGCACCTCACTCTCATTTTTGGGGTGTGAATCAGATGATCCTTCAATATTACTCTGTTTGTGGCAACTTGTGATAATTTTTATTCTTTTAATATTAAATTCTTCTAGGCACCCAGTTTGAGTCACTGGACTTGTTAAGAAGAAGAAAACCATCAAAGATGAAGAGTTTGGCCAAAGACTTTTGTGCTTTTGAAAATCCCCTGTTATGTATTTTTTTAAGAAAATTCATGCTACAAAAAGCTTAATACCTCCTACTCTTTTTGCTCAAGGGAAGTTAACACAAAGTAAACCACCTCTAAAAATAATCTCCCACTCAAGAAACTTCAGGGTGACAGGGAGAGAGAGAGAGGGGTTATTGTGAGCCCTAAATAACGCAGGTTGGTTCTGCAAGCCATGAAGGGAAGGACAAGCTAAAATTAAATGACCTTTGTAGGGATACCTCACCTACATCAGCAAGTCGTTATCTGATCTTCCTAATTCTCCTCCTCTGCTGTTGCAGGTCATGGTCCATCAGAAGCTGCTATTTCTGCTGGGATGGGTGCAAATCAGACAGTGCCCTTGTAACCCCCCAGGAAGAATTGCCAGGAAGGCCAGCTCAGGGTCATTACAGGTAATACTCCTTAAGAGGCAGCGTGTCCCCTGCTGAACTTGTTGAGGCTTTCAGGAGAGGCAAAGGAAGTTCCAGCTGTCCTTTGTGCAACCATTGCCCCCAGAAGTCAAACTGAGCTGTAATAAAGCTTCAATTAGCAAAAAAAAAAATCTATAAATATCTAACACTGCAGATCAAAATGGCCAACTGTGGTCACAAGTGTTGATCAGAGTGAGAGAAAAATCAAAATGGGACCACACACCTACTCTGAAAAAAAAAAAAAAGGAATGCTTTCTACTCAACAGGTGGAGATCAAAGTAATCTTGGGTTGTGAATCCAAAATCTCCTTCCTCACGCATAGCCCAGTTTTTGGAGTGACTATTAGCTTCAGACAAGCACTGACTGTACAACAGGCTATGCAGATCTTATTAGAACAAAGCACAGAGCCTTATCTTGTTTTTCACATTTATTGACAACTCTGTGCTAAATTCAAACAAGGATCACATGTTGATTCTCTTAAAATCACTGAGTTAGGAAGAAAGTTGAGCCATTAGGCAAGAGCTTCCACCAAACATGCCTGTTTCAGAAAGGGTCACAGAGTTTGTGAGAGTAAGATGCTTTGAGAGGAGATATAAAGTTGGACAAGATGATCATTGTAGGTCCCTTCCCACTGAACAACTTCTATTTTAATCCTATCCTATCCTATCCTATCCTATCCTATCCTATCCTATCCTATCCTATCCCATCCTATCCCATCCTAATTCTATTCTATATAAAATAAGCAGATGTATATAAATGCAAATACATATATACCCTTCATATACTGAAATGTGGATGCTATTAATATAGTCCTCTGCTGCTTTTTAAAAGAAGTCCAAGATTGTACTAGGAAAGAAAAACAGGAGGTAAAAGCTAACAGAGTAGCTGAGGACCCGCTTTTCTAATACTGCATTTGATTAATTACATGATTTGTTTTCAATGACTGGCTCAATCAATCCTGATAAAATTAAGAAAGACAATGATCAGAAATACCAGACTAAAATGCAATACAAATTATTTGGTTCCAGGGGATCCAATCAAAGGAAACAGGATTAAATTAAGCAGTGATCGGATTAAGGAGAAGTTGCTGTATAAAGTCAGAAATGTATTAGTACTTGGGGCCATTTACTGTGTCTGTAGGTTGCCATTTCCAGATCTTCCTACAGTTCTCAATACACTTTAAACAAAATTGAGTTTCCTAGGTATCACAAAGGTAATGTGGAAATAATTATAGTAATAACAATAATAATAATAATAATAACAACAATAATTATAATGTTACTATTCTTTCACAGTACCACAGTATGTGGGGCTCTGCCACAGGAGGCACCCTCTAAAGGAAAAAATATGCCCTCATACCTCCTCCTCCCCCAGAAGTCTGTACCTGAAGGAGTTTACAGTCCCTGTGCACTACACAGAGATCAAAAGGTGACAGAGTATCAGGATACAATCAAAAAGACAGAAAAACCCATTTAATTCTACAACGTTAGTGAAGCACAAAGATAAAAGAGCTACTGTTCGACAAGGACTGTTAATGAAACTTGCCAGTGATACAGCTGAAAATGTAGTTCTTACCTAAAAATCAAAGTAAATACAAATAGCACAGGAGAAGTACTTCTACTTGCTGTGTACTAAGCTAAACCTCGAGCAGCTGACAAGGTCCTAAGCACTGAACAGAGATTTACCTTCAAATACCTTGGGCTCACACTGGTTCAGCTGGACCCATTAGTGACCAGCTGCAAAAGGACTTTGTGTCTGATGCCAGGCAAAAGAAATGTCTGGGGACATCAGAAGCCAGCTCATTTGGGAGTAATTCAGAAAACATAAATGCTGAGTTAAAGTGAAAACAAACTCAATTCCCGCCTCTTTCTTCCACTAAGAGAATCGTTTAAAAGATAAATGAGGGATGTGGAGAGGTAGTCCCTAAGGACTTTTAATAAAGCTACTTTAGAATGCTGGCACGCTGTCCTGCTTGCAAATCCTGGCCCCATATGCTACATGGGATGAGGAAGGACAGTGGGCTGCATGTGCTGCTCACATGGCATGGCAGCACAAGACAGAGGAAACCTACACTGCCACTGATCACACTGTGCGTGCTAGGGGCTAAAACAGAGAGAGAGTTCTCCCAGCTTTCAAGTAAATAAAGAAAAGGAGTGTGCTGTAACCTGAACAAAAGGCAAAGCACGTGTGAGCAGGTCAGATCTAAACCAACAGTCCCACCCATCTTTGTCTCTTACAGAAGCATTCAGGAGCTGTATGGGAAGACTCCTTCCCTATCACTCGGTACAGCACCACTTCCATTTCCAGGTATGCACAGTTCAGTAGCTGCCAGCAGACGCTGTGCCCATCCTGTCACCCGACAGGATTTAGTCACTCATGATCACCCCAGGATATTCCATGCATATTCCAACTAAGTATTTTGGCAAGTGACAGCCGACCTCTGGAGCGTGGGCTGGTCTTTGTCCTAAAGCAAACCACTGGAGACATAAGACTAACTTTTGTTGGTCAGCAGGGTCGACGTTCACCCACAGTATCTGGTTTCTATGGCCATGGCCGTGTGTCCTATCCTTGCAGTTCACCATTTGCACCAGATATTGATGCTGAAGGACTGTCCTTGCAAGGCTGAACATTTGATGAGCTGCTTTACTTACTGAGCTTGAGAAACTATTTAGAGAAACATCCGTCTCTCCCTTCACACAACTTAAAGACTTAATATTTTATCTTTGTTTTCAGCTACGACAGTGAATAAATTTTAAAGCATCAGCTCTTCTCAGGCAAAAGACATTTGGCATTATGATTAAGAATACATTATTTCATCTCTTCTGTCCCCTTAAACAGTATCTTATTTGTATGTGTGGGCTTTTTCTCATGCTCTGCCTTGCTACATTCTTTTTTCAATCTCATTGCAATTTTTTTCATAAGTATTCTCAGTTTCATTTTCTTACTTTATTTTCCCCATGTCTCTATCTCTCTCCTCACCCTTTCTATCACGCTCTCTCCTAAGTGAAATGAAAACCCAATTATACTCCTGTTAGAACTGAACTTTCAAATCCATCATGTGCTAGTGGGCTCAAAATTAGGCAAATAAATTCCCTCAACCCTACAAATTAAATTGAGTCTTTGCATATGTTCTTTTAAGAGCACAGAGATGTCAAGTATTCACCCAGCTGTCACAAAATATGATGAGCAGGCACTTTGAATTCATATAGATTTTCTAAATCGTTTGTCAGATTTAACAGAAATGCTAATGGATCCAAAAGTAAATTCTAATCTATCCAAAGTATCTGGTTATTATTTGTATTGCAGTAGGACTTGGAATTGTTAGTTGAGAATCAGGGCACAATCTCAATGCATGTCACACACAAAGATCATTTGGATGACGTGCAGTTATTATTTTGCACTTTCTCAATTTTTATCTCATTATTTTAATCAATACCCTCCTCATAGGTATACTCAAGCTAATTTAAGGACAAAAGTACCATCAGCTTGTAAACATCATTACCTAATGTGTCAGCTATTGAAACCCAGGTCTTGCATTTGCTGAAGCCAGAAACTGTCTCCCAACTGTAGAGTTTGAAGGAAAAAAAAGCTATCAAGAAGGTCAGACTTTGCCCATGTTTCATTTTGGTCAAAGCTCACTATTGAAGAGGAGCAAAGCCAGATGAGCCTCAGCATATGGACGGGAACTTGCATGGAGCTGCCAATGCCAGCAGGTTGGACATTCCACAGTGCATCTGTATCTGGCCTGTGTGGGTCCAGCACGTCCCAAACACCTAGGACTCGCTGCCCTGGCACTGAACACCTGCACAAGACCTCTTGAGTGGTCAACCTGACACACTCAGGGAACCTGTGATGGGATGAACACATCCTGTGGAGTTTTTCTCTACATACTACTCTGGCTGCTTGTCTAAGAACCTCGTAGGGCACCACATAAGGCAGGAGGGCGGCACATCCTGGCTGTCAGTGATAATCCACTGCCAAAATCAATACGGTTGGCAAGCTTGCTTCATGGATATTTATGATCACAGAGCACATTTCCCAAGAACGTGTTGTCAGTCCCACTGTCCAATTTCAACTCCAGTAATTACATTTCTGCCTGCCTAATACTCCCTTGTCGCTTTGAGGAGATGTGGGAGCCCTCTCATCCAGTCCCACATTGCTTCAAGGCATCATGGTAACGTTCATCACCAAGCTGGACACGTGGACAAGTCTTTCCCTGTTTGCATTTTACACAGCAGTTACTACCTTAACAGCTTTGTGATTCTTAAAGAGGTGAAAAGTGTAAGATACTGTTGTTGCTGTTATTTAAAAAATAATTTATTTGCCTCTGGAACTAGTCATCTTGAGACAGCTTTTAATTTCCTTCTCTTTCATGAGTAAATTTGTACATTTAAAATATTTACCAAAGGTTGTGCTAGGTAGGTCTCAGTTTTGTTTTCTTTTTTATTTCACTAATAAAAGTAAAATACCTATAAAATGTGACTGTCTACAGCTTTTCAATACCCAGCTTCAGGGAGTTCAAGCCCTTTCAGATCTAGCCGGGAGAGCTAACTCCACCGGCAAACTAAAAATGTGCCTTTCTCAGTGGAATAAAACTCCTGTTTACAGCTGTATAGAGCATAAAATAGGAGGTTCTAAACTTGTGACATTTCCATGCCTGGAAATGCTGTCACTCGCCCAGCACAGCATCTTACCTCGAGCTGTAAGCCCGGGGACATCAGTAGCATTAGCTCAGCTGTAAGAGTACCAGAGGGAAAGAAGGGTGTAGCTAAAACACTTTAAAAGCCTCCAAAAAGTCTTTCCTACATTCAGAAGACAGAAGTTTCCTCGATGGGAAGGGACCTGTATTTCCAGCTGTATGTGCCTGCAATCTTCCCTCTCAAAAATTTCTTGGTTGTGCTCAATGGACCAACTCCTGCCCATGGGAATCCCCCTTGGGAAAGATCTCTGAATGCACAAGGTGAGGGAAAGCACTGGGGTTTAACATTGTCAAATATTAAAGACTAGACAACTGTTGGAAGCTGCTCTGAGCCAGAAACTGGTCAGATCAATCCCATAAACATGGTTTTGTGGGCAAAGGAAGATGTGCTACATACAAGTCATCATCAGTCGCCTTTGTCTGCATTCCCTGCACTCCTCCCCCTTCCCAAAGGGACCATTTGGAGTGTTTAAACAACTGCAATTTTAAATTGACACCCTTAAGCATATTTTGCATTAAAATGTAAAAAGAATGCCAAACAAAACAAACCCAGCAAAAAATAAAAACCAGAAAAGTATGCATATGAGAAAGACTAATAAGTGTGAGTGCATGAATGTATTCTGGAGCATTTGCATGTGTCAGAGGGAGTAGAAAGGAGGTGAGCAGATGATGAGAAAACAAGATATGAGACACAAAGTGACAGGAAAAAAAGCACCAGTTCAGGAAAAAAAGAAGTGGAGAGGAAAAAGACTGTCGCGCAGATAAGCAAAGCCTCTGTGTACAACACGGGGGGAATTTTTAAAACACTGAGCTTTTATCTACTAACATCAATAGGGTTATTATAACTAACCAGGTAAGATCTAGGGGCAGCAGATAAATGGTGTAATACAGGTACCTAATTTTGGTGTCATGCCTACTTCTCTCCATCGGCTCTGTTAGAAGCTGGAGTCTGGCAGCCCTGGATAACAAGTGGTCTAAATTACTCATCAGTCTCCAGATGGTAGGAGCCATTGTAAACTCTCTGACTATGCCCCCGTGTGCACTGCAGCAGAACCAGAGGGAAAAAGAGAAAAAAAAAAAATGACAAAGAACATCATCCAGCTACATTACAAGCAGAAGAAAGAAATTCAGGAACTCTATGAAGAGAATGGAGACCTAAACCAAAGGAGATGGGATATTGGAAGTTAAATTATCTGTGCAGAAATACTGAATGTATAAAGATTCAAAAGAAAATATAGTCTATGCAGCTGCAGTTTAGTGCATCTACAGGGAAAAAAGCCAACCCCCTCCCCAAAGAAACCCCTAAACTAAACTGAAAGGAGTACATAAGAAGGAGGGATTTTTTTTGTTTTGAAGTATCTAGTTCCTAATTTAATCTTAATCCACTCTGACATTTATCCTCATGGATAATTCAGTATATAAATTTAGGGCAGAAAAAGAATCTATAAAAATAATAAGAGGTGCTTGCAAGGGCAGTATCAGCAAAAATTGCCCTTGTGTAAAAATAGTTCCTACTGCTTTGTGTCCCACTCAGCTTCAGGTAATGTACCAAGATCCCAGGAAATACTTTTTTTCCCCTTGTGCAATCATTTGTGGCTCTCATCCAGCCTCTGATTATGCTAATTGTATTTGATGGAATTTGTATGTACTCTCCTTCGCTCTCGTCTCAGCTGAACATACACAAGATGCATTTTTAATTTTTAACTCTTCAAAAATAAATATATAACGCAACTTTCTCCCCAAGGTTGTGTAAAAGTCAACCTTATTACTACTTATAAACAGCAAATATACAGCCTTTATTACTAGCAAAACAAATAACCCTTTCTATATTAATATGTTGCAACAAAGCTTTTAGTTAGTGTGAGAGGAATGTCATAATGTAGGAGTTTACATAACACAGTCTGATCATGTCACCTAGACACAATTTCGTCTGCATTAAATTAAATCCACCATCATAAGAACTGCAACTTTAATATAAAGATACAGGCAGGTTGGCCGGATCAAAAGCCTACATCATTTTGAGAGACACTCAAAACAAGAGAGACAATGAGCTGTTGTAAAACCATTCCCAAGGGCTAGCAATAAAGCCCAGGACTTAAATTCCTGAATAAATGCCTTTTTTTCCTTTTTCTCTTTAAAAAACATTCTTTACCAAGCTACTAAACATCAAAACCCACTTGATTTTTCTGAGACAAAACCAGATGACCTTAATGGCCGCAATCCAGTTTCCTTGACTGTCTTCAAGGTCCCCAAATGCAGAAGTGACTGGGTTATTTCATACTTCACGGAGATCCTCTGAACCTCTAAATTATTCTTTCCTTTTACTAACTGGAAGCTAAAGAAAAATGTAATTGCAAGAGTAAAAGACTTGCTTCCCCTCCTAAATTGAAACTACTGGTTTTTCATCCTTTATTTAAGTGAATTTTAGTGAAAAACAACAACACAGGCCGCCCTGTGCACCACAGCTCTGCTCTTCCACAGCTAAAGCCTCCCATTGCCTGAGTGTCTTCTCGGGACAGGACAGGACAGGACACTCACCTCCCAGAGCATCTCAGTGTGGGACTATCCAGGCTCACCACCACAGCTGGCAATGCCTCCTAGGGCCACATTTTCAGGGGTACTCAGCTGTCTTAGTAACACAGGGAGGCACCAAAAGGATTTTTCTAAGTGCCAAGGCAGAGAGGGCACTTGATTTCTGCCCAAGTCCAGAGAGGTGGAGTTAGGGTGGCCAAACCTGAAGCTTGAAAATCCGGAGGCACTTAAAGGCTTTTGAAACCCAGACCTGGGGAGTTTATCACCTCCAAAAGTGGGACATAGGTGCATTTGAAAATGTGAGCTGCTACCTGCATTGTGGAATGCCAGCAGAAATGAGGCAGGGGATGCAGGCTGGACAGGGGGTTTGGGCCCATTCCCTTTTGCCTCCCAGCTCCAATACACATGTATATCCGCACATTTTGGTGTTGACCTCTGAAGGAGGCAGAGGTCAGCCATTACCCTACTCACACTGGAGCTTTGACCACATCTGTTTTGTTATTTTCCAGGCATCTGGTGTGCTTGTGCAAATTACTGGTGTAAATATTAGTTCTGGAAGACGGATCCCCAGCCACCCACAGTTATGGACCCTCATAGGAGCAGGTAGCCTGCATGAGATGGGCTCCTTGAGCTCTTTGCTGGGAGTGAGAGTTCTTTGCATGTCAGAATCTGCCATGTGAATCTATCCGTGGTGCAACTGGCTCTTTTCCTCAGTCTTTGTTTCTTCATTCTCCACCCTTGTAAAATGAACTGACTGCCAACCACTTCTCCTGCAAGGGTGGCCACACTTCACTAGTAAAATGTATATCATTTATTTGGAGATCAGTCTAAAAGTAACTCTATTAAAAAAAAGAAAAAGGAAAAAAAAAAGATTCTTCAAAGCTCTTGGCATCCCTGACACACTCTCTGAACACAGCACCACAGCAGCTACAAAACATAAATCACCCGAAATAACAGAAACACTTCTCTCCACCTTTTGTGTCTGCTACTATCTAAAGTCTTTGTGATTCTTCATGCACAGTTGTTATATACATGCAAATTTTAATTAAGGGAAAATCTGGATGAATACTAGATAAAATTATTTGTTGTATATTTGAAAAGCAATGCATCATTTTAACAGATTATTCAATGGATATTTGCAACCTTCTATAGAAGTGTTTAGCTAATGCAAAAAAAAAAAGGAGATTAATTGAATAATTTATTTGATGGACAACAGCATTATTCATCAAATACATTATTCAACTAGTCGTTTTAAACCAATACTAATTAAAAGCAGAGAAACAATTGCTTTCAAGTACAGCTCATTCAGATATCAGTTTTGGCTCCATTAGGAAAAGGGTCTTTGCAGGGTAATGTCTCAGTGCAAGTGTAGATGGTGTAGATATTCTTTGTGCTAAAAGAGCCATGCCCTGCATCACAGTGCCCTTTACCAAATATATCTGCATGATTGTGGCAGGATTTGCACCCCTTAATAAATTGCCTGCCTATACTAGGGCTGGATTTGAGTATCCTCAACTGGAGAGGTATTTTAGCACATGGAATAGATTAAACGAGTATATTTAATTTGCAACTTGCAGGGCACATCCAACTTGCCAACTACTCCAATAACACTCTTCTTGGGCGCTCCCGGATCTGAGAAGGGAGTACTTTGCTATAGGTTTCCCAAGTGTTTTGCAAACCATCTTTCATCCAGTGACCAACACCTGTAATTATCTGATAAAGGCATAACTATTTCCTTACCCATCCTGGTGACACCCCGTGCCAAGTCCCATCGTGCTGCAGGACCACAGAGCATTGCAAACATTCCTTATATAAGCTATGGTCAGCAGGCATGTCCCCAACAGAGCCTGTGCCGCTTTGCCCTGCCAACAGGGCACCTCTGGGACGAGCCATCTGTGATCCAGACACATCAGCTTCTTCAGTTACATCAGCACAAACACTTTGGTATTATTTATCCAGCAAGGAACAATCAGGCTTTAAGAGCAAAAGGCTAACAGACAAGCCCAACCCATTGAGAGAAAAAGCGAAGACCATACCTTAAAACCCAAGTAATGACCTCCTAGCAGCACACAGGCGTGGAGAAATGCTCATTCCCCACAGATGGGAGAACCACCATCTGAATAAAACCAGCTTCATGATCGTGACAGAAGGCACATTTAACATAGCTTGCACATGACAAGGAATAAATATCATGCTAGGACTTTATAGATGTAATAAACCCTTGTTAAGTGCCCACCCAATACACTGTGGAGAAGACAGCCATAAAAGTTGGCACATAAAGACCCTGTTAAATTTTAGTAAGCTTCTAAAAATATTTTACTATTTAACCAAATATTTCCCCTATTTTGCGGGGGTTCTAGGATAACTTTTAGGGAATACAGTTCAAAACAGCACTGGAAAATTTGGCTCACAGTGTATTAACTGAAAGAAGTTTTCCAGCTTAATTTACCCTACTATTTTAAGCAGAGTTTCTTTTAATGATTCAGAACACATTTCCACTCTAATCCCAATGAAGATGATAAATTCATGCCACTCGAAAAGTGGCAAAATGACATTTACTGGTCTCTCAGTTCCCATTTCATGATTGACATAGAACTATAAACAAGAAAATAAGTACTGTTAAAAATCTTTCTATACAGTGGCAAGTAGGGTTTTAATGGTGGTTTGCCTATGCTTATTAACAAGCCATGGCAGTTGCTGCACACTGAACAGTAACCGTGCAGGAGCTCAGCCTACTGTAGAAGTCCTGAGTCTATGTACTTTCAATTTTAGAGCATAACCATCATACGCTCCACAAACCAATGAAATTTCTAATAATACAAACCAATGATGTGTTAAATTGAGACACTTCTAGCCTGAATGCCAAAAACTTCACTATGATTTAAAGGATCTGTGGTTACCTTTCTCTATCAATTTACTGTTAATTTGCTACCATTGGAGCAATTTACAAAAAGGAAGAAAAAAAAGGTAATATTTTATTTAATTTCTAATACCAATCCTGGTCATTTCCAATACACACTCAAATGCCATTTATTGTACAAAATGCAATATAGTCATTCAAGAGGAGCAATAGATGCAATGAGAAGTGTTGGGGGGGAGCAGGCAAAAAGAAATCACTCTGCAAAATACCTGCATTTAGAAAAAGGTGGCAATTCTCACCGCTCCCCTTAGGAGAGGCAAAGACATTAACAAAAGTTTAAGTCATAAATGTTTGCCTATTTCATCTATGCTAAGCATTATATATTTTGTTTATTATTCATTACACGGTTTTGCTACTGAGCTGATTCCCAGCATATTCTGTAGCTTTACAGATAATCTGTATCAGATAGCATGACAATGGCCTACAAAAACGTGAGATTTTCCAAATGTGCCTCCTCCCTTATTTCAACTTCTCAAGACAGCACCTAACCATGCATTATTTATCCATTTGTACTTAATACCAAAATCAGACAAACAGTAAGTCTTTTCCCCCTCAGTACCTTGTTCCCACTCTCTACTTAGATACCAAGATAAATTGTAATGACCTTGCATGAATCACACTGACGTCAAGCAGACTAGTCCATGGAATAATGATGAAAATACTGTTCAATCTCTGTCTGCAGGGCTCTCTAACAGTCCTTTAAAATCTTTGCCACATTTTTACACAGGCAGATAGGGACAGGACAAGGGGGAATGGTTTGAAACCAAAAGAGGAGAGATTTAGGTTAGATTAGAACAGGTTGTGAGACACTGGCACAGGTTGCTCAAAGAAGCTGTGGCTGCCTCATCCTCGGAAGTGTTGAAGGCCGGGTTGGATGGGCAACCTGATTTAGTAGAAGGTGTCTTGCCCACAGCAGGGAGGTTGGAAAGAGATGTTCCTGGAAAGAGATGCTCCTTAGAGTCCCTTCCAACCCTAGCCTTTTTATAATTCTATGATCTTTCCACTCTCCAGCTGGCTTCTGAGGCAAATAGAAAGCTTGAAAAACAATGGAAACTGGTTGGGGTCAATTCAGGTCCCTGTAATAAAGAACATTTAAAACTGGCTTTGCATTTAAACTATTGTTTAGCCAGGATAGATGTGGCCTTCAGCAAAGCAGGATACACTGGAACCACTGTAATTCTTTGTGCAGCAGTTACACTGCTCAGGAATTTGAGACATTTCAAGCTTTGCTGCTAGACAACAGTGGAGCATAGTTCAGGTCAAGACAATCCTTAGTAGAAACTTACTGAATGCAGCTCTACCAAGTATAGATCTGACCCTCGGGGTTCAGGTACGAGGTTAGAAATTGGTAAGTTAATTGTCCAGCATCAGGGTCTGCAGCAAAAGCAGTTGCAATAATTAAATGCTAACTTTTTATATCAAGGGACAGCAGGAAAGATACCTCACCCATCAGCATCTCCTACTGACCTCCAGCTGGCTGGGTATCATCACACTCAGACTACCTTGTTCTGTGCCAAATTCAGTGCGCAGTGGAGACAAAGGACAACCAAAGATCTCAGACCTCATTTGTGAGTAGAAAGTGCTAAGCACTCAGATTGCCTTATGCACATGGCATTTAATAAGCTGCCCTGGAACACTGTTCCATCTGTGTTTGGTTCAACACCCATCCTCTGCACTGCTGGAAAGCCCATTAAAGCAGCATAGTTTACTTCAAGAAGGTATCTGCGGGCACTGTGGCCCCAGACACAAAAGGAGAACAGAAGAGACTTTAAAATAGCTCCTGCGTTGCCACAAAGTCAGTGTTAAGAGTATTATGTTGAAATGAGGAGCTGGACTACTGGAGAGGTTCTTAAACAATTTTTGTTCTGTGATTTATAAGATCTTAGTGCAATTTAAGTTGGAAGAAACACCTTGAGGCCATCTGGTCCAACCTCCTGCTCAAAGCAGGGCCAACCCCAAAAACAGATCAGGTTGCTCAGGGCTTTGCCCAGTGGAGTCTGGAATATTTCCAAGGATGGAGATGTTACACCTTATTTAGGCTCTAGTGTTTGAGTCCATCATTTTGTTCTTAATATCTAATTGGAATCTCCCTTGCTTTAGCTCGTGACTGTTGTCTCTGCTCCTTCTGCTGTGCTCCTCTGAGAAGAGCCTGGCTATGCCAGACCACTGAGGAACCAGTCACCAAATTCATGCCATGATCACAACTGTCCAAGAACAGTAGTCCAGTGAATTTTTCACCCATCTTCCTTAGTATACCTATCCAAAATTGGGAAATAATAGCTCCAATTTCCATAGAAGGGTACTATGGGAGATCTGCCAAAAACCTTGCTTAGGTCAAAGTGGATGTCACTGCTCTCTCCTTGTCTGGTCCTGTGGGCTTGTATGTGTCCAGGTGACTAAGTGGCCCCTAGGCCAATGTTCTTCTACCATGGACAGTAATTTAGTCCTCCAAACTCTGCCATTAGGAATGAAGCTGGAAGACTTGGGATCAGGCCATACTTGGATGATAGTGCCAGATGCTCTACTATTCTTGCTCTGAGGGTATGCCCTTGTGTGTCCTTGTATTTTCCCCTTTTCTTGGGGAAAATCTGAGATTCATCTGGGCTTGATGAGCTCCCTGATTTCTAAGAACATAATATACATTTGCAGAGAAAGAAAACACTGGTGTTTATATCTAAAGAAAGCACCACTACCTGCTGTCTGCTGAAGAGAAATAAGCACTATGGGACACACAGAAACACAAATCTTTCAGCAAATCACTTGAATATAAGGTAATTTGGTGAAAGCTCTGTATCACTTGGTAAAGTCTATACCATGGGAATCGTAGGCCCTAAGGTATAAAGATCCCTTATGCTGTTTATCAATATTGTGCCATTCCTCTGGCAACAGTAAGGTCCAGCCCTGTGGGACTCTTGGGGAAAATGGGCTCAGGACTGAGTGTGGGAAATTGGAAAAGGAAAAAAAGCATAACATGCTCTTTAAAATGAAGTAATTCGCAGCTGTGAATGTCAGGAATGAGTTTAGATGACCTTACCTGATCTTTCATGAGTTTTAGATTCTCCACAGTCTAGCTGAAGGCTCCCCTGCTCCTTTCAAGAGGAGACACCATTTGGTTCTCTGTGCTGTTTGCCAGCTGCACACACATCTATACTTATACACGCAAATAAACTACACTTTTCTACAGCACATATTCCTTCTTTGTCACTTACAAACTTGCAACTCCCTAAGCATTAATTCCTGACCAGTTTCTCAGTATTAAACACAATGGTTGTGCTGCTGGTATTGCTTTTACCAACTGTCACACCTTTCTTGGGAAACACAAAGATGTAGAGAAGCAAAAACAGGCACCAGCTGCAAAGTCTTACCATATCTAACAGTTTCTTATTAGTCTTTTTTTTGTTCTGTTTTGTTAATTAAACACCAACAAATGCCTTCTTACAGGCAAGGAGGTGATACTGATTGCCTATTGTAAACTTTGATTCAACAGGTTTAACCGCATGCTCTGCCTCCAGCTAAATGCTGAGATTCAGCCTTCCAGATGTCAATGTTTGTGCTTTGACACATATTCTGACAGACGAAAGTTTAGTCACAGAAGGATAAACTTCTAAATGATTTTAGTTATGTTATAAACGACATGATTTGCTACTAAAAAGTTTCTTTATAATAAAAATACTATCAATGAAAATGCTGAGAAACTAACTGGTAATCTCAATGCAATTCAACATTTCTTTCAATTTTCTTTAAACTTAAAATTTCTTGTCATTCCCAAAGAACTTTTCATCCATCACATACCCCCACAAAATCACAGAATCGTTAAGGTTGGAAAAGATCTCCAAGATCGAGTCCCACAGCTAACCCAGCACAGCCACGTTTACGACTAAGCCATGTCCCCAAGTGCCACATCCACATGCTTTTTCAACGCTCCCAGGGATGGTGACTTCACCACTTCTGTGGGCAGCCTGTTCCAATGCCTGACCATCCTTTCAGTGAAGCAATTTTTCCTAATATCCAATCTAAACCTTCACTAGTGCAACTTGAGGCCATTTCCTCTCATCCTGTTCCTTGTTACCTGGGAGAAGTGACTGGCCCTCACTTTGCTGTAACCTCCTTTCACACACTGAAAGGTCAGCCCCGAGCCTCCTTTTCTCCAAAATTTCAAACTGACTTTGAAATAAGATCAACCACAAATATTACAGAAAAAAACCCAAAACTTAACATTCTTTAAAAGAGGAAAGACAAGTTATGATTTCCAATGTCTTTTTTTGTGTTATCCTTTTTTTTTACCCCCTTTGAAGAAAGCTACAGAGGAACATGGGTGTCTTGCTCAGCAGTGATGACTGTGATGTAGAAAGAGAGAAAACATGCAGCACTTAATCAGAAATATCCTGAGATGTTTCTTTGAATGTCTTTCACACCACTTCCATCAAATACATTTCACCCCATTTAAAACACTAAGCTGCCTTATAGGAGGTCTTGCTCCCTGCAGAAAACCAACCAGATGCTCTGCCGTCCCTCCCCTCTTCCAGAAAATGACCTGGAGCTAAAAGTTATTTTGTTTTCTCCTGGAGGTGAGAAAACTTCAGATATATGACAATTTCCTAAATACCTGTAAGCTACTTTTGAAATAACCAGTGCTTACTAAACTTGTCTTGTCTAAAAGGCAAAGGCAAAAGTTAACACCAGCTCGGCACTACCAAGCTACAGCAATTCTTTTGATCTTAATGACTGCAAATGCAAACTACTTTCTAATGCACTTCATCCTTTTACACTGCCATCCTGTTCTTCTCTCAATCACCACTTCTCCAGACACTCTTCTTACCTTGATATACACCCGAGCTCTCTGCTCCTTTCCTGCCTTTAATATCAGCATCCATTGACTCCTCCATCTTGCCAATGTATCTATGGAACACTTCAGAAGGACTGATGCAATGCTATTTTTTGGACATCTTACTTGAGTACTTTCCCTCCACTCACAATCCACACACATCAGTTATCACTGTTTGTGCACAGATCACATTCAGTGTCTGCAGTGCAAACTTTTCCGCATCAGAATAGCACACTCAGCTCAATTTTCAGCTTCACAGCATCGTTTGGTGACTCCAAGTCATCGTGCTGTCTATGAGCAGAATGCAAGAGAAGACTGAGATCGGTAGCACAGTTCACCTCCACCAAACATGACCTGGATGGCAGTTACTACAACTGTGCTCATCACAGGGCCAAGCACAATTTACACGTGGTGGATCCCACTGGGATGATCACCATCAAACTGCACTTCCTTCGACCCTGTGGACATGAAGGCTGTATCCCTGCCAATCTACCAAGTAGTGCCAGCTTTTGTGATGCACTGTGAGATCTTCAGTGGGGTCAAGACAAAATTGTACCGAGAACCATTGACACAAACGAGCATTTCTGGGTGCCATGGAGCCAGATTGTGTCTACTCACTGATGCTGCTTAACCTAATGGTAAACATGCCACCTGCACTTACTAAAAAAAGACATTTACAAGCTTTGGTCTCTACACAGTTTTTGCCATGGGCTGTTTTTTCTATCACAGACACTCAACTGCAGCATCACTGTCATTTTCCAAAACATAAGTGCTCAAAATGCTGCTACATTCTAAAAATGGTCAAAATAATATCTCTGTTTGTAGAAGTTCAGCTTCATTTACAGATTCTGAAAGAGCAGTGTTCAGGCTTACAGCTGTCTGAACTGACAAAAAATAAAACCCTGAAACAAACACATCCGTGGATTCTCATTAGAGCCCTAACAAGTGAAAAGACTGTAGTGCCAGCACACTGTGTCAGGGGAGACACAAAGAAAACATCCTGTGAGCACAAGGAACATTCAGACTCTGCACAAGAACCCCAGTGCTGAAGAAGCCGAAGGAGTTTTATTATAAGCAGCTAAAGACTTACTGCACTGAGCCTGACAATGCCTTCCTAAGCTGGAACGACAGAAGGGCAGCAGTTTATGCAGTTTGCAACCAAAGACTAATTCAATGCCCCAAATTCTTCCCTGTAGCCATTTCAATGACTTCAAGGGAGCTATTTTGCCAAAAGTATTATGAGAATATTTTTATTTCGATAAAATGGCTACCTTGCCAGAATTAATTCCGACAGATGTTTTAGCAATTACAAAATCACTTAACTAATTATCTCAAATACCTTTTTGGCCATCTCCACTATGATAAACACCTCAAACTAAATTATACTGAATAAACTGCAGTGGGATTGTATAAAACCTTGGCTTTGGAAGAGACAGGATGGAAGTTAGTGCTTGGTACTTAATGTCATCAGCATTATAACGATTCCGCTGGAGTATATATAATTTTGTTGCTGACCTTACATTATTATATAATTAAGGTAATTTAAGTAATTACTTGCTAAAAAGACTAATTTTGTTCATCAATGTAAAGACTCTCAAAGCACAGCAATATAAGGGAATTAGATTCCAATACAGCAATTTGGGGAGAATCAGAACCTCCAGTGAATAAAATGAAATGGGAGTAAGCAGTAAAAAAGAAGAAAGGACAGTAAAAGTTCATGAAACTTGGTTACTACTCTTTGTTCTGACACAGATATCCCCTGAAACTCCCAGCACTCTAAACACAGTAAAATTTTTCTTGTTTCATATAAAATATCCACCATGAGACTTGAAACCATAAACTTAAATTTAATAAGGAGCTAAAACTTTCCCAAGCCAGACAAGCAAAAATCTTTCCTTAGGGATGTCTGTAATCACAGTGACTCTTCTGGAGATAATTTTGCCTCTCCCTTTCAAAATAAGATTATCCTAGAAGATCCCAACAAATTAACTCTTAAATTGAGTACACCGAGTATGCAGCAACCTCAGTTATTTACAGCCATAAGCTCATCCATAAAAATAACCCATCTCATTCCTGCACAATAATGCAATTTTAAATGGCAGAGCTTTTCCTCTGAAGAAATGTCTTATTATAAATGATCATAATAAACCCTGGTGTCTTTTGCAAACTTACCAGGAATTAAAAGGAAGACTCTAATGTCAAAAGAATGCTACATTTGAGAAACTTCAAGTGAAGCTTTTTGTATTACTTTCCATTCATTACTTCTTTTAGAGGTGACAACCTCCTTGTTTACCTGTGTTCAGACTCTTCTCAAACTTCTTCTGTCTTTAAACTTTATTAAAAAAAAAAAAATCCCTTTGACAGAAAACAATTTATCCAGCTTTAAATGTTGTTTGTGGTTTAACCCTGATAGTTTTTTGAACTTGATGATGACATATACCTGCTTTTATGACCAGAGAAAGATTCTGTTACAAGTAATCAATATTTTGTTCATTTAATAATGATGGAATTGCTTGAGTATACAACTGAGGAGATAAATATTTGGCAGGGCTATGAAACATGTTAATTAAAATCTTAAGTTACAAGAAGCCTATGGAAGGATTTAATAAAAGAAATTACACTTAAAGAGATTATTTTAGTACTTCAAGCCAGTGTGCCATGTTAATAATATAAAGTTTCAAAGTACTTTATCTATAAAGCCAAGAGACTTTGATATATACAATCTATATTTTTAATGCAAGTGAGAGAACTTTGAAGCATTCTTAAGAACGTCAAGCTTAAGAATTTATGGGACTGCAATGATATTGTGAAGGATACAGGTTCTTAAAACAAAATTTCAAAGGCATTACAGAACCTGATGAATTAGGAATGGAAACTACTGTCCAATTCAAACACATACTGCAAGCAGAGAAACTCACCACTGACCATATACATAAGAAAGACAAGGCAAAAGTAGGATCTCAAACAGCCCCCAAAGTATCTGACAGCACTTTGAAAAATTTCTTCATTGCTCAGACACAAAGAAATGACAATACTTGCAGAGTTTTACCTGTTACTGATGTCACTTTTAGTTGAGTATGGAAATGTTGGGACTTGAGTTTTATCAAATCATTGCATTAAACCCCAAACAGACAGACCATGTGAACCAACAAAGGTAAGGCAGAGTCTATGAGGAATCTAACTTGAACTTCAGATGCTTAATTTTCCTTAAACTTGCTGTCTCAAGTAATTCTTTAAACAAACCGGAGGTTAAATGACATTGAGCTTTAAAGTTAAAACTTTCAGAGCTGCTTCATCAAGTCATAGAATTAAAGCTTTTCTCCTATTACAAAGCTTCCTGGGATTTCTTTTGTTTTCTCACAAGCTCTTTTAGTTTTGCTAGGTCAAAAAAAAGACTCACCTTTCTAAATAGATTTGTCATTAGAACCAGCTGGATTATCTAGGATAATTATCTGTGCTCTATCTTAGGACTTAATGCCACTTGTCTCCACAATAGGAGTAGGTATGATTTGCCTGGGTGATGCAGTTTGCATCTTTCCCAGGGAATAATGGAACAAATCTGGAGCTTTATTGCTTTTTTTTTTTTTTTTTTGACACCTTTTTTATATTTTGAAAGAAAAAATCCCCAGATTTATGATTAATAACTTTGTTTGCTTACTTCTGTCAGGTTTTCCTCCAGGGCATGGTAAGAATCTTTACAGTATGACACTAATAGGACTGTCATGTCCCTGAAATTGCATCGCATAAACAATTACAAGTAATTCAGCTCATGGCTTCCTAAGAGGCGTCCTCAAAGGCTACATTATTTGGTTTCTGACTCTAAAATATTTTCTCTGTCGTATCTACCAGCGTTAAAAATGATAAGAGGACACTTCATCAAAGCCTAGTGCTGCCCTACGATGGGGAAAACCTTTTCATTCTTTAACACAGGGGACAAAGACTAAAGGGATCCAGATTCTGGGAGCTGTAGACGGGTACATTCAAATGGGAAATAAGGTGAATATTTTAACATTAGTTAACCACTGGAACATACTGTCAAGGAGGATTGCCCATCATGAATCAGACTGAGGATGAAGGGGATTCTCAAGCCATGTTCTTGCTCCAACATCAAGTATCAGATCTGTTCCAGGATCACTGGTTCACACTCTATGGCCTTTCAGACAGTAATCACAGACATTATCTGTGGCCCTAAATTCTACAAATATATGGTGGCAAAAAAATCTCTTATATGTTGGCCTAAGCGGTTATGAAGAAATGAAATGTGTCACAGGCTATACAGATAGGCAGTGGTAAGAGGAAAACATAAGACTGCTAATAAACAGCACTGACTGGCTTGAAGAGGGTTATCTCCAACTGCTTTTATTTGGAAAAAACGGTGGCTAAGTTTGGGTTTGGGCTAACAAATTACAGTGGAAAGCTGTGATAGGTCTGAGGAGTAAAAAGTCTGGAGACCTGTATTTTAGCAATGGAATACTGAGGGACAGACCTTTGCTGTGGCAACAGGACCTATTCCTTTCACCCTCAAATAATTTTTAGCAATTTTAACATCTATGTGAAATAGAACTTTTATTTCCCATTTGCTATAGGATAAAATGCATTTGTTTTTATTGTCTGCTTGTGAAGTAGTGTTAATCATGTATTTCCCTCTGTATTAGCGTCACCATCTAAGGAACACGTAAACCTCCCAGATCCTCTCTGAAAGGTTCTGTCCTTTCATGCACGAATGAAGGACTCAAGTGGTTTGAGAAGTACAGCCAGGTCTTATGTCTGTGGGCTCCACGTCAGACACCTACAAACACTTCCATCCAAGTAAACGATAGACAGCTCTAAAGAGAAAACGAAAACAATTCTGTGAACCTCATACAGTCCAGGTTTTCAGTGTGAACATTAATGTGCTCATCATTCTCCCGAATTGAGCCACTTCTAGAGGAACTTCAAAACTAAAATATAGTAAGCAGGATGAAATATTTTCAGTCATGAAATATTTCCATTGCACCTTACAACTTGGGAATCTGCTGGATGAAAAATGCATTTCCAGGAGTAAAATAAAATAATATGACAATGTGAGAAAATTATTGTTGTAAAATATTTACTTCCATCCCTGAGGGTGTAAGCTCCTGCTGTCCTTGGTGGGAATAAATTTGATAACTATTCTAACACGTAATTCAAACAAAAGGTGTATCATATCCACCAGTGTCAAGAAACTATCTTCATGACACATAGCCAGCATGCCTGCTGATGCTCATTTTTTCATCTATATTTCTATGTTCTCCAATTGACCTGCAGCCTCCTTACTTCTGGAGCTATTAGCATCTTCTCTATGGCTTCAAGGCTATTTCCTGAAATTGTCCTTTTCATAATATTAGTCTAGTAAGGCTGGCATGAAATAAAACCCAGACAAGCAATCAAAGACTAAGTTATTTTCTAAAGGAGTTTCCCTAGAGAATCAGGTCAAAAGCCTACTTCCAGCCTTGAACACTTGGAAGACATGAAAGAAAGCTTTGTTTTAGAAGCTCAGATGTCTACACACCAAGTTGATAATTGTTTTCTCTTCTTTTCTGTTTATTGCTTTTGAAGAAATTCAGTTCGAGACCCAGGATGCATCAAAGAAAAATGTGTATTTGGATGAGCTTTGTTTGATGGCAAGAGCTTTTTCTTGTTAAGTCATCAAAACAGCCTGGAGTGAGAAGGAAGCAGAAGCTCTTCTGGAAAAAGAATACCAAGCATCACTGAGGACAATCACAGAGCAGAGAAACTCGACAGCTTTTATGTTCTCTCTTTTTATGTGCACACAATTAGGGAGCTGGATGTCACACGTGTGAAGAGCCAAGGTGTCTGATCCAAAACTCATGGAGTCAATATAAACATGCCCTTTGACTTCAGATAAGCTTGGGATAAGCCCTCAAAGATTTCAGTACTAATGAGTCAGAGCTTTTCCAACATCATTTAGATGATCTTCCAGGTGGGGGTGGGGGAGGGTGGTTTCAAAAGCAGATCTGAGCTCTGTGTATCGGTTGTGATCTATCAGAAAAGATGCTTTGGTCAGACAGGGATGTCTTTTCCTGCATTCTTTATCACAGTGTAAAGTCCTTCACTGGAATACCAGAATGCATTTACCTACCAAACTTCTTGCTGTTGCAACAGTCTAGGACACTGATGATGCGTTCCTGTGTTAAAACATACTTTATTGCTTTTGTTCCATAAGAGCCTATGGATGCTGCCTATGGAGTAATAAGGGACGTGCTGCCTATGACTTCATTGCCAGTGTACAGATGGATTGGGCTATTCTGACGATTCTCTTTAATTTTTGTGTCTTCTGTATTTAAAAAAAAAAAAAAAAAAAAAAAAAAAAGAATTTTATACCCCAAACCACCAACTGTCACAGCTGCATCAGAACAGGTCTTTCTGTTGCATTCAAACCTAAGCCAGCTCAGCTGGTATCGGTCAGACACAGGTTCAAATCTGTCCATTTTAGGGACAAGCAATGGAAATGTGATGATGTCCTGTGAGACTGTGCAAGCAGAAGGTCCAGGCTATAGGTTTGCCTTCCCTGTGAAGCCATTGTAGGCATGGTGTCACAGAGCTCTGCTTTCCACTCAAAATTCTTATTTTTATTTTCTTATTTTGTTTTTGCTTTTGAGATATAATCTCCATTATCACATTCATTCCTGTTCAATGCTTTTTTAATGCATGTATTATTTATCTTAGGAAGGTCCTTTATGCTCTTGTGTGAATTCCAATTGTTATGGCTCATTTTAATTTCCTTTAAGGCCCTTGGCCACTTTTTCTGTTGGAGTATCACTGGTTCCACTTAATAGGAGTTTTGTTATGCAGATACATGAAGCTTCTGCGCCCCACCTTTGAACTTCTGAATAAACAGCACCACTCTATCTGATATATTTTATATTTATACAGTCAAACACAAAAGAGATGACAGAGCCTAAAGCATGGGCAAAGTCATGCTTAACTCAAGTATGTACAACAAACAAAAGAATTTAATTTGGGATATGTGTCAAGCAATTTAATTTTCAATTCATTTTCCTTCTGCCCTGTTTGGATGCTTATCTGTATTGGTAGAGAGGTACATATATCTATCACATGGCCATATATTTGGTCCAGATAAATCTTCTTCTATCTGGAAACCTTCATCAGAGGCACATTATAAATGACAACATTCTATAGCAAAGAAAGATGCTTCTCAAACTCATCTCAAGTCAGCCTCAGAGGATTTGATCTCAACACTGCTTCTGATGAATACTGATGTCTGAATGTTAGATATTTTTCAAGCAAATGGCACTGTTTGACAATACCAATAGCAATTTCAAGTGTTTTCTCATGTGTAATTTCTTTTTCCACAGTTTATCATATCAAAACAGTTTGAAGAGAGAAAATAGCCATGACTTTTCTATTTAACCAAACCCTTGTTTTCTCTCATTTATTTGTTGCCTCTAATCATGACACAATTAAGTCAAGTATTTGAGAAAAGGCCCTTCCTTTCATTGCATGTAACATCATGAGGGGCTGTGTGATTTGGACTTCCATGTCTGAATAGAAATAATTAGAAAATGTGATTCATGCATTTTATCTCAGGGAAAGCTGTTGGGACAAATTCTGCCTTTTCCTGTGTGCGGTGAGAAAAATTGGGTAAAGGGCTCAAAGGAAGTCTAGAAAGCTGTATCCCAACTTCCACAGGGGCTGCAAGACTAAGCAGTAGGGAGATAAACAAGGATCTCCTATTTTAAAACCACACACATAGGCCAGTGGTGAAGGCAACATAAAATCACAGAATGGTCTGGGTGGAAGGGACCCTAAAGATCATTTTGTTCCAAACCTCCTGCCATGGGAAAGGACACCTTTCCTTCAACCAGGTTGTTCCAAGCCTCATTAAGCTTGGCTTTGAATACTTCAAGGGACAGGGCATCCACAAGTTCTCTGGGCAGTCCTATGGACAGTGCTGTACTGGAATAAATAGGGTTGTATTCACTCAGTTTTTAGGGTAAAAATCACGTGATTTGAAACCTGACCTTTTAACAGCCACGTGCCTGCCTCTGCATGAGCAACCAGAAGGCAAATGTAGAGCTGAAAAGCATCTACTCCTTATCTAAACATGTGAGTTTGGAGCCTACATTTATGTTTTCCAAATTGACATCTAAAGTATTATTATAGGTGCCTCAAACCAGAAAACTGAATCCTTTGTTCACCAGCAGAAGCCAAATTCAATTCAGTGTGTTCTTTGTGCTCTTTGACCACTACAGTCACCTTGCACAGGAGAAAAAAAGTATCCTTGCACAGGAAAAAAAGTATCATACCTCAAATCCCTGAGATTTCATCAGAAAGAAAAAGATCACAGCACTGCTGAGAGTAACTTAAGTGTCAAACTCAGATAGAAAAGATTGCTCTTTGGGAGCCTTCAAAGCAACTGTTTCTCCCCAGTGACTTTATAAGGAATTCATGCACTTTACAGGGCCATCTTCACCAGACACCTAAAATTTAGGTGCAAATTAGGCATCTACATTCCTACATATGATGTGTCGGTGACTGGCTTGGCATAGAAAGTTGCAAGAGGCTGAATAAAACAGGATCTACAAAATACAGGCATATAAAAATATACAGATAATGAATGTTACAGCTTTTTGCACAGACTCCTAACACAAAACTGACTGCAGCACAAATGCTCACAGCAGCCAGAACTAGGAACATTTTGGAGTCAGGCTGGACATATCTCTCTGCATCCTGGAGATGCCTCTCTGCATTCTGCACATGGGGATGGGCAACACCATAGCCCTTCACAACACTATCTGATATTTGTTCAGTCCAGATAAAAGAGGAGGGTTTGAAGTTTGTGATTCTGCCCTGCTCTCTCACACTCAACCCCAGTGCTGCTGATTCTGTAAGATTTCCAAAGACAGACAATGGAGTATGAAGGGAGGAACTTGCCTCAAGGCTACTGAAATGTTCTCAGTAATAGGTTAAAAATGTGAAGCATTTAAAGTGTCTGATGTTCCCTTTTGATATTCTTCAGGCGATTTCCTAAATCAGCTTCAAATTTTACTCATTTTCGGCTTTAAAACATGCAGCACCACAAATGATTAAAAGAAACAACAACAAAAAAATAAACACACACCCAGATGGTAACTATTATCTGAGCCAGAAAATAGAGACAAATACATCCACTTAGGGCAAACTAACATATTGTATTATATCACTATGATGTACTGTAATGGGATATGATTTACATTAAAACTTGTGAATTAGAGATTTAACTTATGGCCTTTCTCCACAAATTACAACAACAAACAAGAGCAGGAAAATCAGCTCTAATAACAGCATGCATCCCATCACAATTTGCTGGATTATTTCTAGACCAAGGCCATGGATAAAATATTCATAAGTGCAGTTTTGTAACAGTATTCTAGAAATGTGGTTTAACTGAAAATCCTGATTCCCTGCAGTCAGGAAAGGTTTTATGGTAATATTCCTAAGAATTGGGGTGTTTTAGGTGAGAATTTGACTACAAAACACTCTGGAAGAGTCAGGCAGATGGTGTGACCATGGCTTATTACGTTAAATGCAATGGTCTCAGTTGTGCTCCCTCCATCTGTTTGCTCCATCCACCTCTTCTTGTCTTGTATCATAATCTCGTAAGAGACCGATTTTAGGGACCATCTTCTAGCTCTGTATTTAAACACCCAGCACAAAAGGAGACAGTGCTTTTGGCTTTTCTTTGTTAATGCAACTGAGCTAAACAGATAAACAACTTGACAGGGAAGAGTTTGCCAGATTTATTCTCTGCAGCAAATTGTACTTCTAATTGCATAAGGTTCTCTCCCCCACGTGCCATCATCTGGTTTGTGATGTGGTGCACTTCTTAAGCACTGCAAAATCTCTTTCTGAGACAGCTGCATTTTGTGATGGATACTACAGAAACATACACATAAACACAACACGTTTCAACACCCTAATTTATTTAACTGCTTCCTACAAAGATCCTAGGACTGAAAGTTCCTCCGAGAGGAAGAATGACACGGTAAGTGGATTCCAATGATTTGAGGTTTCTTCTTTGTAAGTGACTTGCCAGAGCCAAGCTCATTTGTATGCACCCATGCTCTCTAAATAATAAAAAAAGGGGATAATGTTTCCTCTCCTGACGGATGTGCACTCAACTTTATCCACACTGTGCTTTAGCAGCTCTGTAAGAAAGTAAAACAGAGATCTAATATCCTGCTCAAATTTGCTAGAAACAATCACTGACATCATGGAAGGCAACTTCTCCCTGCTGAATGCACGCCTGCCTGAAAACTTAGGATGGGGGGAATCATGAGTACCCACCTTCATCAAAGTTAAAATAGTCTTATTCCTTCCTGCTCTGTTGCAAAGAAAGGGAAAAAAAAAAAAAAACAAGCCAAAGAAAGAACATACTTGAGCCATAACTGGGAAGCAATTACAACAGCAGCACCTCTAGCAGTACTTGAACCAATGCTGACCAAGGTCCTTAGGTACCAGCATGATGCCTGGATCCTCACCCACATGGTGAGCCACAGTGACATTTATCCTGCTGCACCTCCTCTGTTTTTGTTACAAACTACTGGGATTAAGGCTAGGATGTGTCCTGACTTGTTCCATGGTCACAGCTCTGTTTATAGGACAGACTGACCTTTGCTTACTGACTGAAGAAAAATGAATGATGTATCTCAAAATGTGAGCCCTTAAAAAAAAACAAAACAACACCTAGCCATTAACAACAGGAAAGTAGGAGCAGAAAAATATAAGATAAAATACAGCTGCTTGTGTCTCCTTGGCTTTGGAGAGGTTCTCCCATCAGTAAGTCATTCCTGAAATGAATGATGCTAAGAAGAAAGCAGTGTGCAGAGAACGGTGAGTAAAATCTCATGCAGGGTGAGTGTATCAGATACTCAGACTGGTGGGACTGCTCTGCTCAGGGAAACAGCTGGAATAGCTCCCATTTCTCTGAAATCCGTGGAACTTGTACTCACTGCCAAAGGAAAATAAGGGAAACGACAATAAAACACAGATAACAGTGTTATGAGAATTATGCCAGCAATGGAATGACAGAGGAAACAGTAAGGGGAAACAGAATACGTCAAGGAGAGGTGGCATATCATGTCATTGTGGTTTATTCTGCGGCAAAAGAGAGATCAGGCTTTGCAATGCTCAGGGTCAGGCAGTAATGAGGTAGGAAGCAAAGCCACAGAAGTGACTCACAAGCAGGAGGTTACACTCTTCCGTGAAATCTGGAACTTGTCACAAATTTCATAGTGCCAAATCTGTTCTTAGCAATTACCCTGCAGACTAATTTCTCCCTCATTTGCAACTGCCTAATATGCTTTTAGTAACTGCAGCTATCCCCGAGTTTATACAGTAAAATAGAGAAGTCAGAGATTTTTCTTGCTACCACTTTTAGTGTTTTGTCCTTTTTGGATGAAATGAATCACAGTGTTTACTATGGTCTTTCATTTTAGTCCTCTGTCTTATACTCCATCTGGAAGTGGGTAGGATCACCAGCACTCTGCCCAGTTAACTCACAGTTAGTGTTAATAGAGGACATAGCACCTGAAACAAGATGGAAAACATATGTAGGAAGGCAGAAAGACATGCCATGGGGATTGCTCCTTTGCTGTTATGCTCAGAAGGACAAATTACTGCACAGCAGAGCAGTGGAGACCCACCAGTCCTGCCAGCATGGCATCTGCTAACCCCAGCCTTGAGACCTCCCCATGGCATCAACTCAACACCTGATACAGGAAATTAAAAGGACAAAACCCATATAAAATTTGGCTCTCACACAGAGAGAGCCTGTAAACTCTTGCTTAAATTGTAAACTCTGCTTTTCCCCCACTACCTATGCAAGATTCAGACGAAGAGCAAGGAGTGAGGTGTCATAACAAAGCTTTGCAACAGAGCTGGAATGCCAGCTCCACATGCCCGAGGAAGTATCAGTGCCAAAGAGCTAAAGAAAGCAAAAAGAAAGAGTGCTGGTAACACAATTTAAAAAATACCTAATACAACTGAGAAGAACAAGCAGGATTTAATGCATGCTACTCTTGTTGGTACTGTATAAATGTCTTGTTCTGTTCCATTCTGGTGTTATTTCAGGGTCAAGTATATTCAGTGTCCTTTATAATCAAGCTGTCAATATACAGTCTTGACACTATACATTGATTTTGTGCCACAAGAAAGAGGAAGTTATCCCTTTGTGTTCAGCAGTGTCGCAGTGACTTAATATTTCTTAGCCCACAGTATTCAGTATCACCACAAAGACCAGGGCATCTGCCTGGATCCACACATTTTACCTGCAGTTTCTACATATAGAAGTTCTTTATAGACATGTTGACAATGCAATGTAGCAATTTGTTCAGAAGCAATGGGAAACCTGTAAAGTTCCAGTTTGTACCAATAAACTAGTTATACAGACTTCTGTGAACTAAAGGAAAAGGTGCAAGAAAACGCTCCATTAGTCCTCTCAAGGAAGATATAAAAAAATACCACTTAAACAAAAAACTGTTCACAGAACACAACAGTAAAAATAATATTTAGCACTTATACAGTTCTGTCTCCCTAAATTACTCCAAAACTTCACAAGACATCAGAGAGGCTACGTAAAGTGAAGAGAGGTACATGGCTTGCCAAAACCAGCATAAAACACAGCTAAGAAAATCTGCACTTTCAGTCCCATTTCTTAATATTAAGCAGGTTGTTTTCTTGACAATTTCCCCGTGTCTTTTTTTACAAGGGCTCTTCCACCTGAACTCCCAGCTACTTATCCTGCAAATAAAAGCCCGTAATGCTTTTTCTAAGGAAATCTAAATGTTCGAAAAACCAGATGTTGTCAGAGTGGCTCTACGAGCACAAAAATCCCATCATCATAATTGTCAGGTGTATTTCTTTATTCTGTGTCCAGACAGTATTTGGCAAGAAATACGTTACCAATTACAGGAAGATGAATTCAGCAGGAATGAAGGTGCAGGGCTGAGCTCACAGAGTGACAATGCTCTCCCATTACAGGCTGATACTGATTTGGTAAGATACGAGCCCAGCCTGCAAGGTATTATCTGAAAATGGAATAAGTAGAAAGCTGGAAGGAGATCAACCAGACGCCTCAGAGGTGGCACCCATAAACACAGCCTGCCCCTGATGAACATACCTCATTATCAAAGAATCACAGAATGGTTTGGGTTGGAAGGAACCTTACAGGTCATATAGTTTGAAACCCTCCAGCATGGGCAGGGACACTTTCCACCAGACCTGGTTGCACAAAGCCTTGTCCAACTCGGCTTTGAACACCCACAGGGATGGGGAGTCCACAACCTTTCTGGGCAACCTGTGCCAGTGCCTCCCTTACAGTTAAGGGCTTCTTCTCCTTATATCTAACCTAAATCTGCCCTCCTACAGCTTAAAGTCATTCCTGCTTGTATTATCACTACCAGTTTTTAAAGGTCTCCTGAGAAGCTAATTCAAAACCCTGCCAAGGAGCCCAGTCCAGTGCTTAACCATGGCTTGTCACCAGAACTTCTTTCCTATCAGCTGATTTAAAGCTTCTCTTTTCAGTATTGCTTCTCAGCCAGTGAACTCCCCTTTTACATTTGTGCAACTGGGCGAGTTTTTTCCATTCTACTTCTACTTCTCCATAAGCCAGGCAATGAACAGAATCCTTCCTCTCCAACCCATGCATTCCCATCCACACAAGGCAGCACTGTGAACGCACATGAGGCAAGCAGGGGACAGCCTTGGCATGAGCCAGCCCATGTCTTGGGCTGGTCTTGGACTGCCCTCACAGCTCGATCACTCTTCCTCGGTTTACCTCAAAAGATGTTACATGAGACCCTATCACAAACCACATTCAATTCCCACCATGTCTTCACCATTTCCTTCTCACCTCTCAGAGGACGCCTGACACTCTGCTACATGCAAGACAGAATTAATTGGTCTTTTATTTTGACAATAAACCCCAATGAAGTATTTTTAAATTACTTTCAGTGAAAAGTTTCTTACTACACTACTTTTTTTTTTTGCTAACCTGAAAGCGTTTTATTTGCCAGCACCACCTCTTCTTTAGGGAGCTGGCTGACTCACAGTCTTCTTCCAACAGGATGCTGGATATTTGTTATAGGTAGTTCCCATTTCCAAAACAGACAGAAAAACCCTTTGAACAAGATCCACATAAGAGTAAGATCCATCTGTCTGAACAAGATCCAGCTGAGCTGTTTCAAGCGATTACAAGGTATTTTAGAGATGTTTAGTGACCAGTCTTACTTGGCCTGCAGATAAACTTTGAGGTCTACTCTTAAACAGGCAGAGTTCAGATGTCTGATTTATAGAATTTTTGTGAACTATGAAAAATACTGTAAAAAAAAGAAAAGTTGGGAATATATGTATATATATTTCATAAAATAGGACCACACACTGGTACCCTGGGATATGTGACTTCCTGAACTATCAACTACTGACAGACAAGATGAGCTGCTTTCCCTGGGGCTCTTCTATTCAGAGCAGAAGGATGTTGGTTCCCCAGGTGCCAAGTTTCCCATCCTGTCCTCCCTCAGCACATTTCTCATGCAGCTTTTTGGCCTAAGATGCGGTTTTGATCACCTTTCCATTAGGCACCACCGATTGCGAGTGATCACCATGCATGCTGAGTGGCACATTAAAACTACTTTTTAATGTCTCACTATTAAACTTGCTTTCAATATCAAACAAAACATTAAAGATCCATTATTTCTCCATACCAGCTAAAGACTTTTTAATGAGATTAATTACAAGAGAAGAAGAACGTAGTTTTCAGAAGATCAGTTGAATAACACTATGCCTAATGTTTAGCAACTTTAAATAGCATCTATTAGATCTGATGTTATTTGAAAATCGCCTGTGAATATTTATAGCATTTCAAGTTCTGAAACTGAGCACATTCTAAACCTGTCCAAAATAAAACTGCCCATTTCTCTGTTACATACCTGTTAGAGCTCTACAGTTCTCCTGAGCCTTCGAGATAAATCTATGTGGCACCTTGAATGGGAAATTATTTGATTTTGCAAAAACACGAAAATAAAGTGTCCCCCATGATCAATACATAAAATCTGAGATAAAATAGAAGTTATCAGCATTAACGTCTCTTGTTCTGTTCACAGAAAAACTGTTTTAAAATGGCTTTGAAGGATGATGGCTCTCTCATGATGGTGACAGTCTTCCTGTATGAAAGACCACACAGCAGCTGAGGGGATGTGAAGAAAGAAATTATTACACAGTGAAATTTAAAAATGCTATATGCAGGCAGCAAAGAAGGAATGTTTATGAGTTTAATTTTTAATCTCATTTCAGGCAGGGAGAAAAGAGACCAAGGAGAGCAAGATGCTTCACTTGCTCACTAGAACTCCTTGAGGACCTCACAGTCTTGTCTAACAAAGAATAGCAAAGATTAGCTATCTGGATTTCACACCCCCCCACCAACCCCTGACCTTGTTTCTTGCTAAAGGTTAATGTCTAGGTGAGAAAGAAAATTGACATACTTCTATAAAAACCTAAAGATTAAAGATAAAGGGTAGTCTCAAGTAAACCAGCATGGTGTATGAAAACCCAGCATAACCACAGAATCACAGAATGGTTTGGATTGGAAGGAACCTTATAGATCATGCAGTTCCAACCCCCCTGCCATGGGCACGGACACCTTCCACTAGACCAGGTTGCTCAAAGCCCCATTCAACCTGGCCATGAACACCTCCAGGGATGGGGCAGCCACAGCTTCTCTGAGAAACCTGTGCCAGCACCTCACCACCCTCAGAGTAAAGAATTTCTTCCCAGTATTCAATCTAAACCTACTCTCTTTCAGCTTAAGGCCATTCCCCCTTGTTCTGCTACTACATGTGCTCGCAAAAAGTCCCCCTCCAGCTTTCCTGTAGGGCCCTTTAGGTACTGGAAGGTGCTATAAGATGTCCCTGGAGCTTTCTCTTTTCCAGACCTGTGACACAGTCAGATGTGATGGGCCCACTGGGCTCGCTGTTAGCAAACCTGAGCCATGGAAATGTATTACTTCGCATATGCAACTGCTTCTACTAAGTACTTCAGAAAAAGGATACATTCAGGACACTTTTAATAGATCTCTGGTATTAGCCAAGGGAAAAAAAACACCACCCAAATACATCTCCTCATAGCTTCACAGCCCAGGTTTTCAAGCCAAATGAAAAAAAGCCACAACAACAACTGTCATTCTTTCTTCCCCTTTCCAAGTCATACACCATTGCAAAACTTGTAATCAAATCACAAGAATTGGCAAACCTGAAGATATTTACAACATTATGAATTATACCGTGTCTTGGAGATTTAAATCCCTGGGAAAGGCATGTCACAGTGACCTTACTTAAAGAGAAAGGACAGTGCCACAGTTGACCAGTCCCTAAATTAAAATCTAGTCCAGAAAATATTTTTCAAATGTCCTCCTGATTCTGAAAAAAAAAATCTATCAGTCTGACAAAGCAAGGGCTTCTAGATTATTAAAGTGCCAACTAAAATTTATGCCCAAGATACCTTGCTGGCCTTCTCTCATGTCACATACTGCCAACTTTGGGGCCCCCCAGTTTATTCTGATAGAGGGTAGGTCTTCTCACTCCAAGGACTCTGATGCCAGGGCCCTGTCCCTGACTGTGCTTCTCAGCTTTTTAATGCTTTCTTCTCCAAAAATTCAGCATAAAATCAAGCCAGGTGGGCTATTCCTGCCTATTTTAATGTTCTTTCTTTCTTAATGCCCTACTGGCTCTGTTCTGGGGAGTTGCAAGAACATCTGCTACAAGAGCAGACTTGTAGTAATTTCTACTTACTGCTGTATGATGGCACGTATATGTACAGCGTGTTTTATGTGTTTGGTGCACAGCAGAGTCAATGTGAAATGGGACATATTAAAGAAAAAGAACTTCAATATAATCCTCTTGAGAGGTGGGAAATGGGCTCAAGCCTTGCTGCAACCCAGCTCCAGGGCGGACGCAAATCAAACCCTCCACTTTCCAGGAGAAAAGTCCCAACTCCCATGTGGCTGCAGTTCACATCATGGAGTCTCTTGGATGGAAACATTTTAATTATTTATCGGGAGAGAGAATATGAAGGTGTGAGTAATGCTATGGCGTCCCCTGTGTCGTCTAAAACCCCAGACCTGTGGCAGAGACAGGAGGAGGAGCAGAGTGGGTACATGAGACTGGATGCTCACAGGGAGATGGATCCAGGCTGTGCCAGGCAGGAAAAGCCCTGTGTCAGCCCTGGTCAGCGCCACCCTGGGCACAAACTTGAATCTCTCAGCTACCAGGGGAAAGGGGAGCTGTGAACTTCTCCCTCTCCTAAAATGTGCCTTTCTCTTCTACACTTTCCTTCAAAGGACTAATGCTTCATCTTGAGAGCAACAGACCCCTCTGACATTACAAACTCATTCTCCTTGTGCTTTTTCTTCTTCATTTTGCTGCCGTCATGTTGATCAGAAGAAACAAACCCAGTGCTGTATAGCCACCTAGGAGCATTTAGCTGACATTGGTGATGATATTCTTTCAATTTGGCAGTCTACTGGATGGATCAATTATTTGCCAACCTCTAATTTTAAAGTCATCCACTGTACGAACCGCAGGTCAGGACAGCAAGGGTTTGTTTTGCAATTAGCTTCTGGGCAAGAGCAAACTCCTCAGTATTAAAATACTCTGGTGGTTCTTGAGCAGAGAAGCAGCTGTGATGCACAGACACACTCATGGGCACAAACAAACCCAGAGCACTCTGGTGGTGGTGCTCGCTGGTCACCTCACAGATTAGTTGTTGTTTTAAACAGGCAACATCCCTTGGAGAGAGGAATTTTTCATGCACCTGAATATCCTGGTTGTTCAAGAAAAGCAGGGATGACAGGCAGAAAAGCAGGATGGTGAAATAGGCATGTGGACATCTCTAGCAACACAGTGCTGCTACTGCAGGTTTACAACATCCCTCCTTTCAAGCCTGATCTTTTTCAAACACACCTTCCCTGCAAATACTGACGCTTTTATACTAAAAAACCAGCAGACTCAAGGACAGAGCTGGGCTGTCTGGTTCCACTGCAGTTAGGCTCTCTTGCTTTGCCAGTTTCCAGAATATCCCTCACTTCACTGCAACAGATACTAAAAATACACCTTTTGGCTTTATTTTACCCTCAGTTGGCAAAAAAACCACAGGATGCTTCATGCAACTCAACCATCAGAAAAGGGGCAGCAGGGATCCAGATGGGAGGGGAGGTATAGGCAAACAGCATATGACCAATGTGCCACCTCATTGCTCAATGCCCTACTTCTGCAAGGAATCTGGACATGTCAGAGGTGAGCATGGCAAGAAAACTGGAGGGAAACAGCTACATGGTGCTTACTTCATTTAGCCCTGCTTGGCCCAGCTCTGCATCAGAGTCCTTCCCTTCCTTGTGGGGATGGTGTAAGGTCCCCCACATCCACTGGTGAGTTCAGCTCACAGCAAGTGCATCAGCCTTCTTTCCGCTCACCTCACCCTCCAACTCACCCAGTCCCCAGGCTTAGAAAAAGGAAGTGGCATTAGAGACTGTAGTGTCTTCTCCATCAGAAGAAATTCCACCCTCCCCAGGAAGATTCTCCATAGGGAATCTGTAGTTGATTTTTAGTCCAATTTTGTGCAAGGGGAGCTCTCACACACTGAAGAATGCAATTGCAAAAGCTTAATGGAAGCACAGTGAAAACATAATTTAAAATGCAGGGGAAAAAGCGAGGAGAGACAGTCCTCAACTGTGAAAAGTTTGGGGTTATTTTCCAATTTTACTATAGGATGCAGCAGACGAATCTGGCGCTATTATTTATTGAGAAGTGTCCCATGTGCACAGTAGGGCTTTGCAAACAAATGAGACAGTGTCTGCTCCAAGCCGAGACACAAACAGTTTGACATCTGAATACACCAGAGACAAGCTCTCTGTGAAGTGGTGTGGATATTTTCAGAGATCATTGCTGGAAGTCTTAAGGGAAATGGGGTGTTTGCAGGCAGAAGGCGTTTCGTAGAGAGAGGCATTTCTCACTGAATACATAATACAAAGGAGTTTCAAGAGTAAACAGGACACAAAATGGGCAGGTAGCAGACAAGATTTTGGGAAAAAATGAAAAATACGAGTATGACATTGTTAACAGAGGAAAGTTAGGAAAGAAACTACGGTAAAGAACTAGGAACAGAGGGTAGAATTGAAAGAGACGTTGGAGAAGTCAGTGTGATGTGACTGAAGTGGTGGCCGGTGATGACCATGGAGCTCAATTCAGATCTGATGTCACCCATGAGCCAAGTGTGCGATGGGTGACACCATCCCAAGACCTTCATGGCAATGGGCTGGTTGGCTTTGCTATTCACGAAGCTGTGATTGTTACAGACCGAGTGTCACACAGGAACACAAATCCCACTAAGAGCCTCAGTAGAGTTTAGAAACCCTCTGGAGACCAGGATCTCATTAACATCATCTATTTTTAAACAAGGTTTATGTGGAGGATGTTTAAAGAGCCTTCCATCACCAACTGGCCCACAGTGGGTATTTCCATCATGAGGCAGTTTGACAGTGATCAGGAGGAGTTAGGGGCTGCAAAACTCTACAGTGTGACTGCCCCTCTCTTGAGTCTGAGTTTGGCTTCTTCAATCTTCAAGTGAGGAAGGTGAGAGCAAATGCATCCCATGTCTTTACTCTGGGCTACGTATCAGGAAGACTGAGACGTGATTATTGATGTAAGGATCTGGTTTGTTTATGGAGACAGCAAAACCCTTTCCATTTTGGAGCTATCAGGTACTTGCAGTGGAAGGAAACGCTGTGTGAGGTCAAGTTGTCTGCCCAAGGTGGCAGAGGCCAGAGGAGCGATGAGCTGACAACTGCCACAAACTGCCTGTTGATTCCTCAGCATCCAAGTCAGACCACCCACTTCTTTCTGAAAGAAGTTATTTGTACAATGACTTTTTTCCAGCAAACTCTTTGCCAACCTTCTGCAAAGTAAATCCCAGAACTAGCTGGATTTGCCAGGCCCTGATGTGCAGGGAAGTGAGGGCAGCCCCCTGCCATCCACCACCATGCACTGAGGACCCCCTAATCACAGGATGCACTGTTAACAACCTGACCTCTAACACCATAAAACTGAAACTAAAGCACAGGAAAAGAGAATGGGAAATTCTTCTCTCAGCAATGAACTGCCTTGGAAATGGAAATTTTATCCTCCATTTGAATTTGTCCAGTATTTTTATCAGCCATAATGCACACAAAGGCATTTTGCTGGAGGAATGCAGCACAAACAATTAGCTCAGCGGGCTGTAGTGGCATGGGCGATGCTCTTGAGTTATCTGCATCAGCGATTCTGCTCTGCCTGTGTTCTGTGCTGGGTTCCCCCAGCTTGACTCATCATCTCCAGAACTCTGAAGGCTCCAGTTCTGAGGAGCTTCAACCTGCAGAGCTGCTTCCTTGTTTTTTTTTAAGTAATCCATGAAACCAAGGGTAGAAAACCTCACAAAATGACCTCCAGCCATCAACGCAGCTCAGTGAGTTGTGTGCTACCAGCTTTGCAGGGAACTGTTCTTGAGGTTAAAAAATCCCTTTCTGTACTTCAGCAGCAAAGACAGCACATGACAGAAGTACTCCATGTTTATTTGGCTGGGGTCTTTCTTTCATTGGAAGAAAAACCTTTGATTGATACAGACAATTCCTAAATGCCAATACACACTTTCACATGCATGGTCCACTACAATGTCAATTTAGGGAATTAACAGGATATTAATGAGTATTGACATGTGAACATGTGCACACACACACATCGAGTGATGGTGGAAATCTGATGGCATGAAACTTTAAATAAATGTGCCATGGAAAATAATAAATCAATATTTAACATGGCAATAAATTAGTACATGTCTTGCACCTTGCTATATCAGAAGGACCTAAAGAGCAGTACAACTCAAGAGTGACTTTTCTTCATCACTCCTAAATGACCTCAGGGGCTAAGCCCTTTCAAATCTAGCACTAAAATATAGCTTGAATAGCCATAATGAAATGTAAAGTAGACCGGTTATGTAGCAAAGTGTCAAAGCTGCTTATAGGAATTAAGAACCAAAACTCACATGGGTGCTCAGCTCCAAACACCAGTGACTGAAGTCAATGCCAAAGTTCACTGATTTCAGCTGGGCAAATCCTGCCCGCAGTTTTTATCAAAGCAGTGATTTCTGTACTTGCTGTGGTCAGAAACAAGCAAAACAGAGAAGAAGAGCTCCCTCAAAATATGCAGTGCATTGATTGTTCCTCCTTCAATGGCTGTACAACTGGAAGAAGAGTAAGTTTTTCTGATACCCAGTAAAAGTCTTCCACTCCCTCTCATTCTGGGGCTTATTTTGGGCTGTGGAAAACATGGCCAAGGAGCATGGCCAAACTGACACCCTCAAGCACTTTCTGATCCTGCCCTGACCCAGACCTCAAAATTCTTTCATGTGTCATTCATAAATGACTCTATCCATTACAAAAGGTGGGACAAATCACCCTGGCTACACATGGGAGACAGTGCCCAGCTCGAGGCCTTCCCCACTCTCCTGGGGGTTAACTTGGAGCTGCTCCTTGCCTGGAGCATCCCCTCCATGCTCCATTTCATGCAAAAAGTAGAGAAAGCCGAGAGCTTTCCTTTTTCCTTTTCTAGTGCATGGGGTTGGAAAAATGACGATTGGGAATGGGGTTTGCAAGTCAGGCTGTAGTCAAGTGAATTCATTCCCATGAAGCCGCAGGAGTATGTGAAAGAGAAAATGAGATGGTGACAAATGTGACAAGGAATTTTTACCCAGAGCAGCTCCTTCTGAGTACATAGAAATCACAGAAATCATCATAGAAAGGCGTGGGTTGGAACGGACCTTAAAAATCATCTTTTTCCAAGCCCTCTGCCATGGGCAGGGCCACCTTCCATTAGCGCAGGTTGCTCAAAGTCCCATCCAACCTGGCCTTGAACACTTCCAAGGATGGGGCATGCACAACCTTCTTCATGTGCTTGCTGCATAGTTTCTCTTCTTCTGCTTCTTTGAGTGAGCCATCCCATAGCTGTGCTCGCTGCTGTGCACCTGTATTTACAGGGCAAACTCAGCAGGATGTTAAAAGTCAGCGCTGGAGTAGACAAAGAAGGAGAGGACATGCTGCCTGCTTCTCAGCCTGCTCTTGGGTAATTTTAGTCCTTTCCTCAAGTACCTAGGTGGCATGACAACTTCAAACTGTGGCCACCACTGTTCACACAAAGAATTAAGTACATAAACAACATAAGCTATAATAGTGTTGTAATGTACGTAACCTCTTACTAGGGAATTGGAAATTTAAGCTGATGTTTTCTTTTGCAGCAGAGGTAGAAAGCCAAGGCAGCATGTTAGGTGGTGAAAGTTAGAAGGAAAAAGGAACAGTTTTTTTCAGACGCTTACTGCAGAGTGCCTACAATATCGTACAATAATAAGCTGAAAATACAGACTTTATTTCCCTTCGGAATTCAAACGCTTGCACATCAATAGGGCATCTCTAATATCTAAGTAATAAGCATAGCTGCTCCGTAAGGACACTATTGAAACTCAAATTCCCTCAATACAATTTCAGATTGAGAGTGTGAGCTTGGGGAAAGAGAACTTTATTACATTTCATAAGGTTCTCTTAAGCATTTTCTGAATTTAAAGCTAAACCCACAATCTCAAAAGTACTGCACTCTTCTCCTTTAAATCTGCATTCCTTTGTCTGATACACTGGACAAAGTAAAAAAGCTTTTATTATATCTGCAGACCTTGAACATCACATAGAAGAGTTCTGAGGACAATGACTGTGCAATATATATGTATATTTCAATGTAAGATAGTCTCATTTGTTTGCTTTGCTTTGGTACATATAATTCTCCAGCAAAGCGGATGAAAATTTGTATGTTTTCGCTTTCTTCTTGAGAGCTGATTACACCAGGCATGTCTGGGCAAAAGGCATTTGCTATAGTGCTTGAAAACCCAGGTACAGGACAATTTGATGGCCATTAGGTTATGTGATATGTTAACGAGCTGCACCGGTGAAGCTGATGCCCACAGAGCAGCAACTGAAGAGTTAATGTTTTTTAGTTGTCCTCAGATGAGTGCAACACTTCTGTATCTTCTCAAAGTTGAAGATTAAAGAAGTTAGGAGTTCAAAGTAATCAAACAGCAGATGCCACTTATTCTCTGCATAAATACTACTGCATTTCATACCACTACCTCCAGTTGCACTGAAACTCTTATTTGTTTATGGTATCCCTGGTTCAAATGGCAGAACCTCCAGATCCCATTTAAAATGCTGAAGAGGTCACTTAGAATTGTTGACTGAACGCAGATCAAACCATAAAAGAGACTTTGTAATGAAATAAATATTTACTAATCAGATTATCTACCCAGAGCAACAATCTTTGTTGGTAGGCTGCCATTTATTACGCTTTCAATCAACCCCGTGGCTTCTAATAAGCTGTGTTTTCATGTTTTACTTAATATAGAACTGCTCGTCACTCAGTGCTGGACAAAGTGCTGTTGTGCCCGGGGCGAGGTGAAGGCTGATGGTGACGCCACGGAGCTGCTCGGCTCCTTCTTCTCCCTGACCCTCTGGCAGCAGCTCCTTGGCTCCCCAACAGGGATCATCGGAACCTCCATCGCCCCGCAGCGCATCTCGGCAGAGGTCAGGGTTCCATACCAAAAACAAGCCTCCAAAATAATGTCAGGCCGTTTGAGAGATGCAAAGGGAAAAACAAAAATAATGTGACTGCTGTTGAGAGGCTCTTTTCACCTGTGCAAGGATGAAAGTGTTATTATCCACGGATGAAAGTGTTATTATCCACACGAGGCAGGGACGGGCTGTTAATTAGGAAAATGAGTAAGGAAAAGGTTTCATGAGGTGCATGGGTAACGATCCAGGTGCTGCTAAGTATAAAATATGCTGAGAAAAAATGAGCCCTCGCAGAGTTTGAGGAGGTGGATTATCAAAAACACCCAGTCGCGCTGACAAAACATACACATCTGCTTTGCCGGTACAATTAAGATGCCTGCGCTCATGAAACAGGGAGTGTGATAAATAATTGCACACCTTTATGATTACTGCTGCAAAAAAGTACCTAATACTTTGGTACCACATCCACAGTTGATGCATCCATCCGTTACATGGTTGCTGGATTGAGTTGGAGGATGCAAAACAGGCCTCCTGAAAATGTCTAAAGTCACAGACCTGCCAGAAAAATACTCCCTAACAAAACTAAGCACTCCCTACCCAGATAACTTACTATTTTACACATCCACGATTAGTAGTCTCACAGAAATTTCCTGCATTTCTAAATCCTCAGTCTGTGGATTTGAATCCCGCCTCGTAAGCCAGCCACAGACAGATCCAGAGAGGCGGGCAGAAGGCTAAAGCCGTGTCCTTAACTCACCGCCACGTGTGTCAAAAATCCTACAAGCTCATCAGCGGTTAATCCATCCTATCGAAAGTGCCATGGTACGTTGACAAAATTAGAAATACAAGTTTGTTATTTTAATGAGTCACTGACATCTGCTGCTTATTCTTAGTTTTCAGTCGCACTCCCCTCCTCTGACATCACGGCGCATGTGATTTTATTCGGATACCGCTCTTAGCACTGGCTCAGTCCTTTAGATTACTTTGACAGCATTTCTCCTCATTAATTATTTAATAATAACTTTTCCTTACCAAGCACATTTCAACACAACTAACTAAACTAAACGCATGTCCTAATCCTTAATGAAGCCCCAAATGCTTCTCCTGGGAGGCAGGTAAGTATCATCATCATTTTCTGGATGGGAAAGCAGATATTAAGTAATTTGCCAAGGTCACGCAGCCTGTCTGTGGCACAGGTTGGGAATTAAGTGCTCTCAGGAGCTTTAACGATCTGTCCCCAGGTGTAAGTAATAACCCCAACCAGCTTGGGCTACTCCAGATCCAGAGAAAATGGACTAGGAAGAAGGTCCTGCAGCAGGGTCACCTCATCACCAGAAGGCTGTGAGTCTCCTCAGTTGGCCAGTGACAACTTTCATTATCAGATAATTCTGAAACAAAGCAGTCAGTGCCCTGCTCAGGAGCCCGAAGGTCTTGGGATATTAACAGTGGATTTTTATTTTTTTTTTAATCCCTTCATTTCTCAGTCTCTTTTCAACTTCATGTTTTTAACAATGATGTTATTTAACACATGCCAGTATGAATAAGTTTATTCTTTATTCTCAGCTGCTCCTGTAAAAGGAGCTTGTGTTACACAGACTGCCTATAATTCATTAAGCCGAATTCCCTTCCATCTGGAGGCTTATACAGTTGTTGAAAAGCTGTCACTATAACCTATTGTCACTGCAACTTTTTATGAACCAACCTACATTTTTATGTCAAAATTTATCTCAACAACTTTGCAGTACTTACTTTCAATTATTTCTATATCATCAGCCTTTAGGTAATGCTGCATTCAAGATGCTGGGATTAACTTCTCTCTCTGGCTGTGTTCACACTGAAAATAAATACAGTTCTGTATTTTAACAAGAGCTACACAGAAGCAGACAGAGCTTCATGTGCACATCCCAGTGGACACACAAACCGATGGCATTTATTGATTTCACCCACTCACAAACAAAACAATCATAAATAAATGCAATGGTCTACACTAGAAAGAAAGAATGGCTATAAAAAGGGAATTTTTCTCAGTGAAAAAAAATTAAATTAGGCTGCCCTTATTTCATTTTACAGGAAAAAGGCACATAGGCGTGAAAATTCCACATATTAGTTTCTTCAAGAGTTGTCTCTGTTGTTTATTTTTTAACACATTTTTATGACAATTGATGGAAACACACTCAGACAGGTGAGGGTAAGATGGTATGTGATGGATAACTCTAGGTTGTGGGTGTTCAAGAAGTGGAAGTGTTCAAGGCCAGGTTGGATGGGGGCTCTGAGCAGCCTGGTCTAGTGGAAGGTGTCCCTGCCCATGGCAGGGGTGTTGGAACTTGATGATCTTTAAGGTCCCTTCCTACCCAAACCATTCTATGATTCTACAGTTCTTTGGTGTTCCAAAGGGCACGTACATAGAACAATGCACAGAGGTAACCAACAGCAGCTGTTTCATTTTTCTCAAGACACAACGTTAACACACAAATTAGAAACAACACAGATATAGAGCTGATGGGACGCAAAACGGGTTTTGGCATGCCTCTCCATCACTAAATTAGCCAAGGGTGTATCTGTGTCTGTAATATGGCTTCATCCAAACATCACTAGGTTTACTAATAAATAAAAATCGCAACCTGAACAGGCATGGTTGGATGAGTAAGATTTAAGTCTTGACTAAGCCCTCGAATTAAAATACTGTATCAAAAAGGGGTGAAATATCAGCAGTTTTCAAAAGCTTGGTGTTGTCCAACTGAAATACTTGAAAAGGCAGGACTGGAAAAGGAAGTGTCAGTCTTGGAAACAACAAAGATCAACGTGTCTCCAATATGGTATATCTGGCAAACTGTTGTGCAGTAAAATAAAGCATGACACATAACTGCTGAAGCAGTCTGGAGCCAAACTCACGATTTTTACTCATCTCACACTAGAGCAAAACTCTGTAATTGAAAAGATGGCAAGAAGCTGAGCTGCTTAGGAACAGTAGGCTTGGCTTATGCAGTATATATATATATGTATATTCTGTTGGTTGCTCGACTGCAGACCATACAAGTAATTTAAGGTTCTATTTCTTTGGTAGAAGTATTCATGTTTGGGTGGAGAACAGAAACAGATGGAATCAAAGCGATTGCTGTCAGGTCTTATGTTCCTAAGACTATCTGTCTGAATATAGACACAGACACACTCCCTGTGTACTGCATTTTCTTCTGGGAGCACCTACTGCCCTATCAGCTGAGGATCAAGGCAGTATTATGTCAAATCCTACCCAGATCAACAGCAGCAGGATGGTCCTGTGTTCCTGTATCTTAACTGAAAGGGAAGAGCAGACTGTTTAATCAAATTCTCTTGACCGGCTTCTATTAAATGGCATAATAATCTACAAAGAACAAAAAAAAAGCTCAGTGGCTCATATCTTATTAAACTAGGTTAGACTAAAACTTCTGGGCCTCATCAGAAATGGGAACAGAAATTCCTTAAATCTTTGGATCAGGGCTATCAGCCTCTCATGCTTGCCATGGTATCGGCTATGTGTTCAAAGGTCTTCCACCCTGTGATGACTTGGGCTTAATTGCTGTCGTTTTGGATCCACTTTTAAATGCTGAACCTACAGTGGTCGTTTCAAGGACTGACTGAGCTACAAAAAACAAATGGGACTGTATTTGTACTCAAGGGGGTACCAGGAGTGTGCACACACACATCCCCTTTGGCCTTGTGATAGTTCCCCCGCTGGGCAGGCTCTCCCACTCTATTCTGGACCTTGGCACCAGACATGCCATAAGTCTGCTTGGTTGTTGCACTGAAAGGAGTAGGAATACAGAAGAGAAAAAGATCTCAGTGATCTCAAAAGTGCATTTTCCTTGTTTCTGTTTTTGGGACAGAGCTGGTCTCCGTTACAGTCCTAAGAAGGAGTTACACTTCTTTGCCTTTTAGCCATACAGTAATGCGAAGAAGAACACACTCAAAGTGGCACAAGCAGATTTCTCTTCTTCTGTCTTATCCAGACAAATCTCTACACATGATACTCCAAGTAGTTTTGTTACCTCCTTCTTGACATGTAACTCACATGCTGAGGGCTCCTTTCAGGTCCATTTTTTATAACTCCAACTAACAACAAAACTGACAGGATGTCAACAGGAGGAAGAGAAACAAACAGATTAGATAATCTCTTTAATATCCTCCTGGTGAGCTCACCAGGTCTAAATAGCAGTGTTTTGTAACAGGTATAATCTCAATTTAAAAGGTACAAACTGTGTTCTCTGTCAGAGATAAGTTCATGGTTCAGTGTGGCACCATGGAAGGTGTGGATCTCACCGGGAGCACATGGCCAGGAAGCTGACAGGACAGAGGTAACAGCATGAGGATGTATAATTGCTTTCTTCTTATACAGGGGGTAAATGCAAAATGAGGTTTCCTCGATAACAAATGGACATGACCTGTCAGTGAACGTAACAGCAGAAAAATGGAATTACAAAAGAGCTTCCTTAGTCAATGATGGGGACTGAAACTCCACCTGGTTGTTAGGAAGCACTTTAAATAACATGATTCCATGCAATGTCAAGGCTTTAGATTCAAGGAGCAAAAAGATCCTTTTCAGGTCTGCATTATGAAGGGGAAAAAAAAAAAAATCTTTTCCTTTAAAACACTTTAGGACCAGTTTCTATATAAATAAATGCAGATCCATGACCAAGGGAACAACTCCCTTTAGATGGTTTAATACTCTTACATGCCGCAGGAAATCCAACTTGGATGTAATGTGGCTACAGTCTGGTGCAACAGGCATATTTAGGATTATTCCTCAAGCTTTTTCCTGTTAGCTCATCTCACCACAGAATTTTTGCATAGTTTAAAAAAAAAAGACATTACAAAAATCTTCTTTTAATTAGGGTAACTGATGTTCTGTGACCACAAACCCCACAGGTTTCAAAAGAATATGCAGACCTTTTTGGAAGTATAAGGGAAAAAAAATCCAGCATGTGCTCTCTAGGGAAGGTCCTTTCTGGCAATTTAACTTCAAAAAACCAAGATCAAGACCTTAAAGGAGCACAGGGAAGCCATCACCCACAGCCTTCTCAGTGGAACAACCCTATCTCCAAAAAGATAAGATTATTCTGCAATACCTGAAGGGTATATTCAAAGGAAATAGAACAGAAAGATTTGAAAAATTATTTTCTTTTGCTTTAACAATGGAAAGATCAGAAACAGTGAGGATCTCTGAGATGACCCCTGAAGGTTGGGAGCTGTAGAGGGAGCTTCTGCTGCTGCCATGAGAGAATCCTGCTCCTCTGACAGTTCAGACTGTCTGTGGGAAATGAAAGGCCCATCATGAAATGGATGTTGTTTGCCTTTGGCACTAGACCGAGCAGCTCCTCTCTGTGTCCCCTAAAACTGCCAAAAAGAACAGCAGTCCTTACAGGAATGCTGGATCTTGGGAAGAGAAACAACTGATGAAATGAAGGACATGATTTAGAGTAGCACTGGTTTCTTGTTACATGTGATGGACACACATCAGGATCTGGATGTTCGAAGGGAATATCAGCTACAGATTTCTTGTCCCTTGTATCCTGTCATCAGTGGCTGCTAAAAGGTGAAGTAGTCCAGAGTCCTCTGTTAACATCTCTGATCTTTGGTAAGACCAAGATCTCGAGGAAGCTTCAATTCAGCCTCTGCTTCAGTGACCAAAATTTAATCTTGTCTTGTCTTTTGGTTAAGACTGTGGGATAGGCTACAATTAAACTATTTTAGCTTCACCAGCAGCCCCTGTCCTTTGTTGCCCTGAGTTTACACTTCAATTCCCATTACAATCAGGCGGTAAAAATCAGCTGCCACCAACCAAACAGATCAAGAGGCACCAACTGTACAAAGAGCCCTGAAGACAAACCTTTTGCTTGACACTCTCTCATGACTAGGCATAACCTCACTTCTTTCACATGCAAGGGAAAATGCTAGGAGATTAAACTGGGAGGCAAGATGAAGTGAATTTAGGAGGCTGGCAACAACTACCTTTGTGTTTCATACGGCTCAAAGAGATGGTCCCTTGGGATGTGTCTCCACCAACGACGTGCTGCAGGAAAGCTGAGCTGGGGGAGCTGGCGTTCTCCTGTAAATACTCAAATAGCCCAGAATGAATGAACTTGTGGGATGGAACAGCATTTCTATAACTGGTTTCCAAAAGAAAAGCTGCCCAGTAGAAACTTGCCTGAAATGGGAGCATATTCCCCTGTTGGAAGAAACTTTTAATGAGAAATGTTTAAAAAACGTGATTAACACTAATTTTTATTGCTAATGAGGAGTTTATAAAAATAAATGCCTTCCATATAGGCTTAGTAGCTAACCACTCTCCTTCTCAGTTGTGATGGAAACAACTCAGACCTTTCCATCTTCAGGGCATATCCCAAACCCCATTATTTTGTCAGGCAGTTTCCAGAGGCATCTCAAGCGTGGAGAAACTTTGTTAATTATTGTTGCTGAACAACTCTCTTCCCTTTTCCTCTTTGGATGGAATTTGTCATTATTTTTGCTATAGTGTTGTTTTCCTTGCTACAGATTTTTCTTGTGATGCCTGCTGGGGTGCTTCAAACATTGAAGACATTTTTTAAAATGCTGAAAGGAAACTAATAATCATAAATAAATAATTCTTTAATTTCTCTAAAGAGCTGTCCAGCAAAAGGAGAAAAATAGCTGAAGTAGTTCAAATGTACAAAATTAGACAGGATGAAGAAAAATGCATTCCAGAACCTCCCTTCAGGCTTTCTTTCAATGACCCATTGTAAGAAAACCTGAGAAAGTAAAAGGGGAAAAAATCCGGTTTTTGCTTTATACTGCAAAGGTGATATACCAAAGTCCAAATTTAGGCTTGTTGTGTATATAATGGAAAGAAAACAGAACCCCAGGATCTCTTTTGACTTGTGCCTTTACAGACTATGTTTGCAGCCAAGGCACCGAGAGGATGAAGCCACGGTGGATCTAAGGGGATAGACAGTAAAGCAATCCAAATACAGAGATGCTTGCCTTCAAAATCCCTCTGATATAAAGGTTATAGGAAACATATACTTTATTACTTCACTTGATAAAGTTAGTCAATACAGTTTTCCTGTTTTCTATGTTCCACTGCTACCACTTTAAACTTACAAAAAAAAAAAATTAGACATCTTAGAAGTAAAAACAGTGTAGAAGACTTCAACTACTGCCTATCATTAAGAGGGACATCTGTTTACTTCCCTGCTTGCAGATGAGCAGGGAGTCAGCGACATGAAATGAAAGCATACTTTTCTTTGACAGATGGAGGTTGTTACGATATTTTTATTTTTTTTTTTAATTGTGCATTAAGATTTTGGTTAAAAAATCTTGCATTCTATGTAACATACATTTTAGGGCACTCAACTTCCAGCAACAAGGATTTTTATACCTGTAAAACAACTTGCACTATATCCTTGATCTACAATAACCAGTATGTATTGTTCCAGTTTTACTTTTTATGTCAATCCTGTGGTTTCCTACCCAAGTGACAGCACAGGTATGCAAGTAAAAATTAAAAAGGGAAGACCTTTGGACTGACACACAATACAAGCAGAACAGCACCATAACCAGATCTACAGAGGCTGAACTGAAATGAGAATCTAATGAAATTTTTTGGAATTACAATAAATTCTTCTACATGGGACTAAGGTTATACACAGATAACCATGAGCAATTGACTTACTCTAAAATAACAAGTAATAACCAAGCTGCAGTAACATATCATGTGTTTTCCCTTAGTGTGCCCCTCTGGAGAACTAAAATGAGCTTGAGCCACACATGTACCTTTGAGACTTCAGCTAACTTGTTTGTTTTTAGAAGTGAGGCAGGTTAAAAAGTGACTTTAAATTCCCAAGGAGCTAAACCAGCCTCGACAGAAAGCCAGCGGAGCACTGAATTAGGAGGTTCCGCTATTTCCTCATTTATTTAAAAAAAATCCTTAATTTAAAAAGATTTGCTTACCTGCAGTCTCTATATTTGCAAGCTTTTTAACTTAGAGGGCTCTTCATTTTTTATTTATACATGTGCCCACAGCTTGAAAAACTGTGAAGAAAAGCATCACTAACAAGGGATCTTCTTGTCACTGAAAGGAATGGACTTTCCTTTTGGAGAATGATGGCTCACAAAATCAGTCCAAAGCGAAGGAAAAAAAAGAGCCAAATTATTAAAATACACCTTCCCTAATTTGGGAGCTACTTTCTCATTTTCCTCAAGCTCTCCCAGCTCCACGTTGCTCTGATGACTTTTTCCATCTACTCAGGGGACAGATATCACTACTGAATTTCAACAAGGGTAGCAAAGATGCTCTGGAGAACACATTTAATTTTGCATGTCCCTCGCTGAGATGGCTGTTTATGGTTGGTGTTGAATAATTTTTCATTCCTTTCCCAGGCAACATACACTGAAGAGCTGAAATTTTATATCCTGCTTAAGAAATCTGAAGCAGTTACTCAAAAAAATCCAGAAAACACTCAGCCTGTTGTCCTAAATGTGCTCTCTTTAAACATATATAGGACTACCTTTTTTTATTGCTATGAACAACAAATTCTTTAAAATTTAAATTATATTTCAAGCTTCCAGAAGGTTTGTCAAAATAAACAGTAAAGTTGTTTACTATAAATTTGCAGGAGTTATCTGCAGCTTACATTATGTTCATACAATGTTTATAAAATGATACTATTTAAAAATGATTGCATTTAATTGCTACATATAAAAACCACTGTAATCAAATTAACTCCAGATTTATTCTTCAAGTGCCACTGAGATATTTTATGTATTCTAAGTAGGTGCAATAAAACAAAGCATATATGAGGACACTGATCAAGCAGTAGGTTTATCTGGCTAAAAACAATAACAAACAAGGAAGAAAATAAGACAGGTGAAGCAGACAATAGCAGCTGACTTACTTTCTGCATTTCCTGAAAAGGGAATCATCCAAATCTAATGGCATAAAAAAGAACATTTCTGTCATTGTTTGAAGTCATTTTGCTGTAGCTTAAAAAATTCATGCAGAAGAATTCTTTGTAGCCTAAAGTTGGAAGGAAAATGTTCCAACTCAAAGAACTAAGTGATTTGCTGAATTACTGAGTTTTGCCCAACATAATCTCAGTTTTCATTCACTACAGTGGATGATAGTGTTGCTACTGTGAAAAATAGTCTTCAGGAACCCTTCTAAAGATCACACAATTTTTACATAAATGTACCTCTAATAAGACTATGAACAGGGCTGTTTTACGGATCAAGGAGCAGAGACATTCTTCCCACCGTGCCACAGTAACTCAGACTTCCACAGGTCTCTGTGCTTACCTAAGATGTGGGCTGAAACTCTGACTTCTACCAAGTCAGTGATTCCACCTGTGTAGGGACTGCACTTCTACAGGTAAGGGCTGGGTTTTGTCTTAGTCTGAACAAACCACAATGACAACAACAACGTGCATATAAATTCTTAGAGAGTTTTGAACCCATCCCAAACCATCCCAAACATTTACCAGTCTTATATACCATCCCTCCCTGTGCAGCTCCCAGCAGAGCACTCAGCAATGGCTCATCTTTGGTGCAGGCAGGTTGCATAACTCAAGTAAAAGATGTGTGTTCACTGGTAAATCTTTTTTTTTTACTGTTAGTGTAGGACGTTTGGGAATTTTGTTTGGTTTGCTGAATTTTTTTTTTCTTGTGCTTGGATTTCTCATGATTACATTTCTTGCTATATCTGTTTACACTGGAAAATGCAAGCAAAAGAAATGCACCTTGTGCTACTACAGCTGGAACAGAGAGGATGACCTGACGTGTACTGCTAAGGGGGTATAACCTCCCAGCCACTGCCAGCAAACCCAGCCTTACTGATGAAATACAAATATCCTTCAGAGCTACCTCCAGCTTTGAACTCCACATATGTAAGGAGGTCTGGAGGTTCTGGGAAGACTCCCAGATGGATGAGGACTACAAATGTGTATTCAAATCCCACTCCCGCAGCACTAAATCCATGCACAATGACCTTTAACTTTTCAGGCAGAGCTGAAGTGAAGGTGCATTATTGCTAAATAAATATGCAAGGCAAAAAACTTCTCTGTGCGTCTGCAGTAAACACCATGTGCCCAATACTGCTCCTGCAAACACAGGATATCTTCTCTATCTTCTTGTTTGCTTTGCATTATATAAGAGGAAGCCAAACAAGCATATACCCTTCCCAGAGGTTCACCAGATGCTATCTTACCTATGCGAGTGCTTTTGCAAAAAGGGCAGGCAAATTCCAGCAGAGCTATGCTTATCACTGAGAGTCTAGCAGAAGCCTAAAGCTTGAGGGGCATTTTAGTTTCAAACATTTATGTGCACACTGCATTTTTCCAAAGTAAAACATGGTAGAAGGTGAAAGGACAGAAAGGTGTTTGTTTAAGTGCTGCTCCTTATGCAAGCAAAAACCTAAATTTGCATAGGAAAAGGAAAAACCTGGAGTGAACTTGCATCAGACTCCTCCATCCTGCAGCTGATGGAAATCTGTGGTGTATGAGCAACTGTATTTGGTAATGTAATTATTTTTAATTATTCTTATATTGCTAGGGAGTTAACACCGCATTAGCACCTCCTCATGCAGTGCTGGGCTCACCTAGATTAGGTTTGTGGAGTCACATAAGATGTTTAAACTATGGGGATCTCTTTCCACCAACATGAGACAGACAAAAAGTGACAAAGATCACACTTCCCCCTTAGCCATAAAGGCAGGTTTCTTACTACAGCAGGAGATTACAGAGGATCCCGAATGCAATTTTGGAATTACCAGTTATTATGTATTTTTTTTACACCTGACCTTAATATACTTGTGTGTCTCTTGGTTACCACGGTGCTTTCTGTAGATTACTTTATATGAGGCATCCTTAATTACAAGTCCCACTACATAGCAGGTAGGGAATCCAGAAATCATGTTGACAATAAGCAAATAAAACAACAAGGGCATCTTATCAGAAAAGAACCACAGAGCCCTGATGTACAACATAGCAGTTTGGTGGAGATTATCATAAGAACTTTGTAAGATGGCTGTACCTTTGGAAAGTGCTTGGTGATAAAAAAAGAACTTCAGGATCTTCTTTATACTGAATTATTAAGAAGAGGGATGTGCACAGAATAAAATATTGGAATTATAATCTCTCAGGTCTTTCTGCGTCTTTTCTTTCAGCAAGGAAAAATAATGCTCCAATTAAACCTCAAAAAACCTCCAACCCAAACCAAAAAAAAAAAAAATATCCATATATAAGCACTTTGTGTTTCTAGATCTATTAGAAAAACATTTATAGGTGTAAAACTGTACTTCTCAGGGATGTCAACTACTACAGTGTTTGCAGTGCTAAGCTCAGATTATACAAGTTCTTCCTTAGAGGCATATTTGCAAACACTTTTATTTGAATACAGACTTTCTGCATTAACTGCTTGATTACATTTATACAAATGCTAAAATTTTTTTTGCTCTTTTTATGTGATGCTATAAATTTCTAATATGGGGCATCCTCTGAGCATAAAACATTGTGTTAACTGGGAAACTTAAGACAATAGTTAGTTCTGCAAAGAGCAGTAAGGAAAAAGGATATTCATATATTGAGTAAATAGTTGAGCTGAAATTTGAAAAATTTAGAAATCTCACTTTCAGTGATACATGCTCACAAATGCTAGGGAATAGGAGTGCAGTTTGATTTGAATTACCCATGACAGAACTAAGAAGAGAGTTTTGAAAATTAGAAGATCAAAGAAAAGATGGGAAGCTTTTCACTGTAACAACAAAAGCAATCCCAATCCTGATGCTGGCCCACTCTCCCAATCCCTATTCAAAACACCCAATGGCACGTCCTGCACTTCTTCACCTCCCTAACAACACCTAGACTCCAGCATCACTGGTGAGAAGGCACTTACCAAAGTACTCCTGCTTCGTTTGGGTTTTCTTTGCTTCCTCTTTCCCCCCTCCTTTTTAACAGCTTTATAAGCTCCAATAAACCATCTACTTTTAATTTCTTTTTCACTGCTTTTATAATGGCATACTGAAATATCTTTGCAATTTAACAGAGTAACAGCTTTTGTTATTCTCTGTCAGATCCCAGGTTGCACAGACTATTACTTCTAAGAGAGAGAGGAAATGCAGGACCTACTAAAAAAATAAGATCATTAATATTAGTGTACTGACTGTCTCAAAGGCTGCACTCAGTGCTTCCCTTGAAATATTTCCTTCAGTCTTCCTAAGTTAGCTTACCTTTACATGTTTATACATTGTTTTAAAAAAGAAATTTGCCAGTGAAATTTAATCTGGATTAAAACAAAGTTGATTAAGAAAATATTGACTCAAAGGGAAAAAACAAAGTGAAATTCCATTGTCATTTTTAAGACTTAATTAATAGCAAGTTATTCTGAGGCGGCATTAACTGCTGATTTTTGGAAATAAGATACTTCAGTCTAATACAAGTTAATTTATACTCTGCTTAAGGTATAATCTCTACTGGAGAATTTTTATTAAAGAGACATAAAGTATCTATAAAGAAGAAATGGCAATGCAACAGTCTTCTGATCTTCCACTTTAAAATCCTTTTCCTTCCTTTCTTTTTCCTGCTAAAAAGCCTTATTTCAACCTGTGATCAAATTGCTGTCCTTCAGTCAGCGAGTCCCCAGAAAGATAAACAGAAAAGTGGGTGATAAATAGTATGAATGGTATCTTTTAATTATTCCTAGTAGGGATAATTATTGACATTTAGCCAACCACACCTCCTACCTCTTGAATCACAAATGTACAGAGCAGTCAGAGCAGTCTGAGGGGCCCAGTCTTGGGGAGCTCAACAACAGAGAAGCTCCTAATGTCTCATACCACCTTCCTTGCAGGGACGACATTAACTGGAGTCTTCGATCAACAGAGAAAACAGTTTCCAAGAGAAAATTCATTTCTTTCAGTTTAGACATTAGTTCTTCCACACTCACTCACGACAAGGAGAAACTCACCCCCTCAAGCACTCCTGCTGTTTCCAGTGCTGAATTCCACTGATTAAAGGTGCAAGGTAGCTTGCACTCCTTGGGGTAAGCAAAGGAGCTGATATATCCTGCTAAAATGCATATTTTTAGAGAGGCAGGGCCCCATGCTGTCACCTGGGGTTGTGGAGACACAAAAGGACTGAACATTAGATCAAAAGGCAGAAAAGTTTACGTTAAGCGATGTCGAGTCTGCTGGAAACTTGAATTACAAGGAGATGGAGGATATCAAGATTACTGATGTTTAAGCAATGGAAACATTTTCGTGACCCAACCTCCTGACACACCTACATGGGTAACTTTGATCCACTAGAAGGGGGCGGTTAAAGTGGAGAACAAACACATGACCTGGAATAAATGCAAAATGGACTCTCCTGGAGTACGACCAAAAGCTTCATTTCTGCTGTAAATGATTGTTTTAATTTACATGAAAGAGCTGCAGTAAATCTTCATAAATATAAAAACAATTCTTTATTAATAACACGAACAAAAACGTAAAAGTTCACTTGCTAGTAGCTATCCAGAATTACATGAGTAGCACCAAAATAATTAAAACTACTTGTGTTTCAAAAATAATAAATACATGTCATGACCCTAAGCAGCAAAACAACATGAAAATCCATTTGGTATGTAAATTCACTCAAATGATAACAAGTCGCATATCTCAGAAAAAGAAAAGAAAAGAAAAAAAGAAAGAGACACAGAGAAAAAGTTATTTACTACATAAATTATGAAAGGAAAATCAAAGAATGCAAAAACTCAGTTGTGTCTCTACTCATTATTTTGCTTTAATTTCATCTAACTTTGTGAAAAACCCCATGGGCTAGGGACATTAATTTCTTGCTTTTGCTGTTTTACTAATTCCTAATGGAGAATTACAAAAGAATTTCAATCATGGGAAGAACTGGAATCATGGGAAGGAATGGGAGAGAAAATTGAAGAAAACTGCAGGATATCCAGAAAGCTAAAAATAAATTAGTATATTCTAAATGCCTTTCGAAAAGAGGGAAAATGCCCATGTCACATCCACAATCCGAGCTGATTTCAGCACCAGTGAGACAGAAAGAAAATCATCTAGAGGAATTTAAAAGCAACAAATCTCTAGGACCAGATGGAAGTTATCCCTGGGTATTAGAGAAGATCAAGAAAGGAACTTTCGGGCTACTGGCAGACATCATGGAAAGGCTGATAAGTTCCAGATGGAATACAGAAATCAGTAAATATGGCACCAGATTACGGAGTGATATGAAATAACATTTTAGTGTGAAATTAGCAATAAATACGGTTTGTAACACGGCAGCATATCACAATTTTGACATAATTTGACAAGTCGCAATATAAGACACAGTGTCAGAAGCTATCAAAGCAAAACAAAACACAACTCCCAGGTGGTTTGCAAAAGCAGTTATTTCACTCCGAGTTTTCACACAGCGGTTCCCGATTTCCTCCAGTCTGGGCTGGCAGTGTATTAAAGTATTATTGCTCTCAACATGGCTCAGGGTCCAAATGGGAGCTTGGCTGTGCTGGGCACTGGCCCAGCACTCCAGGAGGCCACCCAACTCCAGTGCCCCTATGTCTTAAACGGGTGAGATGGACGATTCCCAGGAGAAGGTGTCAGTGCCAGAAGTCAGGCAGATTTTTCAAGGTTACAGAGCCGGTTTGAGGAAAAGAACTCATATTTTCTCAGTCCAGCCTTAGCCATTGGATGACTATACTCAAGTGTCACTGCCCATCTGAACACTCAACGATGGCCCTTTAACTCCTCCTTTTCCCCCTAAATATAATCATATCTCATTTCTGACACTCTTTCCACTTTAGCAACTTCTAAATCAGGTCACTAAGACAAAAGATGGTATATGGAATAATATTCCCAATCTTTTAATTTTTTTTTCTTGCAAAATAAATCATTCCCAGAAATCTACTGACTTCTTTTTCTCTTGCTGGCTTCCCCATCTCTTCCTTGGCTCATCACCTCCCATGTTCTCTGGTAGCATGAAGATGTCACTGCTTAAAATCGTCCTCCCATCAAGGACAAACTCTTAAACAATGTAGAATGTCCACCATTTTTAAAGGTACATTTGATTAATTCACTGAAGTCTGTGACAGAATTTATGTGAAGTTAAGCTGTGGGACATTTATGTAAAAGGACTCCAAACACACAGGTAAACGATACAGAAACACCACAATTTCATGTACTCCAGTACTGGAAACTGGGAAGCTTTGGCTTGGATTCATTTCCTAAGCATCTGAATAAGGTGACTCAGACATGTTGGTTCCCAAAGCTCCCACTCTGATAAGTCATGAGATAGGTCAGACCTTCACTGGGCACCCTCCTCTGATTATATGGGGATCATCCTAACTTGGGTGTCTCATTTAAGTGTCTGAAGTTAGATGGGATGCACCTGAGTCTCTCAAAGCATGCTGCGAAATTTACACCACAGTATAACAGGAGTGACAGGCAAAAGTATCAAAAATAAACATGAAGTAATTAATTCACCACCCTGGTAACAATGGAGTGTAGATGTTTCATCCTAATCCTCTACCCTAGTCTGTGATGGATGTCACATATTAAAAGAAAAAAAAAAACAAACCAAAATAAATTAAGGGCTGCAGTGCCTGGCAGCAGAAAGTGGGACAATGAATACGAATCATAAAGTTTTTGCGAAACAAAGTTTGACAGAAATATAAAGCAATGCACTGTGGTCTCTCAAGTCGGAAACACATGTCAAAAATAAATGGAATTGAACTTGACCACAAGAAGGACTTTGAAAGCGCCCGGGAGTAATAGCGGAATTCACTCTCGCAAACACCATGGCAGTGTTAGGGAATAGTCAAACAGCAGAGCGATCGGGAGGCAGAGGGCTGAGGCACCAATGTCAGACACAAAGCAAAAGCTAAAAAAAAATAGCCCATCACAAAAAAACCATACCCAGAGTAATGTCACAGGCTGCATTTAAAATGCAAGAAGACATCCAGAGTTAAAGCTGATACTCAAATCAGCTGGAAGTCACATTTTTAAAGTTCCTAATTTTGGGACAGAAGAAGGTAAGATATGGACCCTAATGAAGCGAGTTAGTGATAACACTGATGGACATGCTATCTCTGTGACCTAGCAGGTTCTCTCTATCGCTTCGAGTGAGAGCAGCTGTATCACAAAACATTACAATATCAAGACAAGACCTTCTGATTAACCACCATCTTTTCCTCAGTCTGCAAAGTCCTAGCCTTGTTTTCAGTTGGAAACCGTCCTCTTTCTCCTCCCAAGAAATATTTTAACTGAATTTAAGGTAAAAGGGAGAACAAAGGCACTTTCAGGATTAAAGAACAGAATCTATAAAAATCACTCCAAGAAGCTTAATTCGTGTAGCTGAGGAAATAAATTAAAAATATAACAAATCTACTTAATTAAAAAAGTCCCAAGACTGAACCACTGGAAGGCATTAGCAGAAAATATATAAAGAATATATAGGGATCAATCAATCTGATAATAAACAGAAATGTGATCTGCTTAAAATATCTTTTTTCAGTGATGACAAAGTAAAGAAATTGTGACTGACTTAAAGGAAAATGCAGAGGTTAAGTTGTACCAACCCCCTCTTCTTTCTTCTGTAGGAAATGTAGGGAAAGCTACAATTTAAATGTTCACCTTCAGCAAGAAATCAGTGTTTGATGGACATGAAAAACAACTCCATAGGTGACAAGAGGTTCTGAAAAAGTGAATGTCCATGTGGAAATAAGTTACACGTTTAAGATCTACAACAGCTACTTTCAAGGCTTTTTAGCTGCACTGATAAAAAAGAAACCACAAGCAGCCAGCCCAGCTTCTAAAATGTTTTAAGTTGGTGACTCCATTAGAAACACTGAAGTACTGCATAAGGACTAATGTTTACTTAGCTACAAGACTTATTCTGAGCTTGGTTATGCTATGCAATATAAGCTTTGCCTTTTCTCAACGTAACATTTATTCTTGGGATATACATACATATTTTCCATGCATTCAGATTTAAGATTTTCTTCACACTTCTCAATTAATGTATTTTATTAATTGCAGCTTTCTCAGGAGCCTGCAAATCTGGCAGCTGAGCATACTTATTTATTTTCCCTCAATGACCTCTGTATAAGACTTGCTTAGTTCTCTCTCTGTCAAGCACCTTGGGATCCATATTTCAAGCTGAATACTTTTTTCTTCTTATCTCTAGTTATTATTATTTGTTTGTTTGTACTATAGCAGCATCTTACAATCCCAGCTGGGGCTAGACACACCAAGAATATGTATGAAAAAGTACCTGCCTCAGGAGAGAGTCTCTAGCTCAAAAAAAATTACAGAACTATGAAGAGACAGTGAGAGGATGGCAGAGAAAGAGATGCACAAGGTGCTGTGACTCACCTGATGTGATACACAGATAAGAGCTGCCTGGACCCCATCCTGTCACATATACACTGCATGATGAACCACTGACATAATGAATAAAAAAAACTGATTTGGGATTTTTTTTTGAAGTACAAGAGAGGAAGAAACTCAGCTTGGATGTTGTATAGCAGTAAGTCCTGCAAAACCAACACAAGAGGTATTAGTCTGGACTCATGGATGAGAGAAATAATCACAATGTCTTTACTAACTGGTGATAACAGTCCCCAATGTTACACATGCCTGTTATTATGCCAATGCTAGGTCTTTCATCTCCAAGAAATTTGACTCAAATCATGAGCCTTAGCATACATTACTCTCAGATTTGAGGTGGGGTTTCTGTATTCTCTTCTTCAACATCCACAAGACTGTCTCTAGAAAACATGTGTTTGAGGGAGCACAAGAACAAAAAGGCAACTGAGATGAAAACAAATAATAAAAATAAATAAATAATAAAAATGTTACATTGCCCAACCTATTAGGTGACTACAGAGTTTTATAGGGAGAAGAATGTAAAGAAAGAATTTAAGATTAGTGCATCAGCAGCCTAAACTCTGGAACAGATACTAAAAATGGTAATTAGGAGATGCTGGGGCTGTATCATTTACCCTGTTCTGTTCCATGAAGTACTTTGCTGGAGCAGCCATTGCTTTCTAGCACGACAGTAAAATCACAGGGAATTTTGCCAGAACTGCTGTTCTCCACTCTTCATTCACCTTCAGGGCACATATCAGAAAGGACCAGAGCAAGTACCTTGGCAGTCACTACACCCTTTGAGCTACCTGACGCAACATAAAGTATTCCCTGCTGGAAAGCAGTTGGCTCAGTGCCCTTAGGAATTGTACAGCAGTTGTGGCTACAAGTGAAGTTGTGGTGCACCCTCTCAGCAGCACCAACCAACCATCACAAGGATGGTCCAGCGTATTTTCTCTGCATCTCCTATTTCACTTTCCCAGCAAAAGGGATTTTTAATACAAGGTCTTGGCCTCTGCCTAAGCTGTTCCAGGGCCTTGTTCCTGAAAACTTGAAAGACAGTGCCAAGTTTTTGAACAAAGATGGCAGTCAACAATTCATCCTGTCATGTGAAGGCTAAGTGCTGTGGCCAGGAAGCTGCAGAAGGGAATCCGACCCCTCTCCAGGGCAGTAAAAAGCATCGCTATTTACCCCACACCATTCTCCAAGCTCAGGGTAAATTTCTTTGACCCTGTCATCACCAACAGGGATGACTGCAAAGTAAACCAAATAAAGTAAACAAACAAATCCCATAGTACTGTACAGCATATGCTCCCAACACTCCCAAGTGTCCATCTGCAGTGGACACTTCAGTGTGATCTGTACAGGAGATAAAAGAGCAATTCACACGTGAACTAACTGACATAGGACTTTGAATCTCTATTCTTAAACTATGTCCTCAAAGACACAGATAGATAAATTATAACCATGTGGGTTATGAATACATATTTATCCTACTAGAAACAAATTTTATTTGCTTAACCTCAAAAAACAGTGTGTCCCAGTCTCCAGGGCAGCTGCGATTTCTTAATAGTGTTCTGAACAATCTGCTAGATTTCTTCAAACATGCTTTTTCAATTCATTTAGCATCAGACAAGAGGAGAATTGTATTTCATATAAACTGTGATTTTTGAATGTTATTTTTTTCATAGAGAAGGCCAGAAGGGACCTTTTGAAATTACCCAACCTGACCTCTTGAATAATAGAAGCCACAGAACTTCCCTGAATTGATTATTGTTTGATCTATAGTGTATCTTGTAAAGAAGCATCTAATCTTCATATGGAAATCAACAGTGATGAAGATTTAGTGGAAAAATCTCTCAGTATGTTGACCTCTTGGTCAATTGCCCTCACTGTTGAAAATCGAGGCTTAATTTCTGAATTTATCTGCATTTGTCAAGCTTCAGTCTCTCAACAGTTTGTTTGGCAGATGTATTACTTTTGCTTCACATGGATAACATGTGCATTGTTTATAACAAACAAGGAAGGCAGAAAAATGCATCTTCTTTCCAAAAGCTACAAATAAATATGAATATGTGCCCAATAGATGACTCATCCCCACACTTCAGTCAGGGCTGGTGCTAGGAACTGCCTCTCAGATATTTAATGTCAAATTATCTGCTGTGTCAAACTGAAGATGTGGTTCCACCATGGTTATAGTGCCTTTAAATCAGCTAACTTGGTTCTGGCAGCAGCACGGCCATTACAAATCAGGCTGATGGAGAAGGGAGGAAGGGATCAGCTGTCTCGGACCAAATGCAGATTCAGTGCCCTGTGCGTTGCAGAGCATTGCACAGAAAACAGTGGATGTGCAAAAATAACCCAGGATGCTTTCTACAACCCAGCTCACACAGGGCTACAAAACCCATCTGAGAAGGTCGCAAATGCTCAAGAACTTGGCAGGAGCTGCAGGTCAGTCATACCCATAAACAGAGAGGAAACCCCTCTCCCTGCTCTTGGTGCCTTCTGACTTTCCACTCCAGCTACAGAAGGGAAAGGTCCATCAGTCACGGGATGCAAGACCCAACTCTCCTCACCATGGAGATTTCCTTACACATGAATACATTATTACCGAGTGGAATTGGTCTGGCAAGGCTCATTAGGGACACTTTCATTATCTTTGGAAAAATTCTTAAAAGTCAACAAATTGGTACCTAAATAGCAACATCTAGTACAACAATTAACAAGCCAGAGTGGAGAACAGACGTTTGATCTAGGCCAAGTAACTCTTTTGTCCACTGCTCTAAAAAGCTTCAAAATTAAGTCTGCCTTTACCCACTGCTTATCTTTGAATGATAAGCACTCTCCTCTGCCGAGTTCAGAGTAATCCTCCCTCTACTGCTTTCATGCAATATTTTTTGCTGTTTCTTTTTTTTTTTCCCTTAGTTGAAAATCTATTTTATCTTCCAGGATTAAAAGATGAACCAGAAGGCTCTTATACCTGACCTGACCAGAGTTCCAGTATTTTTATTTCCCCAGAACCTACTGATGAATCACTAACACCTAATACAAAGCCCAACCTGGATCCTCTGTGCAGCCTTGGGCATCGGTGATTCATCAAGCCTGGCACAAGATGCAGCATCACTTTCAAGTCAGGACTTTACAAATCCAGAAAATGCTGTTTAAATATTTTGCTTTAAAACACACTTGCAAAGTTCAAGGCTACACAAATATGCTGCTAACAATCTGGAGCGTTAAAGTATTATTTTTTTTTATGGAAGAGTTATTTATTGAAATGATTTCAGTGCATTGCTAAGGTGCTGGCTGGCTGGCTTCAGTGAAGCTATTTCTCTTTGTGGATGTGCTGGTTTATAAATCGCTCACTCATCGTGAATCCTGCTGGATACCAGAGGAATCCTATTTAAGCTTCTGGTAAGCAATTTGCCTGGTTTACTAAATTTTCCAGTCACGCGTCCATGCAAAAGCTGCTTTCTCTTCCCACTCGAATCCTCCTTCCTGCCCGCTATTTGTCTTTGCCACATCTGTGTTTATTGTGCGGTGCGGGTGATGCCAGGCCCAGGATCGACCTGATAACCACTACAGATCTTGGCTGCCTCTCAGAGGTGACCTGCCAATCAAATTGCCAATTTTTTTTCATTTATTTTAGGTCACGTGAGCCAAAAGCCCCAGCAGAGGAAGGGGCAGGAGGGAGGCAGAGCCTTGTTTGAGCTTCTCCTCTCTGTCGGCGGCGGCTCAGCCCAGCCATGGCCGGCGGGCTCCCGCTGCGGCGCGTCCCAGAGCGCACCCGGCGAAGCCTGGAAAGTACTCCGTGGCCAAACTTTTAAGTTTACTACTTAAGTTTTCTCCTCATGCCGTGTGCTTCAGTGTTGACAGTTAACTCGCATTTAAAACAACCCTGTGCAACAGAGCTGTCAGCCAGAGATGTATCTGAGCCACACAGACCCTTTAAAATTCTTCCCTGGCTGAAGGGACATCAGTCAGCCAGCAGAGACCCTTACCTCTGGGTTAGGAGTCCGAGGGAGATACACAGCATAACCTTTTTTTTTTTTTTTTTGAGGGGGTGGTGGTTTTTTTTCCCAGTGTTACTATGCAGAAAATCGTAAAAGAAAATCAGGTCACGGTGTGCGAAGGGAAGGGAGAGCACTGACCATGTTCCTAGAAGAAGGCTCTGCACTGTGCCCACCACCTTCACCCAAATGCTGGTGACCAGCTCCAAGCCTGCTGATGGGGCTTGACGCAGCTGGGGCTTCTTCAAGGGTTGCATTTTACTGAATGGGGACATTTTCAATCCTGTTAAAGTAGTCTATCCCTGCAGCCAGCCTTAAGCCAGGGGTCACACAAATAACCCTGAAGTAAGAAACTCACAAAAGGCAACTAGTTTGAGAAAGCAGCTCAGAAAGTGAGTTAAAAGTGTTCAAGCAAGGTTTTCTTCGTGTACTAGAAAACACACCGACAACATCTACTACAATCCAACCTGGCCATATTAATAATTAAATATAAGTTCTTCCCTCTCCATTTTTACCTAGCCGAAAACAGTTTGATAAAATAACTCTTTATGAATAATCAACAGCAGCAACATTAACCCAGCAAGCTATAAATAAGTGAAGACTGTAGAGATTCCTCTGACACACACACACACACGCACGCAAGCCACTTGGGAAAGATAAACTAAGACAAAACCAGAATGTACGTATTTCTTTGTACGAATGTAACTGCATTAAAAAAAGCGAGAATATAATCCAGGGAAACAACAGGAATACCTCCAGCTATCTTTCACATCAGATCCTATCTTGTCCGCGTACAACAGGTGGCCTCACACACATCATCGAGCGTCCTGTAACCTTCCCTGACGTCCCATCCCAGCCCCGTCAGCCAGCACTTCAGTACAAACCAGCACTGACAGATACTGTAGGCATTTGCTGAACGCAATGAGAGGCTCTTTGGAGCGTCTGATCTACTTAGATCAGGGCTCTGCGCTCTGATTATTACTTCCCGTTGCCTCATCTACACTTTTTCAAGATTAAGGAATAGAACCAAACACTCCTGCACCCTCAGGAAAACAAACTCTTGTTAAGCTTAAAAAGAGAAAAGTCACACAGCAAATTGTTGAGGGTGCTTTTGCTTGTTTGCCTTTGAACATTCTTTTCTTCATCAAAACGCAGGGTGATAATAACTGGGTTTTATCTGATTTTTTGTATTTCCAACTTTTTGAATTATTTTAGACATGTATTTGATAGTTTGATGTAGAGTTGGCCTATCCCCACATCATACCCTACTTGATGCCCTATGAATCTGACCTGACTGAAACCAATCCCCCTGTGTTTTCCTGTCAACGTTACATTAATTTACCAAGCTTATCTCTAAGAATAACAGAAAATTTCCAAATACAAAACACTATTTTATTCCCTGTTCACCAATTATATTCCAGAGCACTGCTGCTACACACAGTATGGGCCGCACAGCACAACGGGAGCTCTGCCAGCAAACTAAAATATTCATGAGGCGTAGGGTTGTGCGAGACTGTTAACATGACTTGCCTCTCATTGAGCACACCACTGGGCTGTACCAGTGGCAATGTCACCATTTCCAGATGACTCTTCCAGGCACCACCAGCAAACAAAGTAGGAAGGAAAGAAACCCACCGTGCGCAAGCGCAGGAACAACTGTGGGAATGGGCACGTGGGAATATTTAAGGAATGTCTCCTCTTGGTACACACAGACCTGCAGCCATGGATCACCTTAAACAGCATTACCCAGAAGAACAACCAACTCCCCACGTAAAACCCAACAAAGATGATTAGAAGTGCTGAACACACGGCAATGAGATGGTATCAGCGTTTTGAAGACTGCAGTGGCACAAACAAACACATCAGCAGGAAGCACTGGGGGAAAAGCAAACGCCTATAAAAGTCACATTCTGCTGCAGATGTAATGGAGGTAAAAAAAATAAAACAACAGAACTGCTGGTTTCCCAGTTGGCAGGTATTTTAGAATCTAAATGGCCCTGAAAACTTACCAGAGTATAAAATTGCTGTAATTTAAAAGACTTCTAATTAAAAAGCTATAACATCAACTTTTGGTCCTCTCCCAACCCCCCACTTCTTTTCCTTAAATATTTGCCTCAACTGTACAATAAAATGAAATAAAAAAATGTATCTAAGGAACTACATCTGGCTGAAGATTTAGTAAGAGAAAAGTAAAAAATGTCAGCTAATACCTACAGATTTAGATTTACTCAAGACTACAAAGATGTACAGGAACCCAAAGCCTTAATTTTCCATGAAATCCACTACGTAATTCTTTTTTTGCTCATTCCACCTAGATTGCCTTTCTGATTTGATCAAAGGCACTGCATAGGAAAAACAGCCATTAGCTTGCCCAGTTCCTACTGATAGTGCAGGATTGTCCACTCATATGAGTTCTGAAGCAATAATCCACCCAATTATGCAGTCAAGAGTAAAAGGGCTTCCTCCACACCACAGTAAAGCTCACTATTAGCAGCTTTCCCCCTGACTTGGACTGAAGTTGTCCCCTTTCCAATTTTTCTTTAAGTCCTCAAAATCCCACCCCTCACTGGGGGGAATCTCTGTTGCCCCTCTGGGAAGGACAGTCATGGCCATGGTCAATGGCTGGATGATGGGACACACAGGTACCTCACTGCTGCCTGACTCATCCCAGCAACCTGCTGACTTGCTGCATTTCTGCTGCCTTTGCAAAAGGCTTCACAATTTAGTACAAAATAAATTACCGGTGGTGGAGGTTCAGCTGCCTTCACTTTTGTGTCTAGCGCTGATTTAAATGCCTGAGGTAACTCAGACATCTGCAGCAGTCTGGATGATACAGCACAGGTCCTGTAGGAGATCTACACCCTTGTGAAGCGGAAGTATCTCACTGTATCTATAATATCTGCAGAAATTTACTTTTAAGGAAACTGAGTCCCATCCTTTTTATCTGAGCCAAAAATTGTTGTTCTGCCATTTGCCTCCACGGATAGAGATGGAATGATTAAGAATTTTAAGGACACAGTAAAAAAACCAAACAGTCAAGACTTCCCTTTTACAATGTTCTTTAAAATCAAACAGAAATTCAATGAGAAATTACGGCTCAGGTAATTTCTTACAATCAAAAAGTAAGTACCTGATACTGATTAATCTGTTCATATTGTGGAAGTGGTGACAGCAACAGGATAGAGAGATGAATAATTCAGCTGTGTTTGCAAGGTAACTTTTAAAGCACCACATTGTGGGGCTTTTAATAAGACTCAAAGACATACTTCCTGTGGACAGAAATACGGACCGAGAAACAGATCTTCTTAACATCCAATTAAAAATATCCTCAAAAAACCCTCTATGTCTAAATAAATCCAAGAAAAATCCGAATGGAAGCAATGTAAGAAATGGGGCAAAAAGTCAAAGCTCACAGCTCTTCACCCCAAGCCAGCAGAAATTAAAAGGCAAAAATATTCTTAACCTATGGCACAACAGTAGCACCATTAATATATATCCATTCTCCCCTCCAGCATCCAATCCCCAGTGGCTCATGCTGGACTGGCCCAGCATCACGACCTGCTTCCTTGTCCTGGTGTGCACCCACATCACTGTCAGCAGGGTTGCAGTGGTAACCACAGACCTCACTTAAAAGTATTCTGATGCTTGTTTCCAGTCCCTTCTAGGCACTACTGATACTGCTGTAGACTTTAACCAGAAAAGCTCTGAAACCAGAGCTTCAGAATTTCACTGCGGAGTATGTTGCAGGACTGGGGATTGGAGATTATTTCTGTGGCTTCATCTTATATGGGGGGACACAGGATTTTTTGATAATTTTTGCTTTCCTGGTCCAAGAGGAGCTGAGAACTTTGTGTCAGGCATTCAACCTTCATGTACCATGTACCATCTGTAGATACCTTTATACATACATATATATGTATGTCCCACAAAAGCCAGCAAATTCAGATAAAAACTCCCCAAAGGAAAGAACCTCATTAAGTATCTGCAGCCCAACAGGAAAGCTGGGGGAAGGAGTGGGTCCCAAAAGCTCCTGCACTTTTTTTAGGGTTGTCTGGCTACGGAGCCCCACTGTGGGATGCGGAACTAAGAGGCAGATTTGTATCCTTGCTCTTAAAATACTGAATGCTGTTCAGAAATGTTGTGTTATAAAACAGCCCTGGAGACTCAGAAGTGTAAGTCTGAATCTCCTCAAACTGAGGAGGCAACTGAAGTAGGTCTTCTATTTCATAGGCTAGTGGTCTGATACTGGGGTTATTTTATAAAATTAAAGGATTTTTTTCATAGTGCTTCAGCACTTGTAACAATCTGGGGCTTGACTGGTGCACTGAGAACTTCTCTGCCTTTTAGAAGAGCTGCCTGGCTTATATCTAGAGGGAAATGCTTCTCTCCAGGGCCCAGCAACTTGTGATGCCAGCTCTCTTACAAACCCTCGTTATTCGGATCGAGATAAACCCACCTCCCAGGCTTGTAGGTTCCCCGACGCATGCCGCTGTAATTGGATTTTTCACCTCCAAAGGACACATGCATCCTGGATTTGCAAGCTTCAGTCTGACTTTTAATAACAGACTTGACTGGAGAGTGAAAGCATCACAAGGATATTCTTGCAAGACCAGAAGTGTTATTCTGTTTGCAGAGTCAGAATCATGTTCACAAAAAATTTACTCTAACCCACTAAAATTAAATGTATAGTTACAGTAAAATCCTTTCTTAACTACCACGTTACAGAGTTTCGTGCTGTATCAGTTTCAGCGACTGAGAAAACACCTCAGTCTCCAATACTTTTGCCTTCATCTCATTGTCCATAGAATCTGAACCCCTAAATTGCCCTGAAGGTCTGAAGCCTTATCCTAGGAGTATGTGTTTAATTTTTGCCTTTCCCTCCCACCCTTTTTTTTTTTTTTTTTTTAAACAGCAGGATCAGGCTTTCATTTCTTTTCTAAAATACAGGACATATCCTTTCTTCTTCAGACCTTGGCTTTTTCCTTTCCCTCTTAAATATGAGCAGAGTATCACTGCCAGGTCTTGAAGGAAAAAGCTTCTCCAGAGAATGTGCACCTGACCCTGGAGCAGAGATGATGAACCTGCCACTTGGAATGCTCCATCCAAAATCCTCATTCCCCACCACTTTTGACAGTGTTAAGATCTCCTGGTGCTACACTGTTTGCAAAAACCAGAAAACTGCTGCTGACCTTAAGTCTCGTATTCAGATTTAGTTAAACCCTATTTTTTCCTTTGTAAGGCATACTCTGAAAAAAGCCACTTGGCGGATTTTGGTAAAGGAATACTTGGTTTCTATGTTCCAGACAAGTTTAAATGTAAGCTAGGGATGGGTCTGGCACACACAGATGTACAGCTGAAGATGACAGGAGTATTCTGAAATGTCAAAAACTAATGCACATCTGCAGATCTTGTAGTTACTCCTAGGGTTAGGCAGCAGGAAGTTTTAGGTTTAAAATTCTGGATTTTGGTCTTTGAACTTTGCTTACCTCCTCCAGTTGGGGGCACCTTTTATGGTTGACTGGAAGTGACGTGGCTACAAATGATTCCCAAAGGACACCTCAGTTTTCATTTACAAAATGCTAAACATTTTTTATAACTCTGATTGTTACAGGGAGTAATGTGAAATGCAACCTGACTATACTCCAAAACCTCAGAAATCCTAAAGGAAATCAAAGCAAGCCTAAACTTATCATGTTATAAAAATCTTACGATTTTGGGGACTACATCACAACATCTGGAGTTGGCAACACTAAAAGTCACTAATCCTAACAGGATGAAAAATGTGATAAAATAGATAAGCAACATGTACCTCAACAGGGTAGATGCTTGAGTGTTTTATGACTATGTAAACATTTCATCTTTAAGAGACTTAATGAGATTTGTCATGACTTTAAAGTCTGTATTTTTAACACTATCACAATACACCCATGTAAGAAGGCTCTCAGAAGTTTGCACCAGAGAAATGTCAGCCCAAGTACAGAGGAGTAACAAGGTGAAATCCAAAAGCTAAATGAAGCATTGTGAGCCCCAGACTATACTATCCTGTACAGATACCTATGCCCCATTCACCATCAGCTCAGCAACATCACCAAATGCCAGTCACTCTCACCACCTTCAGTGATGTGACAGTGCCTAACATCTGTCATGCAGTTTGTTTTTCATATCCCTCTGCTTTTGTGCACAAGTCTTACAGAAAGCCCTATACATGTTTATATGTTGTCAGACACAAGGAATGGTCTCCCTGGTGCCTTGTTGTGGAATGATCTTAAAACACTCAGTGCAATCTGGTTAATTGTATATTATGTTAGCAGTTAACTGAGTGTAATCCTAGTTACCATTTCACTGACATTAAGATAAAATGAGTGATGTGATTAAAAGAAATATTTAAGAGTTATGAAGGCAGGAAAAAAAAATCTGGGAAGAAAGCAGTATTATAAAAATAAAAATGGGGGGAAAAAAGGAAGAAAACAAATGTGGACATTTAGCAACTGAGGACCCAATATTTGCAGTAGACCTGGTAAAAAAATATGGTAAAGTCATAAGTAGGATTAACACAGCAAGCCTCTTTTTCTAACCACAGTTTTAGATCTCAAACAGTGCTGCAGCTACAGGAGTTTCATTTTCAGTCATTTTCCCTGCAAAGACTTTCATGTCACATGATCCAGTAATTTAGCATTACAAGAACAGTGCTCTAATGCATGCACTGCAGTCTCTAGGAGGAACAGAAAGAGGTTTAAAATCAAGAGCTTTCATGAGAAAATTAATATATAGATATATATAGAGAGATATATATAACTTATTTTCCTCTAATTTCTGCAACCAAGTGACTGTGTTCCAAATGAATCTGATAAATATTTATTGCTATTGCAAAATAAATCTTCCAAGTGATGACCTACTCAAATGAAAACCTCTCAAGAGGATATCAGAAGACACCACAATACCCAGGGGGAAGACTCTGGTCCTCTGGTCATTCTAAAGTGCAATTTTTATCAAATGTTCTAGTTCTTCTAGATTCATCACCTAATGCTGAAAGAACATCCTTTGGGACTGCCTGACTTCCCAGTAACATCTCACTGCTTTTTCCAGTCACTCAGTATTGTTTGCAAGGTTTACATCTTCTCCACTTCAGCTATTTTTCCATTTGTGAGCTCCTAAATAACAATCTTCCAACCTCCCTTTAGCAAACTGAATAGACTGAAACACATTTTATGGCTTGTTCTTCAGGCCTGGATAATTTTTATGGTCCCCCTGAAGACTTGCTTTAGTATTTTTTCATCTTCTTCAATCATGAACATTAGAACTGGGTAGAGTATTTAAGCATCAGCCTTACTAACAGAACAGACTTTAATCAAAATACTTTCTCTACTTTTACTTGATATTTCTCCTTTTATACAACCAAGTTCTTTGCTGGACCTCATTAATTATACTATTATACTGACAGCTAATTTGGAGGTGATTATCTAGGAAGCTCTGATGCCCTTTCCCCAGGGCTTTAAGAGGTAAGTCCTGGTGGTTTGAGCCATGAGGTCTAAAGCACCGCTGGTTCCAGAAGTCCATCTCGTGGGACAGCAGAAGAGAAGGTGCATCCAAACTTCAACTGCAGCAGCTGAGCAGACCAGCTTTATGCAGAAAGATGAATTTCTATCCATAAATCAAACCCCCAGCCCAAGCAACCAAGCTGCAGTTACATATCGTCACCCTGCAGTCCTTGCTCCAAGTGAACCTGTGGCAAAGGGGCAGACAGCTGAGGCAGTCATGTTTAAAAATGGTCCCACTGTGTCTCCCCGAGTTTAGAAACTCTTCCCCAAAGTCTCTAGAGCCTAGAATCATGTTTTTGCAAACAGAATCATCCTAAAGGCATGCCACAGTCTCTTGGTTTCTTGCTGCCTTATTTTGTGTTTTCCTGGACCATGGAGTATTCCAGATCATCTCCCTTTATCTTCCCTTTAGTCAGTTGTAATTTTTTTCTAGTAATGGTGATATTAATAATTGATAACATCTGGTAGTATTTAAATGAATTTACCTTCATGCTGCTTAGGACAATTTGTCTTTGCACTGCTCTAGGAATTTTAAAACATTGGGACCATGCCCTCCCTGACTGTTCAATGAAGCCCCAGAGTATCTCATCATTTTAATGTGTTTATCCTCACAAGGACCTCCTTGATGTGGCTGCTTTCCCCTCTCTTATGATTACTGAAACAAAACACCAAAGTGTCCACACCTAAATGCTACTGAAATCAGGAGGCAATAGGTTTTCAAACACCTGGATGATTTGCCCAAGAGCTCTGTGATGATCATAGTCAAGAGCTAAACTCAAACCCCTCAGACCTTCCACTTTGCCATCACCATTCCACGGCCGCACCATTCAGGATCCTTCGCTACCAGGTAACAGCAACAGAAAATGTTTACCTGCCTTCATAATCATGGAGGTTTGACATTTACAACAGGCAATTGCCGCTCTTGCAAGTATTATTCAGCATGGTGGGCCATCAGATAACAGACACTCTGGAGAGAAGCACAAGCTGTGGCTGTTGCTGCATTCCCTCCTCAGTTCTTCAAAGCCAGCCCAAGGGTCTGGCTTCTTTTTGTCCCTACTCAGTTTGAAAACAGTGTCCCATCTCCTCAATAGCCTTAAAACTCCATTGTTCTTTGTATTCCTTTTCCAGCTTCCCCACGGCCTCCACAGAATCTAAATCACTTTCCTTTATAGTCTTCCCACAAAATTGAAAATGAGCAATTTGGTCAGAGATGGCAAACTGCTCTCTTTGTGTGGATTTACCTTAAAATCTTGAGGTTGAGTGCTGTCTCTTCAGAGAAAATAATTTTCTAACAGCAAACTCCAGTATGATAATGCCACCAACAACCCAGAATGAAATTTCCTGACACTCTTCTATTCATAAGAAAGAGCAAATACCTTGTTTATGACTAAGCCATGTGTAATGGGCCAAGCGTTTCCTACTAGCATCACAAATGGGAAAAATTTGCATAAATGAAGAACAGCAAAAGGAAAAGCAAAATAAAAACGGGAAATAAATGTATGCAGTGAAACATTGGGCAAAGTTTCTGGCACTCAAATGATCCAGCATAAGCAAGATGTGATTTTTTTCCCCCCTCAGCAGGTGGATAACAGTGATATTAATAATTACAGTATCAATAACCATTTGTAGAACAAGCATTCATTTCACATTTAGATCTTTAAGTACTTATACAGCTTTTGCTGACACAGATGGATAAAATGATACAGAATGTGAGGACACGCTTTGTTTCAATATCAGATATCCAAAAGTGATCTACAGAGTCCCTCTCTATTCAATGGGAACAGAAAAGATGCAGAAAAAGGAGACCTTCACCTTTTGTAGGGTGAGAAAATTCATCTTTTGGAGAGTGCTGGTCCTCTCTGCTGAATGAAAACAGAGGCTACAAGCCAGCTATAAATAGATGTTTAACATTTGGATGGAGAAAGATATACAAGGTGAATCAAAGCTTCAATGATTCAACAGAAGCTGCCAAGTGAAACAGTATTAGGTTCTGTGTTTCCCTAAACTTCTCTTTATGCCTCTTTTGCTAGATTTAGATTGTTTCCAGGAATGCAATACAGAGCTTCCAGGTACCCAACATTGTTAGAGATAAAAATAGATGGGAAGACATGGAAATGGATAAAAAAAAAAAAAAAAGTGTATTACATATGACAAATCTGTGTAGTAGGCACAAAAAATAAAGCCTTCCAAGAGCAGGAAAGAAACAACAGATGAGCCAGTTCATTTATGTCTTATCTATTTCATTTTTAGTGCTTAAGTAATAAAACAAAACAAAAAAAGATCAATGAAACAATTTGAGATTTTCTGTCCTCATACAAGAAATTTCATTAAAAAGATACAGCTTTTTCTATTTCCTTTTTTTTTTTTTTTGTCTTTTTCATTAGGAAGAGCGCAAATACAACTGAAAGGGTTGATGAGTCAGTAGAAAACTGAGCAGAGAGAAGGGACACTTTGTCAGGATCAGGAGAGGATGTAGATGTGCCGAATGGCCCAATGAGCAGCAGAGGGATTGCTGCCTTTAGGAAGATTGCTTTTTCCAGGGAAATACTGCCAAGTCTGTTCGTTCCTACCATGAGACCCAGTCCACAAGCTCAGTCTTTACAATGACAGACAGAGTCTCTTGGCCAGGCCCTCAAGACTTGGTCTTGATGACACCATCAATTTCTCAGCTGACTTCTCAACTTATCAAGGACTGACAAGCTCAGCTTCGGTAGCCAAGCACAGCATGCTTTGCCACTGGTCTGATATAATTATATTTCCCCCTATAAGGATAAATCAAAATGCTGCAAACTCGTACTTTTGCAGACACTTCTCCTGAAGCATCTCCATTTAGTTTTAGACAAGCCTTTTCCAAAGCAAGGCTCTAAAGTCTGTAACAGTGTCTAAATGTCCAGATAGATTAGTATCTAAAATTATGTGACCATGGCCCTACATCAAGTAGAAGGTTCTCTCCTCAGGTCAGTTTTTCAGAACACTCGTGCTTGCGCCAACTCACTTCTCAGACTCTTCAAAAGACCTTTCAGGATGGAAACATCCCAAAATTGTCTGAGTATCAGCAAGAACTGGACCTCTGCCTAGGCAGGAATTTCAAAGGTGTCCCTATTCAAATAGCTCATAAGAGCTGTTCAAGGAATCCAACCGAGCCAGAATAAAGGAAAGTAAATAATATTAGTCCTGTATCTGCAGGAGGTGGAAGTTAAAAAATATAATTAGTGGGAGTCCTCAAGGACAGTCACTAGCTACTTTCCCTGAATCCTGCTGCTCCAATATTGTGTTGTGTTGCAATGCCATTGATTTTCATTTTCTTCCTCTGAAACCCCAAACCTGTAATATTAAATAAGACTGAGGGAATTTCATTTTATATCCAGAATACACTAAGCAGACAGCAACCCACTATTGTCTGTCCTAGCCCATTAACTTTATTAAAAAATTCAACAGAGCTGATTTCTGAAAAAAGCAATTTATCAGTCTGGAGTACAAATATGGTACCAATTGAAAGTTATTTTATTTGAATTTAGGTGTTCCTTGGCCAGGATGCACCATCAGACTTTCTAAGCTTGTCAAGACTGATAAAAAAACCAGGCCAAATCTGTATGATAGGTATAATTGCCTTACTCTTCCTTATCCCCCCTTTAACCAAAATGTATGAGCTTGTATTGCATTTCTTTACAGAAGAAGATAATTATTGCTGTCACTGTCACATTCACTTCTTGGTCTTGATAACAAATGAATTAAACCTGGCACCTGACCAAAGATCCTTCAGTTACCCTGTCAATACTAATTCAGGAAACCATACATTTTGCATAGACTGGTGTAGGGAAGGAAGAATGGATCTTGACTGTATAAAGTTCAGAATTTGTTTAACATGGAAGACTTTGGTCCCTAGTTACACTTTATGTTCCAACACCATAGTTATGTCTCCAGATGGAGGGGGAAAGAATTCAGATTACAAGATTCCCTGGACATTAATGGATATCCTACCACCAAATCCTGAAACTCAGCTGATACACTTTGCCATCACACCATTTGACCTCTTTATATTTAAAGTCCAACAAGTAGATTTTATATTGAAAAAAGCAGCTAGATTGCAAGGGCAAGTGGTTACAATAGCTAAAATAAACTAGAGACTGAAAAAAATCACACCTTATGCTTGAGTGTACTCATTAAATTGAGAAGGAAATCTTCCTTTACTCAGTTTGCCGCGAATTTATTATAAACACTGTGAGTTTCACTCCAAAACTTGCACCTTTATATACAAACTATTCAGATATCACAGCTATTCTATCAATATTCTGTCCAATATACAGCAAGTTCTACATTACTGAACATATATATAACCAAGCTTTTGGCAGTAGCAAACTTTGTAAGCAGCTGCAAGCTTTACTGACAATGTAGAACCAAAGAAAGGTTTGCCTAAGAACTCAAATTCATAACTGGATGCCAAATTAGCATAAGTGAAATATGAGTATTTAATATAATAAAACATGAGCCGCAAGCATCTAGCCCATCCCAGGAAAAATGTGAAACCAGAAGGTATTTTAATGAAAATCTGGAAGCAAATATCTGAGTCTAATATTTAAAAGCCATAAGAGTTAATTTTAGTTTGAAAGGAAATCATTTTTCAAAGTTCTGTACTCTGTTTAAAAACAGATTGAGCAAGTTTATTAAATTAGCAGACCACTGCATTTATGAAATCCATAAGTCAGATCAATGGTGCACAGTCAGCTCTACAAAGTAAATGCTGGCTTCTCTCAAAATGGACAATCCAAGAACTTCCAAGGACTAGTTTTTCCCTCCATTATTTATAACGAGCAAAACATGGTGCAATAGATTGTAATTCATAATGCCTTTTTAATGTTTTTATAGCACAACATTTGGACTCATTTCTAATCTCTTTGGATGACAGGTTGCCATTATTGAATTTCCATTAATATGAATTATGGGTACAATATATTTCACCCAATATTTTCTACCCCTCGACTAACGTGATTCTGCAATAAAAAATCACATAGTCAGCAATTTTTTTCAGAAATAGAAATCACAGCCATCAAAGATTAATCTTCCTATATCACTGTGTCTCTGACCTCAATCTTGCATCCATCTAACTCTACAAAATCATCATGCATAATTTACATGCACATTTATGGTCACAGAATCATATATCCTGAGTTGGAAGGGACCCACAAAGATCACTGAGTTCAACTCCTGGCCCCACGCAGGACACCGCAAGAGTCACACCACGTGCCTGAGAGCATTGTCCAAACACTTCTTGAACTCTGTCAGGCCTGGTGCTGTGAACCACTTCCCTGGGGAGCCTGTTCCAGTGCCCAACCACCCTCTGCGTGAAGAACCTTTTCCTAATATCCAACCTTCTTCTCCCCTGACACGGCTTGGTTGTTAAAATGCCAGTATTCAGGACAGTGTCAAACTATGTCTTTCAAGCAGCAAGTCAAGGCTTGCTCAGTGAGCTCTCCCTCCTCTGCCTAGGAAATCACTTGGTCATTTGGGCTAGGGAATACAAGATGAACAGCTCTACAGGCTGGGCACAGAGTGGCTGGAGAGCAGCCAGGCAGAAAGGGACCTGGGAGTTTGGATTGACAGGAGGCTGAACATGAGCCAGCAGAGTGCCCAGGTGGCCAAGAAGGCCAATGGCGTCCTGGCCTGGATCAGGAACAGTGTGGCCAGCAGGAGCAGGGAAGTGATCCTTCCCCTGTACTCAGTGCTGGTGAGGCCACACCTGGAGTGCTGTGTCCAGTGCTGGGCCCCTCAGTTCAGGAAGGATATTGAGGTGCTGGAGCGGGTCCAGAGAAGAGCAACCAGGTTGGTGAAGGGACTCGAACGAAAGTCCTATGAGGAAATGCTGAGGGAGCTGGGGTTGTTTAGCCTAGAGAAGAGAAGGCTCAGGGGAGACCTCATCACTCTCTACAACTCCCTGAAAGGAGGTTGTAGCCAGGTGGGGGTTGGTCTCTTTTCCCAGGCAGCTATCAGTAAGACAAGAGGGCATGGTCTCAAGCTGAGCTAGAGGAGGTTTAGGTTGGATATTAGGAAGAAGTTCTTTACAGAGAGGGTAATCAGGCATTGGGATGTCTAGTAACTGTGGTGGTAGTGGATCAAGGGTTGGACTTGATGATCTAAGAGGTCCTTTCCAATCCATCTGATTCTATGATTCTAAGACATGACCAAGTCCCGCCCCTCTTGTTCATGCCTCGATATACTTATGCGTGCCTGAGGAACTCATTCTCCCTTATGAAAACAGATTTTAAGGATCAGGCAGACTCAAACACACTTCAGATCCTTTTGTTTTGCTCGCCAGCAGCTACCTGCCATGGTATCATCTCTCTCCCTAAGAAAGTACCAATCCATCTAAACGATTAAAACCCTACTAAGCAGTAGGGATGAGAATAGCCATCCTGAGTTCAACGGGGCTACTTGCCTGCTTGAAGGCAAGCATATGCTTCATGTTTTACCACATGGCAGAAACAGGAAGATACAACATGTGGTTAACGAAAACCCCGAGATGCAAACCGCAGGCAGTACATTCCAGGCAAGGATGCATTCAGTGTACCTGCAATGTCAATCTCCACTGGAGGCAGAGTACTGAGCTGTACGAATGCACAGTCTCACCTACCATGACTGTTCTCATCTTTTACAGGCTAAATCAGAATTAGTAGCCTAACACACACTTTAATATTATCACTAATACCAGTGAACTATGGTAGCTGCTTTGGAAAAAAATTCTTTTTAATAGTCGCCAATGAACTTTGCACAGACCTTGTGGTACCAGGGCAGAAATGCAATATAGATTTTTCTTTGATTTTCAAAAGACACATAGTAATAAAAATCTACTAAGTGAAACAAAAAACTTCCCAAATGCCAAGAATGGTCTGGTCCTTGCCCTGAGGAGCTCGCATCTAAAAAGGACAAGAAAATGATGTGTGAAGAAAATAACACAAGAAGCAAGCAAGTAGATGACAGGTAACAACATCGAGTAATACCATGTGTCTCTGCACACACACTCTAAAGAGGTATTTGGTAAAGTCTGTTCCTAAATACAGATGCATTCATTCCAGGCATAATTAGAGGATTAGTTTTTGCCAGCATCATGGTGGTAAATAGTTCTTTAGGAGAAATCCACATACAAAGAGAGCAAGGGGCTTGCAAACAATCTCTGGAAGCAGATGCCAGGCATAGAGGATAAACAAAACACTTATCAGAAAAGCAAACAAAAAGGTAATCAAAACCCGAGTCCTTGGGATAACAGATGGCAGGACTGGGGACACAAAAAGATACATGGGTGGAAGCTGAGTAGGGGGCTGTTTGAATGCTTCTGACATTTCTTTAAATGTCAGCTCATAATTATGGTGTCTTCACCACCACCTTGTACGTATAGAGCCCCTTCTAGCAAAGGCCTCGCAGCTTGTGGAGAGCTGCACTTTAGTATTTTGAGCTATCTGTCATGCTCCAATCTTTTATTCTGGTGAGAATGAACGAGCAAACACCAAACTCCCACTGAACACCTACTACTTCAGTTTTACTTCCAAGGTTTCCTCATTGCTCAGTTAAATCTCTGGGTGTATTAAGCAGATTTAGATGAAGAGCTACACACTGAGAAGAACCAGGAGATAAGTGAGAGAAAGGGCAATATTTAAAGAAGTTTGGAGAACCCTGCACATACAGCGTACTCTATAAACACTCCTCTGGAGAAAGGAAAGCAAGTGAGGTATAATCTTTTTCATAAGTTTACATGTTTAAAACCTATGTTAAAAAAAATCAATCTTTGTTCACTATTTGAACACAAATCCCATTAATAATTCCATTAAACTATCACTTCAGTTCATTATTTTACTCGTTTGCACTTCACTATATTCACTGCCAACATCTGCTGCTTTCCGTGGGAAAGAGGGCAGACAAGGCCACGCAGTCGTGTTTCTTTTCAATGCTCTCCCCTTGGCTCGCTGGTGAGTGGCACTGATAGAAAGGGCATTTCAGCTCTTTCCTACCCAGAGACAGAGTACGTTGCCTTCCAACATAACCAGTCTCCATCCCACGACTTAATATCCAGCATCCATCCCCAAATTCAAATTGTCTAATTATCAGAGCTACTCAGATTGCTCAATACTCTACTAAGTAGATACTTTAAAGAGGAAAGGGCAGAGAAGAAGTAAAGGAGGCCTGAGATACAGGGAGTAATACACAACAAGAAAAACAACTTCATGTTTTGGAAGTAAAAGCTTGGAGGAGACGGGGGATGTGGGACAAACCTAGACAAAAATAAAAACTGCCCCCAAAACTAAGCCCCACAACACAACACTTTGATCATGTTAAGCGTTAAGGGAGGCAACAGATAACATAATCACAATGCACAGCAGGGTCCTCAGTGAAGAATGGGTACATGACTCTTAAAAGGTTATTACAACAAATTTAAGCAAACCAATTGCACGGAGACCAGAGAGCAGATAGACAGAGGTTTTCAGAACTTGTATTCTGATCATCGAGGCTCATTCCAACTGGCTCAATTTGATCTAACAATCAAAAAATCAAATGATATGAGAAAAGATATTTCCTCCAGTAATTTGAAAAAGGTGGAGTGGGAGCTTATTTAGATTTGCTTCTTGCAACTGCATTTCTTCCTTCCTTTCTTTCTCTAAAGCTCTTGCAAAAAGGTTTCAGCAGTGGTACACACTTCATGCATCTATGTGCTTTCATTCTGTCCAGGAACACTCACCTCCAAAGGAAAAGAAAACAGTCAGGGCACTAAACACAATGAAGCAGAAACACAAAGGGAAAAGAGCTGAGAAACAGAAGCTCATTTCCAACTGCACTGAAGGACTACCCGGGGCTAATTTGTGTTACATTGGACTGAACCTGCCTGGCAAAACACCCCACTATTAACCCCTAAGATGATCTCAAATAGACTCAGGAACTGTTTGTCTACAAAAGTATGGTAGATTTGGCAGATTTTATGGTTGAGGGGATGAAGAAAGTTAGTCCCCAGAGGTCTTCAAGACGTAACACCACAGGTGAGGTGTGCTAATCTTTGTTTCTATAGCCTCTTCTGTGGGGAACTATCACAAATATAACATACGGTCATGGATTTCTATCCAGGTGCCATCATAAATGCACCAATAGACATATTCTGCAAGAAATACTTCAGATAAAATATCTGGCACTGAAAAGGCTCCAAATTTGTCAGAACTGGCAGAAAATCACGGCCCAATCTACCTCACATGGGGACACACATATTAATCACGCTACTTTAATTTTGTTTGCCCAGGCTTTGGCTGTGCAAGAGGGAGCATGTAGTCTGTGAGAGTTACATATGGAAACATTAATGTTGGTTCATATGATGACTAAAATGCTGAGGGTAAATCAAAATCTCAGGTCTCTCTTCTTGCAGGGCTAGTAGGATGTGCCAGCAAGGCCGCCTGGAGCTCTCTGCTCACAGAATCAGGCAACTTCCATTAATAAAAGGATCCATACTTCATCTCAAAAAAATCAAGATGAGTACATATCTGTACCTCACGCAGATGGAAATGGAAGCGTTAAGATGAAACCAGGGCAGGAAAAAAAGGATATAACTACACTTGGAATTTCCCCAGGCCTGGCAACTAACATAGGTTTACTGGGCCTTCACTGGCAGAAAGTGGCATTATTTTCTTCTGGCAAGAAGAAAATAGATGGGCTAGTAAGTGAAAAACCAGTCATGCAAGTAGGTGAGAGGTGTTCCTACTTCAACATTTAAGGGCTTACATGATCTTTCATACCAGATGTATGCTAACATCTCTCCAATATCTAATACAATTTCTTATTTTCAAATACAACAGAAAATACAAAAATCATTTCCTGGCACTGGGCACATCTGCAGAACATATTCATTCTGATACAGAAACTGAATTTGCCAGCAATTGGTGGCCCATGTTCAAAACCATGACAAAGATTTCTGAAAACCAGATGAAAAAACTCCCTAGAAGATACATTACTAGACCCCCTTACACTATGTATTCCTATCTGTAATGGAAAAGTGAGCCCATAAACTATTCTAGTTGCTGTGACAACTTACAACAGGGACAGACCACACCATCTCAGAGCACAGGTATGCTGGTCTAAAGAAGAGACAAAGCAGAGATGTACTTGTGCTCCTTACTGTTTAGATACAACTCAGTCAAGTATGAAACTGTGGAGTCAAGTAAAACCAATTACACTTGCCTCAAACAAAGCCATTCCAGTAACTAGAAAACAAAACAGGGCCAGGACCTGTTATATGGCTCTGAGGCCAAATGATATGGCCTGGCCACATTCACAGGATTATACACTTTTACCCTCCAAAACAAGGTGGCTATATCCAAACTGCCAATTGGGAATGGCTGCTGGCCCTCACTAATCCCCAAGCCATGCCTGAGAATTGTTTATGACAGCATTAGCTAGTCCAGACTGAGCGCAAGGCAGAGCCTGTGCTAACAGTTTAATGGTATAGATGGTCAAGTTCCAGCTCTTGGGCCCGTGCCCTGGCACTGCTTGATCTGCTCTGGTGGACCTCGCCAAACGCTGTTGTACTGTGAGCAGGGCTGGCTGGAACACAGACACTAAAAAAGAAATAAGAGTATCCAACCAAATTTAAAATCTCTAAACATTGTCATGATTGCCTTCCTTATTCTTCTGTTTGCTTTTTTATCTTTATTGTACAGACAGCCTTATTTCCACCAAGGTGTTCTATTTGCCAAAACAACAGAAGGTTAAAATAGTTGTGGGAAGCACCAAGTGTGCTTCATTTCTTACCACGATTCAGTGGTAGTTGCCAACAGTTGGGTACAGTCAGGTATGCTGTGGGGAGTGTCAGAAGAGTTTAAATCAAGTGTCTGATGGAAAATGAGGCAGAAGAGAAAGATATTGAAAAGTGAGAAAGAAAGGCGAAAAGATAAACTGGTCCACAAACTTTGCCACGTTGCTTCATCTCCTAGTTCAAAGAGTTGGATGGAAAAAGGCACACTGCTCAACAACTGATTTGAGTGCCTTATCTCTCTCTGGTTTTGAACCACCCATACCAAAAAAGTGACACAAAAGGTCTTTGCTGCAGAGCAAATCCACTCCCTTAACCAACAGGACAGAAGGTGAGGTAAGAAAGCTTGGCTTTGCAGACTTATAGCCAAGATCAAGGTAACTTCCATAACTACCTTTATGTGGCAGGTGCCACCTCTGTTCTCTGAAGGAAAATGCGGTGGTTTTAATCTAGGCCTTCCCTGGTTACCAGTTTGTAACCAAGGAAGGGGCAGTGCTCCCAGTACTCCATACAATTTTTAGGTAAATCGAGGTATAAATAAGAAGGGAGGAGAGGCCTTTGCTTTCTTCTCTTCCGGCGAAGTTCGGGAACAGTGGGTCCATGCATTGGTCTCGCTTATCTAAGGCCACGTGGAGGCTTGGGGAGTGCTGGCCATGTGTGTGTCAATCCTGGTTTTTTTCTAAGGGACGTGGTGAGATTTGTTTTACTAGTTATTTTACTGATTCTCGGGTTGGTTTGCGTATATCTGATCGGTGTCCTTTTTTTGTTCCCTTTTGTTCCTTTTCCCCTTTCCCTATCCCTTCGGGGGGTGTTTGGATTCCCTTTTGCTGTGTACATAGCATCTTAACTGTAATATACATAAAAAATATATTTTTTTAATATAACTAGCTTGATTTTCGGGTTCTTCAATTTGCATAGTTTTTTTTCCTTTGCTCTGGAGGAAATAGGAAGGGGGAAGAGAGGGGCTGCTACTGGGGGGGTGGGCATTTGGCAGGGAGCCAAGTCCGAACCATCACAGAAACCTTTTAGGAGACTCCTATCCACATCTTTTTGCAGGCTTTCACCACCAGAAAATAACCAGGCTGCTTTTGCTGGAAGGAGCTTCTGAAGGCTAGCAGGTATATCCCCTGCTCAGAGCACGCAAAGACAACACTGGATTGCTTGTGGCTTTGTCCACTCAAATTTTGGATAACTACTGGGTAGGCAGCAACATCTCTGTGCACCTGTGCCAGTGCTGGGCTACTCTCAGCGCAAGTCATTTTTCTGTCTGGGTCAATTTGGAAGGGTCCTGCTCTACTTTTGACTTGTGGTTATTTTAGAAGGGTCCTTTGTCACTCCACTAAGTGCACTGCATCAAAGAGCACTCTACAATCTTTACAAAGCACTGACACCAAACTTTGGCTGCCCTGCCCCCTGGCAAAGCAACCAGTGATGGTAACAATGGCAGCTTACAGGAAAATTTGGGAATTATCTACCTAAGATGAAGATGGAAATGAAAGCTAAGGGAATTGGGATTGTTCAGCCTGGAAAACAAAAGGGTCCAGGAAGACCTAATTGCAGCCTTTCAGTACCTGAAGGGAGCCTAAAAGAAAGTTGGATAGAGACTATATGAGCATGTAGTGACAGGACAAGGGGGAATAGTTTCAGACTGAAAGACGATAGGCTTAGATTAGGTATTAGGAAGAAGTTCATCACTGTGAGGGTGGTGAGGCACCGGAACAGGTTCTCCAGAGAAGTTGTGGATGCCCCATCCCTGAGTGTTCAAAGCCAGTTTGGATGGGACCCTGAGCAACCTGGTCTAATGGAAGGTGTCCCTGACCCTGGCAGGGGAGTTGGAATGAAATGATCTTTAAGGCCCCTTGCAACCCAAACCATTCTATGATTCTATGACTCTGTGAAGACTGATTTATTGTAAGACTTGAAACAGTTGTACAAATCAAGCTGAGATGACATCTAAGAAAGCTTGAAAAGCATTATCCTGCACTGCTCCAGAGCTCAACTTTATTGTAAAGCAGTTCATATTTCTAAGCAGGCTGAGAAAACAAGGTGAATGGCAGCTTTGTACGTGGCTAACAAAGTATGTGTGATCCATATCTTCAAAATCTGTATCCATCTGTGTGTTTTAATCAAAGCAGTACATCTGAGATAATTATGCATGTGCATGATGACCCTAAAAGCCATCAATTCTACACATCAGACACTTCGGTCACAGCAAAACTACCAGAAGAATTATTACGACTAGTGGAAAAAATGTTATGAAATAGAGTTTAAAACTTCATAAGCAAGAATGGAATTAATACACTCAAATTTTCCTCTATAATCCAGCTTGAAGAACCTTGCAAAGATAAATGCTAGACCTTTAAAAGCAAGGATGATAAAGATAATTAATGGAAGCTTAGAAAGATAATCATGTCTCAAATCCACGTGGGGTATAACTATTGCTAGGCTTTTGAGGAAAAGGAAGATAAATTATTCAGTCTTACTCCATCCCAGCATGAGGCAAAAATTATAAAGGAAACAAGCTGTTCAAAAGCAAAACTGTGATGACTATGCCAAGACAGGAGTTAGGCTCAGAAGACCTAAAATAAATCCAAAGTTCTAGTAGTTACTGACCAATGAGGATTCTGGGTATTGTTTTAAAGCAAACTGACAAAAGTTCCACCTTGGGAAGTATATTGAAGAGGTGATTCAATTCTAGGATAATGTCAGGATATTGCAGAATGCTTTTGGTTGGAAGGGACCTCTGCAAATCACTTGGCCCACTCCCCGCTCCTGCTCAAAATAAGACGCACTTGGATATCAGGTCAGAGTGTTCCTGGTCATGTGCAGCTGAGTTTGCAGTGTTTACCATGGAGATTCTAGAGCTGTTTTGGGACTTGGCTCCAGTTTTGGACCCTGCACTCACACTAATACACAGAGCATTGGCAACAAAGAGGAGGAGCTTGTAGCTTGTAGTGAGGAAATGGTCTCAAGTTAAAGAGAGGGGAGGTTTAGATTGGATATTGGGAAAAATTTCTCCACTGGAAAGGTTATCAAGCATTGGAATAGGCTGTCCAGGGAAGTGGTTGAGTCACCACTGCTAGAGGTATTAAAACACACGTAGGTATTTAACCTGGGGACATGTTTTGTGGTGGGCTTGGCCGTGCTGGGTTAGCAGTTGGATTTGATGATCTTGAAGATCCTTTCCAATCTAAACTATTCTGTGATTTTATGAACATCAGGAAACACTGTTTTGTCTTCGAATGACAGAGAATTGGCATGGGTGGCCCACAGAGGACTGGAGTCACCTTCCTTGGAGATATTCAAGGCCATCTGGACTTGGCCCTTGGCAACTGGGTTGAGGTGACCCTGCCTGAGAAAAGGGGTTGGACCAGATGACTTGCAGAGGTCCCTCCCAACCTCAAGGATTCTGTGATTCTTTCTCCCTGTTCCTATACACTTCCTTTCTTCACTGAGCTTGCTCAGGATTTCTATGTTCAGGCAGGATGGCCTCCAGCTGTGCCTGCTTGGCTCTTATACAGGGGCTGAGCAATTTCTGTGCCACCAGGAGGTGGTCACTGGTGAACTACTGGATCCTTCTGTATGATCTTGTACAAACACCTTTGTAAGCTCCTCTTACAATGACTGGCACTTCTGAAAAAGAATACGGATTTGCAGGGGAACACGTGGTCAAATTATGCCCAGCTTATCACTCTTCAGGGGTGTTTCACTTGTCAGCTGACAAATGTTCCTGGATGCATTATTTCAGTGGTTTTGAATGCATGGGCTTTGTATAACATTTTATGTTCCTTTGGAACTAAAGGCTAAATTTAATCATATAGAATATTATAATATAAACAATATATAGTCTTAAACATTCAATTTACATAGTCAAAAAAGCTTCTCTTTCCTGACATGTTTGTGCAACAACTTAGCAGTAGTAAATATTATTCACATACTTCTCCGTGCTTCGTTTCAGGATTACCATAAAAGACCTGGAATCATGAACAGTAAGAAATAATGCTATGATATGAAGAATTTATTACTATTTATTATTCATTATTTATAGAGCGAGTGCATATCACTTTACACACAAACACCACTTCACAGGCAGTATACATTTCTCTGCAGAATTTCTGCAAGCTTTGTCTTCCAAAGTGACCAGTTTGGTGATGCTAAATTGTATTGGCTAACAACTACATACGTTTCAGCTTGACAGGAGCAGAGAACAACCAAAAACCAGACTGCCAAGAGGCAGACCACCTTCTGGGAGAATTTGGAATAGCTGGTTCCTCCAAACCAAATAAATGTGCATTTTGTTTCCTGAAAAGTGCCCATTTCATCCAAGAACGGAGTGTTACAGCAGATAACCAACACTTGAACACTTAGTAATGCCTCAAATTTCAAGAGAAAACCCAACAAATACACCCACAAGTTTATCCTTTTTCACATGCTACTTTTAAAAGCAATGTTAGATTATACATCTTCATCAGAGCTGCTTCTACAGAGTGAAACCAGAGTGAAGAAAAAGCGCAAGGAATTCCTTCCAAGGTCTCCCCTGCTGTGCTCTTGCAGGCACTGACAATGAGCCTCTGTTTTGCCCACTGACAAGGTAGTGAGTCCCTGTATGCCCATTTCTGCAGAAGATGGCAGCACCTTGTGTGCATTGTTTGGATGGGATGGAGCACATTCAGCATCGCTGTGGTAACGTGACTCCTGTGGCACGGACAGAACAATCCTCCAACAGAACAGCCCAGGCTGCCGACACTTCATGCCACAGAGTCACAAGATCCTCATGCTCCTCTTCAAGGTCTGGGCACCTTTTCAAGAGGATTTTCAGGATTGTAGACAGGGCAGTGGTGATGCTTTAATGTTAATTTGGAGTGTCAGCCCTGGCTGATCAGAGCTTCCCGGTATGCCTGGAGCACATCAGCCTGTGTCCAGCATTCCCCAGTAAAAGGAACCAGAGAGCAGAGTTTAATATCCTGTTTATCACTCTCAGAGCCAAATTTATTTTTATGTCTATCAGCTTCACAGACAAGTGTCATATCAAGTAGGAACCTCAAGGCCCATAAAAATCAAAGGAAAGGTGAAGCTTGGCTGCCTTCTATTTCTTGCTTTCTTTTTATTCATTTGGTTCATTTGTTTTGCAAGTAACTTCTAAATTGGAATCTGCAAATCAATCAGCAAGCTGAGAAAACCAATGCCATCAAGAAAATAGTATGTTTGGCACACAATGTATTTTCCTTCTGCTATGCATTAAAACTGTGTTTTTTAAAAATTACCATTGTGCTCCTTTTATAATAAAAATTATGGTATGCAGACATTCCACCCAACCAGTACCGCAACCTTCTAACAAACTGTTTGCATCACGCTCCTCTATACCTTAATCAACCCAATGATTTATCAGAAATTACCCTCTTCATGCAACACCAAAATCAGAAACTACCTTGTTGAGAAAGGATCAGCTTTCTCCAAAATGATTTCCAGGCCCTACTTACCAAGTATTGCCAGTAAAAATAATAGGAAACCATCAAGTGATTCCTTACAAAATTCTTTTTGCAGCTACATTTGATGGTGACAACAGCAGTATGTTCCTAAATGACAACAACAACCTTAAAATAAAACCCCCATGACTCCTGAAATGACAGAAGTATATACTTTGCTGCATTTTGAATGGATAATCTGTAACTAAAACATGTGAAAATGAGTAATGCCAAAAAAAGAAATAAGAAAATAAAAAAAACCTCTAAATAATTTCAAATAATCAAGTACTTAAATCCTGGCCACTACAAATTTTGTTTAGGTTTTATTACTGATATTTATCCCTTCTGGAAGTCTAGAAACTTTTTGATCAAAGTGCCAAAGCCCAGAAATACTCCTTTTTCTTTATCCAAAGCTGTCATGTTTGTGACCTTGTAAGTATTTGGCAATGTCAATTAGTGCTTTAAAAATGCTGCCTTTCATCTTCAAATGGAACTGGGCCTAGAAACTGGTCAGACCTCTTAGCTCTTTCAACAGATGATAAACACACTGCAAGTAAAAAAATCCAAGCGTCTTTTTATGATTTTACAGATTAATGAGCATGCCAGAGCTTTCCAGCCAATTTTGGTCCAATAAAGCATCTGCAAAACTTGAAAAACTAAACCCACAGTTTGTACGTCCCAATTTCTACACTACTAAAAATATGTACAAATACACCTGAGAAAAAAATACTAAAATGCGATGTTAAGAGGAAGTAGCAGACCATCAGCACAATCTAAGCCCTCTCTAAGGGCCACAGGTCATTAGGAATAGCCTTCTACAGAGGAGTCTGAAAAACACTCAAGGTGTTTCTCTACTTCCTTGAAAGGGAAGAACTGGTTGGTCATCTTCAAAGCCTTTATCACATCAGTTTTGGAACCCACCACTGATCTCCCTTTGCTCTCTTGTCCCCTGGTGGTACAAACATCTCCCAGGAGCTGTAACTTTTTTGTAGTAAGGTGAATACTTCAGGAGAAGTCATTGCTGAGTTGAATTTATAGATATTTTGGTCAATTTGTAATTAGCTGAGAGAAAAAAAGTGTCCTGAGAGTCAACAACCAAATCTATCTGCTTCCTCCTCTCATTCCTGGTACAGGCCATGTTGATTCCTCAAAAGCAACTCTCAAAATTATTTGAGGATATAAGGATGATACTACAATGGTATTTTTTTGTGGTGCAACCTGCTGGTTTCAGCCTGGGCTGGTGTGATGGCACCACAAAAGGTTCAGTTTGGAAGCTGCACTCCGGTTAAATGGCGTGCCAGCCCAAAAAGGTAAATTGTGCAAAGCTTATTGAACTTTCAAACCTAAAGAACCAGGAGAATGTTATTTGGGTGCCAGGGAAAACCTGTCCTTGTATTCTATTAGAAACTGTTGTGTGTTACATACTCTTGGCATTGCTCTGATTGCCCAAGCATTCATGTAATTGTCTGCCATAATCGGAGCTTCACATGCATCAGAAGCCTCTGATTAGGTGGAATAGGCTTGCATCTCATTTACCAATTAAACTGGACATTGGTCTCTTTTAAAAATTTAACCACAGGTAAAAATATGCTCCCAGAAAAAAAATCACTTTCACTATTTGACATCCAGCAACTGAAGCCTTTTGTACCATCACAATAATTTGCACTTGGGCCAGACTGCTGCTTCCTGTCCAGATCACCAGGCTACTCTGTGAAATGGTGACAAAAATATGCCAACTCTCAATACAAACCCCAGGGGAAGAGAGGAGCAGCTTTGCACAGAGAAGTTGGAAGAGCAAATCCCATATACTTCATCACTACATGTTTTGACTGTTTTTTAGCAACTGTTGTATTCCAATATTTATAATCTCTCTCTTTATGCAAGCGTCTTATGTTTTATAATAAAAAGAGTACATAAATTTCAGTTACCGTAGCAGAGCAAATTGTTGTATGTAATTAGTCATGTACAACATAAGGCGTAACTTGAAAAACAATTCGTGTTTATTCTTCCTCTGCTTAATCAATATTTTAAATATTTGTGGAAAACATACACCAGCTTAGCAAATCATCACCTCCAAAGCGAGAGAAAGAGAACAGACAACACAAATCCTGCAACCTACAGCAAATCATCTGCATATGACAGGCTGCTGTTGAGGGAACTACATTTTTTTGGCCTGTGAAGGAAAGAAGAATATAACACTTTACTTCTGTGTTGTTCCTCTTTATTCCTTTTAACTGTGCATTCCTCAGCCATACTGACTTATTTTTCATTTACCCTAAGAATTTTCTCCCCACTTATTTTTAACGCTATTTAGTTGCACTGATACACAAAGACAGCGGGGGCTATTTTTTTCCTCTGCAATCCTTGCCTGACTTTCCAGAGAGGTTAACAGATGTTTTAACATGACTGTCTTCCCTCCCACATCATAACTGTGGCTAACCACAGTAGGACAAACTCCGGTAGCAACAACACACGAGTCTTAAATGCTATGGGAGTACTGTGAGCACAGGAGGCCAGGATCACATCTCCGTTATGCTATTTAAAGACTTAAAACTACACAGCTATCCCTCAGCTCAACTAGAGAAAATCTTATCAAAACTGAAGACTGGTGTTTTTGTAAAATTTGTCATAGGTTTAACCTTGAGAATAACAAATCATTAGGGGTGTGTGTGTGTGTGGGGGGGGGGGGGTTAGAAATCAATTTATGTTCCAAGCAAAGGGTTTTTAAAATTAAGGTTGAGAAAAAAAATCAGATCTTGCCTGGTGTTGCACAGATTCTGTTGATGTATCAATCTTTTCAGGCATTTAAAAATAATATAGAGATGATAAAAGTAAATGTTCTATAACCAAAAAATCTCCTGGTAATAAAATTTCAAATTACAGCCCATGACAACACTTCTAAATTGAAGCTGTGATACAGGAGCTTTGATGGAGAAAATTGTACAAGTAACTCGCAAAGTAATTCAGAAAAGCAACAAAGAATGAAGGTGCTGCTGAGATGAACAGAAAAAACAGCTGGAATGGTGTGCAGCATCCTTAAAAATGAATTTTAGACTGTTTGTTGCCAGTATCTTAAGCGGTGCTGTAGTCTTATAAGAATTTCTTGGAGAGCTCCCTTTGAGCAATAAATAATCTCACTGCAGAAAACCCCACCATGCACAGACAGACCCAAACCTGAGCTCAATCATCATACATGACCAGGCTCAGTGCCTGACAAATTGATCTGAACACCAAGTTTAATGGCAGGATTTGCACTTTCCTATTGACTACTTCAGGCATTCAAGGGGCTGAGGAAGTATCTCCAGCAAAGGACTCATCCCTTCAAACGTGATGACTCTTGGTGCTGGTCTGTGGCCCAACTCTTTGGATGCAGCACCAGGGCAGAAAAAAACAGAACAGAAGAGCTAAAACCTTGCTCATAGTGGCACAGAATGAGTAGAAAAAAAACCAAGAATCCCTACCTATAAGTACCTAACTTTCCCTATCAATATACTGGGTGTGTGGCATTAAATTATTTCTTACAAGTTGATGAGGTCTAAATAGCTTTTCTGATGTTTTCTGGCAGTCTCCAATGAAATAGGTTATAGCAGTGCAAAGTCTCCTCGTCATTTTGTTCAGCAAAAAAATAAAGTTCAGGAAGAGACAGATTTTCTGTTTAAATAACTCAAACTAAACATCCGTAACCACTTAAATGTGGCAGATCCACTAAGTGTGATTTGTACCAAAGCATCTGTGGTAAGAAGGTTACAGGTATGCTTTGAGAATAAATTTCAAAGGTCTGCAAAGTATAATTAGTCTTAAAGTTCTCCTACACATTAATAATTAGTAATAAAAACCTTCTAAAGTCCTCCACAGAAGTAAAAAACTCTTCCAGAAGCATAAAAACATGGACCAAATCCAACCCCTCTCATGGCTGGTCTTATATCCAAGCTTCCTGCTGAAGATGGTTTCCCCTCCCTCCAACAATTAATTTGATCAATTTTTTTCTCTCCTTTCCAATGCTTTTTCCGTTCATATCACATACCTCGGGGTGAAGTCTTTAATCTTACATACATTTACATAATTTTAAAGACCAAATGGTTCAGCCAGATTAGGTAGCCTAGTGGTCCTTAAAGCAATTAATCTATAAATTCCCCAACCAATCCCATCACCAACACAGTAAGTTTTACAATGTCAGAGAGAAAAGAAGTTTTTTCCTCTGTTTTGAATTTGTAACTTTAGGATTCAGTTAATCAGGAGCTGAAGGACAGGAATATGACCAATGTCTGCCAATACAGGTATCCAGAAGACAGGTCTTGTCAGACTTAATTTCAATCTTTGACAAAACTATGACTCTTTGATAACACATAATTGAGGATGATGCCATGTATATGTATTTTTAATAACTATTGACTTAGCACTTTGGCAAAAAAGTCTGGAGCAATTATTATCTGCAAAGACATGGAAACAAAAGGAGCAGTACTATTGCCATGCAAGGGAATGGTGAGTGATGCTGAAAGGATGCATATGGTTTTGGTACCTATATGATTTTAGCAGCCATATTTTCAAAGGCAAATGAAGAACAGAGATGATGCAAAAGATAAACAGTTATTTGGAGGCTACCAGGACTCGTCAACAGCAGGAAGCTTGAGGAACCAAGAACCAAAGGTTTGAAGACAGACTGGATGACTTACAAAAGAAATGAAACAAACTTTTAACTGGGAGGATAACTAATTGGTAGGAACACAAAATGAGGGGAGATGGATGGTTGGCCCCTATGGTTTGATATCTTCAAACCAGGTCTGGAAGATGTGTAAAGTCAAAACTGGCAACTGGATAGCACAGAGAGTTTTTTCTGTCCTCAGCATGGAGGAACATTACTGGCTCTACCCATATCCTTGGACAACGAGATAAGGAGAACCAGGTTCTCAATCAGTTCATTCACTGTGTCATCTGTTGTGTGGGGCACACCCTTGCCACTGAGTTTGATGACACCTGCCATAATACTGGGGAAGGTTCAGCCCTGCAGAAGGGCAGCTAAGCAATCAAACATCCGCAAAAAAGGGGCAAGAAATTCAGCTTTAAGATGGCACCTTTCCCCCATGAGCTGGTAGCCCATAAACATGCTCACAAAATGGTTGCAGAGAGTAGGCTGTGAACTCTCCATAGCTCATGGAAACTTAGCACATGCCTGGTTTATTTTTAAAATATTTTTATATTTTTAAGTTTTATATTTTTATTTTTTAAAGAAACCAAGCAGCCACATTATTCATCTGACTTGTGAGTTCCTCATTATATGGATATAATTTTTTATGCCTGACAATTAGCTGGACTCTACCAGAGAAAGGCCCTGGCTGGTTACACTGCTGACCCCAAGTGTAAATCTGCTGTGTGTGAAGGACAGAGACACAATCAGGGAGGGTGAACAGGAGTGTGTAGGAGCTCTTGATTTTTTTTCTGATACCATTTCACATCATTAGCCAGAAGCCTGCTAGGCACCACACCCTTACATCTCTGTTCGTCCTATTTACCGCACTTTTTCCATGTTTTTTCCCCTCTTTAAAACATGCAGTTTTGAATTTTTAGAGCTGTTTACCTGATTCGCAGCAGCAGAAGCTGGGGCAAAAACTCTATGCATTTTTACACATTTATTTTATGGGAGATTACACAGCTGATTAACAGTTCTCAGAACAAAAAATGTCCCATGCTACCTCCATTCTTGTCTATTTATTGCTTTTGATCTACTCATATCAAAACATCCTTACTAAGGAAAGTCATCAGAAAATTGTCTAATAAGGTAATTTAGAAGACAGTTCACATTGAGCATATGATCAAAAGGCATTTAACTTGCTGTTCCTGCCTCCTCTCCCCTAATAAACACATGGTTTACTAGCACTGATAAGCTTCAAAATGCTTTTGAACATCTGGGAAAAGGGCTGATCAGCTCCAGACAATCATTGGACTCTAAGTAGACCCAGGAACAAAGGTCGCGATAAATGAAACCCCTGCTTTGGCTCCAAAATAGCCTCAATCATCTCCAGACAAAGCATGATTGAAATGCATCTATCTGTGGATAGCATCTGGAGAACTTTAAATATGTTTTGATCAGAATCTGAGTGGCTTCTTTCAAATGAAAATAATTTTAAGATGCCATGGAAAATTTTTACAACCAATCACACTTCGGCCTAACATTTCCTTCTGCAGCATTGACCTTGTTTTTCTACAGCGTGAAAAAAATCAATATAATAATGGTACTGCAGTAAAATTTCAGCTTGCTCTTGGCTTACTTTAAATAACTTTATTGTCTCCTTTCCTTCTGTCTACATCTGCTGTATTTGGCACTTGCAGTTATTAAAATGAAACCAAGTTGAAAGAAAATGTTAAATATTATAAAAAGAAACCCAGCAGTGCTTCTGGCTCACTTTATCAATGCTGTGGTCACCTTTACCATTTGCCAGGGTTTTTTGTTCCCCAGCTGTTCTACCTGAATCTATACGCAGAAAGAAACCCCAACTTGTATTTTGCAGGTTTAAAAGAGCTAAATGTTGTTGCTCTTTTCTTTTTTTTTTTTTTTTTTGAAAGGAAAAGTCACCCTCTTTCCTCCAATAATATATTGGAACAAAAACGCCCAATGGTTTACTAGTGATTTCATTTCTTTGGTGCTTAACATTTTCTTACTCCTCAGTGTGCCTTTTCTGCCCAAATGAACGAGCCTGGTTATAGCAGTCCCACTGTTTCACTCCCACCTGCACTAAGAACGAGGCTTTGAGAACCCTGTAGGAAACTATCGACTAAAGAGAAGAAAAAAACACCATTCAGGCAAATTATGCCCTTTAGTCACTTTCCATTCCCTCTGGATGAGAACCATATCCATTTGTTGTCAACCACAGCTCTGCCTTAGTCAACAGACAAGAAGAACATTCCCAAAAGCAAAAGTGGGAACCATGTGTTCCAGGTAAAGCCACAGAAAGCCCAAATGTAGGCAGTGCTGAAAGGAAAGAAGCATTTGCTCTGCCTGGGCCTCTCAGAAAGAAGTATGAGGCAGTCTTGGAGCAAGAAAGACCTACTCTAGTGTGTGCATAACACAGAAGAGAATAAAAAAGACACACACTGCCCACAGAAATTTATTTTCCTACTCTTGGCTATACCACAAACACAGGTTCTACAGAGGGACAGGTGAAGCAGCTCCATCTCTAACAGCTCCTTTAGCAGATCAGCCCCACAAAAAAAGAAAAACAAAACTGAATTCTTACTTTGGTAGTTGAAGCTGGCGAGGAGTTGGCCACCAGGCTGGTGATGACGTCGCTGTTGCCGGTGGTGCAGGCGGCGGTGGCCGGGGTGGGGAGCCGGGAGGGGACGATGGGCAGGGGCAGCAGCCCCGGGCGGGTGTTGCTGTTGGTGCTGGCAGCGCTGCTGCAGTTGGTGCTGCTGACGTGGTTGCCATTGGAGCTCCAATCCCGGCGATCCCACCCGGCACGGTAATCTCTTTCGAACCGGCTGTGGTGCCGTGACATCTCGGTGGAGGACAGCTTCGTCTCAAAGGGAACTCGAGAGCTTGCCTGAAAGGTAAAAGCCAAAGAGGAGTTAGGAATGAGGTCCCAGCACAGCACCTGTACTCAATAACCGCCAAGGCAAGACCCTGCCATGCCTCCTCTGCTTTAGGAGAGCACTGTTTCTTCTGCTTTTCCCAGCTAAACATCAGAAGGAAGAGAGCAATATTGTAGTAAATGTTAATCTAGAATGCAAATGAAAGAGTTTGGACAAGTACAAGGACACAGTGGGAGAGCCCAGTCCAACAAAACTGAGGAAACACCATCTGCCCGAACTATACAGCAGAGTGACAAGCAACAGCATGCAAATCATGAAAAGTCAAGATAGAAGGAAGTCATCATTCAATGTTTTGATAACAGGAAGACATTTCCAACAGTTCCCTCTTGCAGTTTTCTAGTAGCCTTCAGTTCATTTCTGTAGCTCTTTCCTGCACCTGACACAAATATTAATCCTATTATTAAATCTTATTATTAAACATGACCCTTAACCCTAAAGATCATAGGGAGAAAAAAATCTACTTGCTAAATCTATCCATTACTTCTCTATTTTAAAAGCCAAATACTGCTTTATGCAGCCCTCTCCCCTCCTTTTTGTCTGACCTCCTCACTGGAAGCTCCTACAGGAAGGTTTCACTCCGTGGTGCCTGAGCTCCCCATGGAGACGATGCTTTCCAGGGCAGGCCAATATGTTCTGTCTCCTCCCGTGCTTCTGGCTAGACTTAAAACACTTAATACATGTTAAATGATCAAATGGCCAAGTTGTTCTGTGTGATCATCCTGTCCTTATCATTGCTCACCCCCTCAGTCTTTGTTATCCATAGATTTTATCTGCCAAGAGCAAGACGCCTGAACACAACGCTGGAAGTCAAGACTTCCAACATCTAATCCTTGTTCTGATAATTGTATGTTACATAGCCTAAAGAAGTTACTTAAGGCTTCCTGCCAAGGTCTCCTAACCTGCAGAATGGTGGCAATAATGCTGTTTTTCCAGCAGAGTTCTGAGTAAGTGAAAGTTTATAGCACTTGCAATTGAAGAAGAGCATGAGTAAATGCTAAACATATTTATTTCCATAAATAAATAATGAGTATCTAGGTCATTGCAGCACCTGATTTATTTTATTTGCATCACACAATCCACTAAGTTCTTTGTAATAATAATATCAGGTCAGTGGAAGCAATGTTGTTTCACAAATTCTTAGATACAAAAATGGATGTTAGAAACATCTGCTGGATGCAGGGAGCTGGAACCAAACTCACCCAGAAACTTAGACATAAGAAACTTCTTAAGAGAGATAAAACTTAGAAGTGGTACATGTGCCTAAAAAGAATGTTTGTTATTCACCTCGTAGAAATTTTAAGCAAAGTCAACAAAACCAATCATTACGCCTAAATGATGAAACGTTTAACTGGTTCACCAGAGGTACTAGCTTGAGATGAAGAATATAATATAAATGTGTATGACCCAAAAGAAGCTCCAAATTCCCTTCCACAATCATTATTTTCAACTAAAGGTAGAACCAAATCTCCTAAAAAGCTGCATTTGCGATTCCGTTGCCACTCTGAAGGAACAAGCACCTCCAGCAAGAGCTTATACTGAGGACCACATCAGTGTTGTCAGTGTTGACCACAAAATTAACATTTCTCTTGACCCAACAGAGCCAGCTATTTTTTCCTCTGGTAGGATGTCATGTAAGGTTTGAGTTGATAATTTGAGGGCTGATGATTCACTGATATTTACTTAGATTCTTCTCTCTTGTATTTTTGTGGCCATCTGATACTTTCAGTCAGTAAGCTCATTTTGAATTTTCCAGAGGACCACGTGGGAATGACAGCTCAGTTGTACAATGACCACAGTAAAAACCAGAGACACCAGTGAAAGGTGCTGTAGTGAAAACAGAAACTTTTATTTTAGTTAGAGGTGAAGAAAACAAGTGTTTCCTTTAGTGACAACCATCTCAGAATAAAATCATTACCTAAACACAGTGTCTTTAAAGGTTAGAATTCCAGAGGTATAACCCCACTTTCGTTTGTTTTATAAACATTTTGCCAAGTCAGGCAAAAAGGGAGTCTGTAAACTGCACGCTGCAATTTCAAAATACCTTTTATTATTCCTTGCCTTTGAAAAAGTCTCTTTTTTTATCTCCCCAGCCTCCACCCCCGTATGAAGGTATCTTTCCTGACTGTTTGGATGGTGGCTGTCAACTGAATGCCCTTCTCCTCCCGAGCTCGAGGATCTCCATTAGCTGTATTAGTGTACTCCTTGACAAGGCAACCAGAGAGAACCAAATCACATCTCCCCCACCCACCCACACACTTGAGTACATCTGACATTTAATTCAGCGGAGAGCAGCGGCACACATGCACATAAGTCAATAGCGAGCAGTTTTTGCCACACGATCCAAGACACCATGCCCCCAGCAATTCTACTATCAGATGAGACTGACAGGCAATTACGTCAATAACAAGCAGGAAAAAAGCCTGTGACTAAGCCACGCATTAAGAAGTTTACTTAAAACCTACCGCCCTCTTCATGAGTGAATTTACTTCTCAGTCCAGCAACTGTATTTCATGTTTTTCCAATAAAAAAAATAAAAGCCAGGGCTCGATGTCACACTTTTTTTTTTTTTTTTTTTTTCCCCCAATACACTGAATTAAATATACACTACTTGTTTCAACATGTCATTTTTGGCTGGGTACAAAGACACTTGACAGCAACAAGATGTGCAGAAAAACCGGAGGGGATAACTATCTAATACATGAGTACTCAACTGCTAGTACTTGCTATTTAAAATTAGAAAGAATAGAAAATGTTCTCATAAATAGCTGCTGGGTGAGGTAAGAAATGGTTTGTGAACAGGCTAGCTAATTTTTAAATATATTTTTAGATCCAGAGTTTATGCTTTGTCTAGACTCTTTTCATCAAGGATCATAACCATAATAATAATGCTTTAAACATATTCTGTACTCATAAGAAAAACTTCTCCAGCAGTGTGTCTCAAGTCAAGCATAATCACTGCATTCCTCTGCACAGAACTTGACACAGGGCAGCATAAACCATCTTGAGAAACAGCAGAGATGGAGGCCTGTGGAAACCTACACAAACAGCAACAAGGGCAGCAGTCACTGCAGTCAGAGATCACAGAATTTTTGAGGTTTCAAAAGACCTCTAAGATCATCGACTCCAACTGTCACTCAAACCCCATCATTACCACTTCCAAAATATCTGATTTTAGACTAAAATTTTACAGTCATATATTCTTCAGATTTTTTTTTTCCCCTAGTAATAAACCTCCTTTCTAAACTCCTCCTAAAAAAATCTAAACTCCCCCTAAAAAAAGCAAAACCCTTTCTGTTGCGGAGACAGTGAGAAGTAGGAAGATCAATACCTACTACTTACAAATACCAATATCAACAGCTACAATTAATTAATATGTTTTTACCTTTTTAAGGGAAGTTTTCCCCAACATTCATGTGCAAGTATTTTAGCTAGCTTTAGGTCCCTTTAAATAGCACTAAGGAAAAGAAAGAAGGTTTTTATGTTGCTTTTTAGATTTGGGGAGCTCCCAGTGCTGTCTGCACTGAAGTTACCACCCCTGCTAAGCCTTGGATGATTATAGATCTATCAACCTCAGTTTTGGGGTTGATTTTTCAGCCAGCATGAAGCCCCACACTGCCCTGTCTAAGAGCCAGTACTAGCGTAGATAAGCTTAGAACTGTCTCAGATATGTTTACCCTGCACCAGAGCCATAAAACCATGATGTAGAGATGCAGACATAGCCAGCAACAGAAAGAATGTGTGATTTGTGCATCTCAGAACAGTATTCCATAAGGAGGCCTAGCGTATGAAAATCCCTCTGTACACCCAATTCAGCTGCCATACTATCTTGTGAGGGTGGTAAAGTCAGTGAGACAGGCCTTCACTCACTCTCTACTCAAGACGTCATCACTGGAGTAGCCGAGTGTCTTTAATCTCGACTAGAAAGGAAACGTGTTCCTGTTTGTCACATAGAATCAAAGGATTTTATTGTGCAGCCAAAAGGAACAAAACTGCTCTCAGAGGGGAAAAAACCCCACCCTACTAAAGAGAGAGAGAAACCCATAGTAGTTACTGGTTGAACTGATAAATTCAAAGCAAAAAGGAGATCAAACTGGTATTAAGGGAGAGCTGTGGAAAGGGCTATAAGCCAAAGAAGAGAGATTGAGCAACCAGAGGTAAACACAAATCTGAAACAAGATTTAGTGATATGGCAAGGCAAACAGAGTGCCTATCTCAGTTCCAAAGACTGCATCTCTGTGCATCTGTTGCAAAAATCATGTCAAAACACCGACAGCTTACTTGGTTTTAGACAAGGGTTATGCAGGACCCAGGCATGAAGATCATACATGCACCCAAGCCTTTCCTCCATCATTTACTTTTACAGAAGAATGGGATTGGGAGGGTAGATCAGGGAAGGGTAACAGAACGATGAAACAATACCAAACACCTTCTGAGGAATGGGACAGGATTTCTCTCAGCTGTCCAAGGCCAAAACATGCAATGCAGCAGGTGAGAGAGACCATAAAAAGAAATTACTTTAAATCTATCTCTCTCAAGGGTAAGTAAAATGTGAGCATTCCCTTGAGCTAGACAACATAACTTTTTCTACAACCAGGAGTTTAAGAAATGTCTCATACTAACAGCTTGCTCAACAATAAAGTCCGAGAAGGTTTTTCTGTAAAACACGGGCGTCTTCAGGACTCAAACGTAGGGCACCTACATAGATCACAACATCCAGCCTCCAAATTTACCCTGAACACTTTGACCATTTGGAAATCCTCCTACCTTCTTAGCATAAAAACACCTTCCTCCAGGTACCCATTTTCCTCCACATCTCTTATGCAAGCTCATTTGTTCCTTGTTTCCACGGCTTCCACACACATGCACAGAGGCAAGGAAAAGACCAGCGGCATGTGAGATAGCAGCATGTTATCCTCAGGCCTCTTACCAGGTTCAAACAGATCACTGCTGCAGATTTATTAAACTGAACTAGTTAACATTTCATTTTATGCTCGATACATTTAAACACAGCCTTTCTTCCCCCAAGCCCAAAACACTCACTGTTCTGAAGAAAAAATGTTTCCTATTCACATTCCTCTAAATGACAGTCCAGCTCCAGCCTTGAAGCAGCTTCTTCTCTGCTCTCCACGCTTATCTAGTCAAAGTCTCCTTAAAGTGTCTGTCCCCACAGATATAAATATAAGGAAAAACAGGCTTTCGGCCAGTCTGAAGCTAGAGAATCAGATTTCTTAGACTATTAGTCAACTTCATTAAGTGACTTCAAAAGTAAAGGTCAAGCTTTTAATTTAAATTTTTCCCGGCTAAGCATTTGTTTCTAAATTTACCTTTTAAATAATAACATTAGAGAAACATGATAGGCAAGAGAGGTTGCGAGACAGAACGGAAGCACATAAGCGGTCATTAGGGAAATGGCACAAAAGAAGAGAGAAGGAGCCTGAAACTTTAAAATAAGCAGCTAAATAATCGTGCGTGTTTTCAGACTGGATAAATGGAAGCACAGGTAAAATAGCCCATTAGAGAGCTTCAAAAGCAGTTAAGTGCATGTAATGCCTAAGTATTTTATGAGATACACACACACACAAAAAAAAAAAAAAAAAAAAGATGAGGAAGAAGAGAGATTTGCTGTGATCAGATCTAGCATGAAGAACTGTAACTGATAAAGAGGAAGATGTCTAAGTACCTAAGCTTGAGTGATTTCAGATATTTGCTGCAGGGAAAATGTTACGGCATGCAGTTTTATCACAGCACACCGACACAACAACCTCTCCTGAGGCACAGGTCTGAACATATAATTTATGCATATGGCACCAAAATCACATTGAAATATATCAGTATTACAATCATCATCATTACAATAAATTTTGTATATAACTCAATCATCAGGTCGTACAGGTACACATCTTTAAGAAACTCAAAATAAAACAAGGTACCAGCAGACGTGGCAGCTTCAGGCTCTACTCTTCACTTCAGCAGTGTGCCAAACAAAACGCTTTATTCGAGCTTAACATTATTTATAACCTACAAAGACTTTCTTAGACACATATGGAATCACTGTTACAAGCCTACATGGATCTGACTAATCCATTTTCGCAATTTTTACTTAACTTTTTTTTCTCTTTGGGTGACTTCAGTGAAAGAACTCTTTGTTAGACAAAGGCAGACGGAATCCAATCAAGAGATTCTGTAAAGCTGAACTACAAGCAGCTGTGTAGAAAGATAAGATCCAGAAATATTTGAGAGGCAAGGAAACAACTTTATTATCAAGCAAGGTCTACTTTTGTAAACCCCTGATTTAGTCTTGTAAACAGTTGTAAAGCTCTTGTAAAATCCAAGACAAGGCAGAGAGACTTGAGCTGCTTTGCAAAAATCAGATCGTGAAAAAAAAAAAAAAAAAAGGAAAAAGGAGCCCAAATCTTAACCCTGTAAGTGATAAAGGAGCAGTAGATTTAAGAGATTATACAGGATTTAATTTCTCCAAATATATGCTGGAGGAGGTGATGCTTTGGGACATATTAAAAAAAATCAGAGCATCAAACAACGGTGTCTTCTTAGCAGAAAGTTCACTATGGAAGAAGCACAAACGAGACTTCTGCTTTACTGTCTTGAAATATTGCAGAAAAGTGTGTACACTTATTATTTCTGAGTACTTCAGATGCATATGAAATTATTCCCTTTAGATAAGTAAACAGATAAACTAGATTATCCAACTAAAAAAACCCAGCCACGATGGGAGTGAAACAATACCCCTACAATCTGGTTTCTTTCTTTCAAAGTTGAGAGAATATGACCTTACCAAATAAGAGGTTACCAAAAAATCTGTGTTTTATTACTAAGCTTCTAGGAAATTTATCTTCAATACGATCATTTCCTATATGCAGTAATTTGCTTTCAGGTGCTAATTTTTTTACAACCTGAGTGGAGTAGATAACACATCCTGCAACCCATGGACCATGAGCACTGGCAGGGTGAGAAAAGTTCACAAGGGTTCAGAGGCATCTGTGGTCCTGCAGCTCACACTCTTGGAACAGGAGATGAATAAGAGTCCCATCTCGAGCCCTGCTTCTTGCCAAATCTGGACATACACAAAGTCATGAAGTTTACATATGATTTCCTTCTGGGGATGCTCCTGACCATCCAGCTTTCTTGTACTATTCTGAAAGGCCTCCACCCACATCCTCAGATGCACTTATCGTCAACTATAAATTGACAAAAACATTTCTGAGCACAATTCAACCTTCACCACCCCTCCAGTCCCCAAAATCTCGATGCCATTTGCTCCTGATTCCTGGTCTTTCCAAGGTCCTTCTGCAGCAAAACAACTGAAATTCTACGCAGCAGTTGTCTAAATGAAAATCCACCAGAACTTTACACAAAGGCATAATAACCTCCTCAGATGTCTCCGCAGGGTCCAGGGTAGCTGGCAGTGTCTGGAACCCAGCCTTGTTAAAAATGGAGAGAGAGAGAAAAACACAACGTCCCTCTGTAACACTCCTGCTTGCAAAACACTGCCCAAAACATTGACTTCCCTAATTAAATTATCTCATTAGCATGAAAAGCAAACGAAGGAAAACCAAATGCCAAGAGCTGCCGTGTTAAAGGCCAGCTCGTGGAGGGTTTTGTGTGGGAGGACTCCCAGAGCCGGTGGCCAAACACCTCGACTGCCGGCACAGGGTCTGGCTGGACGTCAGCTGGTGGCCAAGGTCCAAGGGCTCCTGCCCGGGAGAGGTGAGGAGGGAAGGCAGGGACACCAAGGGATTTCTTCTGCGGAAATGGGCCGTCTTCTCAAAACACATCAAGTGGTTGCCAGGACCTGACATACCTAATCTCGCCTAAGACTTCATAGTTAATAAAGCAGAAACACAGAATAAGCTACTGTCAGTGCTGCCAAATGTGACAAAGTAAACCTCACAAAAATTTAATTAGCAAGATTTTGGCTCTTTTGGGGACGGTTTCTTGGGTAGGGGTGGGAGGCAGAGGAGAAAGGGATTGGGTCTTCAATCATATCTTGGACAAGACAGGAGAAATTTCCTTATATTTCCTGCTGTTCTCAACTGTCCAGGCCCTGAGGAAGACTGATCATCAGTCAAAACTACTATAGGAGAAAGTTCTCTGTCAAGGTAAGGGTTAAACACAGCATATTTTACAGCATGAGCTCTCTGGGTCATCTGTAGTGCTACAAAATGCTATAATTAAGAAACCATAGTTCAAATTTATCTCTTAGAGGATATTTTTAGGTCATCCCACCTCTGCCATTTTCCACATTTACAAAGCTTTAGCCAGCACCTGAAGAAATAGTAAATTTTCTCTTCCAGGACTGATGCCCTCTGACCACAGAGAATTTTTCTGACACAAGATTTGTCGAAAGGAGACAGGTATCACTCCCCCAAATCAAGAGCACATGTACACTTACAGCATTAAACAGTCTCTATGCATATGGTGTATTAAAAGAGCTTATTATATGCAAAGTGCCTCAGAAAAAAAAAACCAACAAACCAAAACATTAAATCATAGACTCAGAGTCATTTAGGTTGCAAAAGACCTTTAATATCAAGTCCAACCATTAACCTAGCACTGCCAAGCCCACCCACTAAACCATGTCCTTAAGTGCCACGTCTTTTAAATTTATTGAACATGAGATTAGCACAGCCCATAGCAACAGGTATCCAAGAATCTTCAAGATTTTATCATGATTTGCTGCACACTGAGGTAGGGAAGTGCAGTTATCCCAATCCTGCAGTAAGGAAGTTAATTCCCAGAGATTATGCAAGATCCCTACCCTAAGGAGAGTAACTACAGTTTTTTCCAGCTTCTGGTGTCCTGAATGCAGGACTGTCACTACCTTCCACTCACAAAGCCTCTCAAGCAGCCTTGCTCTTTGTTTAAGCAGCCACATACATTCTTTTTGTGCCTTTAGAGGCTGAAAAGTACTTGGAAAGGAGAGTTCCTCTGCATATTTCCATCTTTTTGCTTCATGGCATTGGTAGCATTCATACCAGTCCATCAGAACTTGGTCCCCCTTTCCCTGGCTGGAAATAGTGGACATGTAGCTCACCCACAGACACCTGGAACTTTCAAATAGAAATGTTTTCATCCCGGTGCATGTCACTGGAATTGGCCAGAGCCCACATTATCTGTCCATCTGCAGTCACAGCTCATCACCTCTCATGGCCTAACCATGTTTCATAAAATGGATTGACTTTATTTTCAGTTGGTACAATAAAGTAAGTATCACTTACATCCACTTGCTATTTTTGTTTTGTTTTGAAAGGCGATGCTCCAAGAACCATTAGGACAGGTCCTAATGAATTAATACCACAGCCAGTATCAAAGGCTCCTCTGCCTCTTAAAAGTTATTCCTGTTATCACTTCTTCCACCACCCTTTTTTTGCTTCTCACTTAGAATTGCCACCAGTGACTCATGTTTTATCCTTTAAACTGTTGGATGAAGGCTGTTTGCTGAATGTAGTAAATCAGCAGCCTACCTTTCCTAGGCCAGAGGTCTGCAGCTTTTAATTAGCTGCTTTAGAAACAATATGATCAAATAAGAAACAGCTCATGAACCACTCAACATACCTTTCTCAAGATATGTTAGGTGATGTAGAACCTTTAAATATTACAGACAGAAATCAAATCATGTTTGGCAAGCACCTACTTAAATATGCATTTAAGAATACCAAGAATCTCGTCAAGAATATAACTTGAAAACTACTAGATTTGCAAGCACTGGCCAAAATGTTTGCACTTTATTCTGAATAGCAATCATTCATTTGCATTCCACTAAAGCTGTCAAAAACTTTATATGCAGTCTTGTAGTGAGATTGTTACATACATGCCAAATGCCTGTATAGCAAACATCTGGCCTCGCTTCTGTTCCAGGATTTGCCAAAGTGTAAGTCCATCCGTTGTTTTTTCTTTTAACGTTTTTTGTTTTGTTTTGTTTTGTTTTCTCTCTGCTATGCCTCAGGTCGTTTTTCTTAAAATGAAATCATTAAAACAGGCAGAAAGAGTGGAGAAAGGAGGAGTAAGAAGATCTGTAGCATCTGAGTAATCTTCCAGTGGGACTAATTTTACTAAGTATTTGTGCTACTGTTACCAGTCAATCACCACAAGTATTATTGAGAAGCTAAAAAAAAAATATTAAAAATGAAACCGCATTTAGGAAAGAATATTGGCATAGAAAGAAGGAAAAACACATATGCTGCCCTATAAACTAGAAGCTCCGTTTGCTCAAATGTCCTCAATATCAATATAAAATGTATTAACATAAAAAAACAACTTGCTGTTCCCTTATTTTGCATTCATTTTACATCCGTTCTTCTCCGAGGCAACAGATCAGAATGGTGCATTGCTTTCCCCTCAGGCCAAGTGTAATAAACAGGCAGGTGTAATATAAGGCTGCAGTGTCTCAGCTCTCCTCCCCAACAATTGATCTTCCAGCCCTACGGTGTAATTCCGTCTTGGTAGTCCCTTCACATGCCTCATTCCTGATCGGTCAATTATTTCAAATCAAGCAGAATTAAAGTGTTATTTTTGTGAGGGGGGATGATATTCACCAGTGACCAACGTGAAACTAATAAACTAATTTCCCTTTACTGCCTTGGGCAAAACAGAAAAATCCAGGTCTAGGAAGAAAGACAGCAGCTGTTTCGTCAGTCTGTTGCCCAAATGTGTTTGCCATTTACTACCTTCAAATTGAATTTTTGCTTACAGGACAATTTTGGAAACAGAAGACAACAAAAAAAAACCCCACAAAAAAAGGCAGTGGTGAGGGTATATGACTCTGCAATACAGAGCTGTGCAGTGCAAGCTTCCCGAGAAGAGAGGATGGCACTCTCCTGTTCCCTGAAACAGAGCGTATTCCTCCTGCCAGTAGCAAATTTATCCAGTAGATGTCAACACCAGCAAAAAATACGTGTAAAGCCAACCTTAACAGCAACAGTAGTCACTTCAATTTACAGCAGCGCATCAGGGGATAGTTTAATATTTGGAATATATGGAAGCATCACATTTTTTTTTGTTACTGTCCCATCCCTGCATCTTCCTGAACGGATCTGGCCTAGCCCGTCTGTCAATAAACATATGTAGAGCAAAATAATTTGGTTTTCACTTTTAGAATAATTTTGTCTGGTCTGCTGAAAAATTGCTGATGAGCATGTGATTACTTTTGGATTGGATCAGAGCAAATTTTTCTGAGAAGGAGTGAGGAGGAGTGGGGGGAAAATACACTGCAGTGCAAAGCAACTATTACAAGCAAAATCTTCGTAGTTACTAAATATAATCTGAAGAGCTCTGTTCCCTTCCTACCTTCACTATGTGGTTAAGCAATGCAATGATTTAATGGATTTTGCTCTTTCCTCAAGAAGCTTCGCAGCCTACAACATTGACCCGAGATTCCCACGCTGACCCCAGGTCAACAGATACTTGTTGTTCCTGTGAGGTTTCTTCCTCGTTTTGCAATACACCAAGGACAGTCTGTTGTAAGGCTTTTAGTGTTATTATCGCTCAAAAGACTGAATTTGCTGACAAGTTTTCACCATGCAAAAACACAAGGCCATTGCTGTTGACACTTTTAAATCTACTATTAAGATCTGACTGTTTGAACAGCTTGTGTGTAGAATCTGAAGTACAGATTTCTGTTTCTTTTTTGTTTATTTTTAGATAAACCTTGTGTTTCTACTCTGCAATGTTTGCATTTGGCTGCTGAGCATGCAGTAACCGCATACATTATATGCATTGCTTAGATACACAGCCTCACAGCCCATCAGGTTTTTGGAATACATGAGAAGAGAAAGGAAATAACAGAACATTTTCCTGATTGATTAATCTTTCTTCACATTGCCATTTCCCCACAAACATGAGAAGGAAAACCAAAAGTATGTTGTGACATCTAATAGCGAGACATTGAAGCAAATTATTTTATTACTGCTACGAAACTAACTAAGGAGTTTGTTTTCAGAGATCTAAAACATGACAAGGAGATATAAATGAATATATTACAGAGACATCACAGTTATTTCTCACGTGTAAACCTAACAGCTTTTACGCGAAGCATACATCCAGTGAAGCTATAACTAATCAGTCTGGCTAGAAATTCAGGCTCTCTGTAAAGGCACAAACAGTGGCCAAAGGCTGAGACTGTGAATTACCATCAACTAAGCAATTCTGAGACATCAACAGAAGCAGGCACTGGAAGATCAGGCACAGGTACTGTGCTCCCAGTAAATAATCCGAACAGATGATGGCACTTGAGAGAACGAAGTCAGAGCTCCAAACACTAGGGAAAAAGAATGGAATGCCAAATCCAGCCCCATGTGACAAGAGGCGCCAGCCTCACACAGCGTTTTGGGAAGCCACGTCCTGCTCCACAGCTCTGGGAGCCAGCACGTACTACCCAAGACAGAGCCATAAATAGTTTGGAGATAAGACGCATATCTTATGAGGCACACCGCAGTTTCACAGCCTGGGATGAGCAATTCTTTTAATTACCGTCAGCATTTTCTCTGAATCCCTGTCTCAAAGAAGCGGTGGAAACTTTTGATTTGCTGTGACACCTTGATTGCCGCACGGATGAGTCACCCCACCATTCCAGTTAGTCTTACGAATTTATAGATTTTTAAGGCCAAAAAGCACAGGAGGCTGTTACAATCGCTCTGCTCTGACTCTGAACAGCACAGCTCTCCCAGCTCGTACAGCAGCCTGCCTGGCACAAAGAGCAACTAGGAATCTCTCATATAAAATTGTAATATATGCCTAAGCTTGCCCATAAGCACCAGAACAGTTCCCTCTCAAAAAAAAGAAAAGAAATAAAATTATTGGTCATTGAACCAATGTACCTGTCAACACTTCTCTTCCTAGCAGCTCCTCTGTGAAACGTTCCTAAGAAAGGGCAGGAACACTCCACAGGCAATGAGAAATGAGGAAAAAAGTCTGAGAAATGGCCCTGCCAACACCAAGGGCAGAGAGGACAAGGACAAGAAGGTGTTCAAGGTACTGGAGTAGGGGTGACCCTGCTGCATATGGAGAGGATTATGATGAAAGCTGATCCCAGAATCATCATAGAATGGTTTGGGGTTGGAAGGAACCTTACAGATCATCTAGTTCCAATCCCCCTGCCATGGGCAGCGGACACTTTCCAATAGACCAGGTTACTCAAAGCCCCATCGTACCTGGCCTGAACACTTCCAGGGATGGGGCAACCACAGCTTCTCTGGGAATGCTGTTCCAGTGTCTCACCACCTTCACAATAAAGAATTTCTTCCTAATATCCAATCTAAACATACTCTCTTTAAGTTTAAAGTAATTACTCCTTGTCATATCACTACAAGTTCTTGGAAACAGTCCCTCTTCAGCTTTTTTTCAGCCCCCCAGACATCCACACCGCAGCCCATGGATGACCTCTCTTCATGGAGAGGAACCCATGCTGAAGCAGGATTCTGGCAGGACCTGCAGCCTGTGGAGGACTCACACTGGAACAGGCTTATCCTGAGAGACTGCAGCCTACGGGACGAACCCTTGGAGCTGTTCCTGAAGGACTGCACTGGGAAAGGAGCATGAGGAGGAAGGAGCAGCAGAGAGGATATACTATGGACTGACCACAGTCCCCCTCCCCCACGCTCCCATAGGGGATGCAAGGGTAGAGGAGTTAGGAATGAAGTTGAGCCTGAGAAGAGATGGGGGCTGGGGGAAGTTCATCTAACTCATCACTTTGTTTCTCACCATCCAACTCTATTTTAACTGGCAGAAACTAATTTTCCCCAGCTCAAGCCTGTTTTGCCCATGATGGTACTTGGTCACAGATCTCCCTGTCCTCATCTTGACCCGCAAAGCTTTTTCATCTTGTTTTCTCTCCTGGTCCTGCTGAGGGGGGGGACTAAGACAGTGGCTGGGTGGGGGTGTGGGTGCCTGCCACAGCCAGACCACCACACTGAGGAAAGTCCTGCAAAAACAAAAAACCCTGATTTATTTATTTATTTATTTATTTATTTGCCAGAATCTCACAAGGCAGTTCATACACTCATCCTCTGCAGTAGCAGGAAGAAGGGAGAGAAAGGACTGAATGCTTCTCTATCTGCAATATGATAGTAATTATGAAAGGCACCATGGGGAAGAACTCCTAAATTATTACGAAGGCTGGGGTTTTACTTTATTTCATGCTTTGTAGATGTGCATTCCCAGTTTCCTTCAAAACTTTTCTCCATGCGCTCTATCATTATCTTTTCGCCTATCCACTTGTAAATAATTTCTAAGTTGACGTAAGTGTATGAGCTGCTTGGAATGATCTTCACAGATGGGGTGCTTTACCAATTGCTTTCCTGAATAAAGTACATATCCATTCTATTTCCTTGATCTTCTAGGTAAGTAATAACATCCACTGAGGATGGATTAGACATACACTTCGAAATAATGCCTGTCTATAACTAGATGTCTTATTTCCCAGCATTCACATAATGGCCCCATTACATGCTTGATTACTGTGGCCAGGCTAAACAGAGTAATTTGTTTAGAACTTTCCTTTCTTTTTTTCTTTATTAGCAGAAAAGTCCAACTTTGATTACTGAATCATATGATTTTCCAAAGGTTATTTTTAAAGTTCCTGAAGACTGCTTCTGCTAATTCTTTAGAGACAGACTCTCCAGTGCATTTCATTCAAAATTCTTAATACTCAATTTTGCAAGATGTCCTTTCTTCTCCTGCTTTGGTCTTCATTCCCAAAGTCAAAGTTTCTAGAAAAATTTTCCTACACAAGGTTATCCAGTTCCTCATACTTTACGACAATGATAAGCATTTATGTGCACTCTTTGTCTTCAAAGCACTTTACAAACATTAAATATTTAATGCTCATGGCATCCCTCTTATTCTCAACCCCATTTTACAGGTAGGGAAACAGACTTACAGGTTAAGTGATTTTGTTTCAAGTCACATCACAAGTTACTGACAGATGTGAGACCAGAATATTTGAGCTCGGATTTCAGCTCCCTACTCAAAACCAGACCAGCCTCGTGCTTTCACTTAAAATAATATAAATAATAATGAAAAACCTTGCTTTTATTCAGAGAGAACTTATCTATCCCTTTGAAGGTTCTAAATGCAATCCAAAAAAACTACAGAAAAAGCACCTCAAAATGACCAAGGAGGGCAGCTACCAACTTTGTTTTCCATATATTCCCTTGCCAGAGTTTGAGAGGGAAACCCACAGTTGGACAATATCAGGAAAGGGCCAGCGTGTTTTCAGACATTTACATCCACGCAACACACATACACATACCACTACCTAAACCAAGAACAGAGACCTTCCAGTGAGAGAAGAATTTGCAATTTAAAAACCGAAGTACGCTTCAAAATTGCATCACTAAAGAGCTTTGGTATTTGATAAGAAGATTACAGTATATTCAATTGAACACAGCAAAAGCCTTTTAAAATAAAGTACAGGGATAGTGAAGCCAGGCATCTGCAACTAGATAACACGAAGCTAATCGGGCAGTGCGAAAGGTGTGCCCTGCTGCAGGGAGTGTGCAGGAGCCAGGCAGCTTTTGGAACTCAAATAATGAGGGTTTTTTTTTTTTTTAGCTTTAACATTTTTCATAACCCAAGCAGGAGGTCTAAACATAGGCTGTATGCAACACTAACTGTATTTCCCTTTAACAGGCTCCTATGGGAACAAATGTTCAGTGTCAGACTGGTACTATACGTCCATTTAATTGAGCTGAGAGAACTCTCCTGCCCTCGAAGAAAGCTCATCTCTTCTCTCCATGGATGTGACTATAGAGCTAGCAGATAATATCTCACTCATTATTTATACAACCACGTAATTATCTCCCAGAGACTCCCCATTTTGTAGAAGTTTCTTTTTTGGAAACATCATCCGTTGTCTGAATGGAAAGCCAAATCCAGCCCTACATACCGTGACAGTAAGTGCCATATCCACTGACAGTCAGTGCGAGAGCATCCCTTGCTACCACACGTGGGAAGCAGCAGGGGAGTCTGCAGTACCACTCACATGAGGGACGTGCTCCTGGAATTATACTGGATCTGTTTAAGATTTCTCTTGGGAAATGCAAGCACACGTGCGAGAACAACAGTACAAAACCACATTTACGAGTTTTAAAGAAACATGGCAATGGCAGGAGACAAAGATAAACAAAAAATAAATCTGCATATTGCATAGTTGCCTCCTCTGTGCCATTGGGTTCTTCTTACATTGTGACAGTGCCACCAGATACAAACACTCCTGACACCAGTTTAACCACGACAAACTCTGCTGAGGTCAAGAGCTGTTGTTATCCCTCCTCTTTGGCTGATGAGCTGAGTATGGAGAGCACAGACCAAAGCTAGAAGCAGCCCTCAGGAAGGGAAAGCAGAGCTCAGATATTATATATTTAAACAAGTGCAAAATCCCTCAAGGCTTGTGTAACTCAGTCTGTAGGAAGCCACATCATTGCTTACAATAAAGCTGTTTAGGTGCCCAGTCCTGGTGTTGCATAAGCCAAAAGGAACATCATTTGGCCACTTATCACTGCAGGAACACTGGAAATACCCAACTGGGGTGCTATGGCCCACTTCCCATAGTGTCATGTCAGAAGCCCCTCCAAATCCCAGGGATGCTTTGAGTTGAGCACCAAAGGGAGGTGATACAGTGTGACTCATCCTGCTGAGGGATCTGGTTTCCAGCTTTGGCTCCCTATATAATTCAAGCACAGGGCACTAAAGAAATCTGCTGGGTTTAGTGTTTCCATGCCAGGAACTGGACACTGATGCTCCTGGCATGGCTGTGCTCAGCACAGCACTGGGACAGAGCTCTCTTTCAGGTGGTGCTGTCGGTTTTTAACTCCAGCTTTAGACTGAAGACAAGGAGTAGGTATAATCCTTTGCTCTTTGAGATGTCCTGTGTGACTCCGGGCTCAGCTCCACAGAGCACTGGAGCTCACTGGAGAGAGGTAAGAAAAACAACCAAGGGTGTGCCAAATGAACACCACGTCCCCAAAACTCTGCTAACAGAACTTTTGGGTAGGCTTAGCCAAACCCCCACCTCTCTGCCAAAGCTCATGAGGGAAGACACTGTTGCTTCTGCAATTTAGCAAGCATGCCATTACCTTCCTCAGGCAACCCCATGCTCAGCTACTGCATGAGGTGCCTTCCTGCTCAGATGGAGGCTGGTTTGATTTTTTTTCCCCCATTTAATTTTTAAGATTATAGGATTTACACATACACTGGTAAAATATTTTGTAGCACTGCCACGAAACAGCAGAGTGGAGGCAACACACACATATTATGAAAGATCTGGTATTATAATATATAGCTTTTCTGTTATAAATTACATTGACCAGCTAAAGTACAGGTTACAGTATAGTCTACACAAAGTCATGTTGTGTCAGTAATGTGCATATGGAATGAAAAAGAAACAACAATTTCCTTGTGGATTTTAATACACTTAGCAAAATGGCCAAGATAAAATTCCTTGTGGAGGGGGAGCCAAACACTATTCATGAAGTCGCTGTGGTTTTTTAGATGAGAAAAACAACTATGCAGTTGTCACAACTAGGGAAATACCAAATACCACTGAATTAAAGTCCTTTTCAGAAATGTACAAAACACAGATTGCTGTTACTGTCTTTTTTTAATCGTGAATTGCTGTCTCTCTGAAGCAGCCAAGAAAACTTGACTATCATATTCGCTGGCCATACATGCCCTTTAAAAGTTACTGTGCACATCCCTCCACCCTTCCAATGCCAAGACTTGGGGGCAGCTCAGGGCTCCCTTTCCTGGCAGCAGCGGGGTCTCAGGGTAATGGGAAAGGCTCAGTGAAGGAGGTCCCAAATTAGATTGGAAGGCAGTTGGGAGGGTGTGAGGGCAACAACAGCCCCTGCTGTCTTTCCCAGTTTTCTCCCCCAGTGTTCATAATTCTTTCAATCAACTTTTTCCCTATATTCTTAACACATCTCCATTTTGTCTCCCATTTCTACTCACTACCTCCCCTTTTACCATGTGCTCCTATCTAGGTCCCCTTCCCGCTTTGCTTCATGCCCAAGGAAGAATTCCTCCAAGACCTTCCCCTGCCTTCAAACAAGATTGACCCAAACAGGTGGTTTGCAAAACTTTCTTTACTTGGACACTCATATCTTTTTGACCTTGTCTTTTTCATCTTAAAATCCCTAAATTAAACCATCAGGTGAAGCAAGAATGACCTGATGCACCAAAAGTCTAACAAGCTGACACCATTAAAAAGAAACAAAGGACTCATATCCTATTTGAGAGGTGAAGAAGCAGGTGGGAATGTAGTGGTGATATAACGGAAGGGACAAGCTCATGATTTATTAAGCTTCTAAGAGTAGTTGCATCTGAAAACCAGGGGCAAAAAAATATCCCTCCTAAAAAAGGTACTGAGCAGCGACTTTTAAAGAGAACCAACAACCCCATTCTGTCCCAATTCAGCTATCTACCACTAACTCCTTGCAGGGGACTTTAGTTTTGGACAATTAATTTTATTATCTTAGAAAGGAAAATGTGATCAGCCAGCAGGAAAACCTGCCACTCCACCAACCATTTCTATTTGCAATGGAAATCACGGAGTTAAATCCCACAGTGCAGTTTTTTCCAGGAGCATCCCTGCCACACCCCAGTGCCTGGGTGCAAAAGAAGGGCCAAAAACTGTTATTATGATTTGTAAGTAGAAACAAAGTACTGTCTCTTAATAGAATCGTTTTGAGGATGGTACATGTTAATTTATTCCCTTCTGCACTGCCTCTGCATACCCGCTGCTGGCAATGCGACAACATATAAGCACTGAATGTTGTGCTCAGTAGCTTAAGAGCTCCAAGACAGATTGTCATTTTGTTCATTCTTCCTGGGCCAAAATGTGTTTTCCCAGAAAAAAAAATAAATAAATCCCCTCTTCCCAAAACAAATACACCCCCCTTTCCTCCCCCGCAGTCATCTTCAAATTTTGAGAGGAACTGGAGTGGCACCACCCTCGGACGAGGCAAAGTAGGGAACGCATCCTCAGGAGGTTTTTATTCTAGACAGAGAGCCTCTCCCCAAGACAGCTTTTTGCCAACACATGGAGAGTTTTGAAAATGAAGGCAAAAGCCTCCCATTTGACTGAATTCAATGGGAAGGCAGCACGGCGCACGGAGCACCGGGGCAATTTGCTCTTGGCAGCCTCTCTCGCTAAGTAGGTGGGCTGCGTTCAGCGCCAATTAGGGGCTGACGTTTTTCCTGAGGTACAATGCGCTGCGACACAGCTCGGACTGTTCTTCCCTCCCTGCATCTGTGTTTACTGTGGCTGTTCATTTTCCCTGTTGGCAAGGGGGATGTTTAATAAAGCAGGCCATTCCCTAGCTACAAAGGCGCTATATTATCCTTGGGTGTACGTACACATATGGTATGAAATTTAATGCTGCTAAAAGTCAAAGTAACTCCTGCCAGAAATTTTTGATGGCAGTGTTGTAAAAGCAACATTGGGGTGAGATGCAGTTTTCTGTTTTCTGATACCAGGGGGAAAAGGGAAGAGACAGCACGGTGGGTTTAGCTCTGAAGTTAAAAGGGGATCATAAGAGTGGAAAAACAGGAGCAATATCCAGATTTCTTAATTCCATGTTCCCAGTTCAATGTCTAAGCTTTGTTTTGGCTTGTGCTGCTCTACAAATGGAGCCAAGGAGGTTCTCGATCCAGCTTTTTATTTCCTGCTGTGTTAAGCTACAGGAATGTTCACATCTAGGCTCTGCTTTGGTCCTGTCTCTAATTAAGACAGCTTTTTTTTTCGAACATGCTACCTGAGACCTGCTGATGTTGCTTCAGGTCATGCAGCCATGCTTCAAACTGCTTTCTAGTATACCTAATAGTGCAACAGCGATATGTTCAGCTTATTACTGTAACAGAAGCAGTAGGGTCATGGTATTCTCTGCAAAATACTTCTGTAATGGAGTGGATTAATTTAATGAATGCCATTTACTGCAGCAGAAGTGACAATGATTTGATGTTTTGTTACAATTAAGACTCATTAGCCAGTGACTTTTTTCTTAGTTGTCTGACACCATAATAGATGTAACACATCTCAGATACAAAAGTTCTAAACTTCTTTCTAGTCATTTTTAATAAACATGAGGGAAGTGAGAATGAAAGTCTTGGCATTCGGCTGCTTGGAGTGGCCTCTTAGAGGGATGCCACATACAACTCCCCACCTGCACTACTGCGAGAATTCACAACTGCACCAGCTTCCAGGAAAACACTGGATCATACCTGGCACTGAAGCTTTCAACCAAACAACCAGAAGTTTAACCCAAAGCATGTCACCACCTGGCTAAGACACAAAAAAGCTTTTGAGAAAGAAGTAGACAGAGGCAAGTCTCAATGCTTCACTGTTAACAAGATCGCAGAACTCTGCCAACACAGGAATTGCTGCACTGGAGAACCTGCCTGTGGAGGGACCAGCGTGCCCTGCCATGGGAGTGATGGAAAACTCAAACCTGATTTTAGTAATGATCTCTCCTTTCTCAGTCAGCACCTGAATGCTGAGGAATGATCCCCATGCTCTTCTACCAATGCAAAATCCTTTCTTCCTTGGGAACACAACTCCTTTGCTTTTACAGACCCTGAACAGCAGTATGCTGAACACTCAGAGGCAGAAACAAAATCCCCTACTAAATAAAAAATGCACTGCCGAGTAAAAACAATATTGGTCAAACCAATGTCACTAGACCCCAGGTTAAGTTTTCAGACTACAAGAAGTCAAAAGCCAAAATAATATTTTTGCAGATGCAGCATTCCCCAGCATTGTTGGGGACACAAGAGCATGCTCAGCTGTACAACTTGCAAACACATCTTACTCAGCACAGAAGGAAAGCTACCAAACTAATTCAGTTGTCTAAGTCAACAGCATTTAGCAATGAGATTGAATAAATTGAATATACATTTACAAAAAAACCCTAGCACTCTACAAATACCCCCCAAATTTCAGAAAGACCCAAAAATGTAAAAGATTTTATTTCTAAATTAAAATTAGGTATTAATTGGAGAAAAAAATCTTAAACTTGCAAATTATAAACCATTCCTCTGATATTCAGCAACAATATTTTTTAAAATGTTTTCTGAGTCACGGTACTTTTTCTTTAATCAAAAAAGGAACCCTACATTTTTTAGCTTTTAATTAAATCAAAGTAACAATTTGTTTGCAGTGGGTGTTGTATAGAAAATCGTTTCAGAATACAAGGTTGTGAGTGAATAACCCAACAACAGCAAAAGGAACAACCTCAAAAACAACTGCAAAAGGAACACAAAAAGCAGCTTGCTTGCCTTTGAAACCTAAAATAAGAAAGACCAAAAAAAATCAAAAAACAAACAAATAAAAAATAAAAACAAAAAAAAATTACTCAGAAATCAAGGAAAGCATCAATACTATATCTTATTGTTCTTATGCAAATTCAGCATCATTGCCTCCCATTCTGCCTGGGATGGACACAGATACACTTGCCAAGACAGCCATAAAAACACACTGTATTGTCAAAATTCCCAGCTGCCGATTCCTTTGGACCAACAGCTCAAGCCATGTCAGTCTTAAGTTGTAAGAAGAAAGCAAAAAGTAGGAGAGAGGGATGAGGTGACTCAATAGGCAGGACTAGAAGCCTTAAACCCAGATATTTGACAGCAAAAAGCATTGTGCAGGGAATGCTTTAAGTATTCTCCTATCCTTAGGCTTCTCCAGCTCTTCTGAACACAACTCAGGTAGGAAAGATTCTTCCTAAAACTGCTTGTAGAACTCAGTATTTAGACACTGCTGGCTGCAACCTGAAAATGAGCCACTCATGCAAATTCCCAACTCACTCCCACCTGCCTGCAATCTCCGTTAACTCTCTCTTGCAGAAGCAAACCTGAGCTGTAATGAGCAGTAATGCGCTAATGAATGGAATACAAAATCTGGTTTTCCTTTCTATTGTAGAGTGAGGATAAAAAGCACACTCCTGCTCCCTCATCCCATGCCAGAAGAGTTATAATCCCATGAAAATCACTTGAGTTAAAGATAAGCTGGGAGCTTCAACTTTATATTCATTTTTATCAAATCCTCAAAACTGCTTCATGGGGTTTATTTTAATAGGTATTTCTACTAACAATAATAACCCCCCTTATCTGTACTAAGGAAGAGAAAAAAAGCAGATTGCATCATAAATCTTAGTCATGCCAGCTAATAATCTTCAAAATCATCCTTTTAACACGGATAGCACCTATTAAGTCAAGGCACTTTTATCCTGCTGGTTTAGGAATACAGTCTCATCCCAGCTCCCGTTATGAAAATGAAAGATTTTCAGCAAACTGCACTGGCAGCTGCAGAATCATAAAACCCTTCAAGGGCTGCTGAAGCTGAGCTGTAAGCATGGCACCCCTTATCTAAAATTAGGGAAAGGGGAATAAAATCTCTAGAATGCTATGTTTAAACCCCCAGCCTTCCACTGCAGGCCTTTGTCCCTCATTTTTTTTTTCTAATAAAAGAGTTTTAAGTGTCAGTTCCAATGTAATTTTGTTTATTAAAAGCAGAAGAGTTATGGCAATGACTATGTCAAACCTGAACTACAGAAAGGAACATGTATTTGCAGTCTTTTTACATAAGCCACACCGATAAACATCATTTATTTCACAATTGCCTATGATATGCCATACAGTGTACATTTATATATGTTTAAAGCAATTTTATTTCGAGAGATGTACATCTGATTTCAGTGGAGGGTATGTTTTCCAAGATGCATTAGGTCTAAGTAAATTTATTTTTTAAAAGAAGAAGAAGTGTAACTTATTGCAACAATGCAAACTATTATTGTCATAACAATGTAAAGTACCCATGGATTGAATACTACAAGTGCTCTATTCATCACAATCTCATTTGGCAATAGTGTCATTTCACAGTATTTTATTATCCAAACATTTCTCCAAGAGCAATGCCATCTCACAGAAGAGGTGCAAAACCCAGGGCACATTCACTCCAAAGTATCTGAATTGTAGTTCTTTATCAAATTCTTTGAAAATAAATACAGTCATTCCACTAGCATTTCATTCTTCCCCCAAACATAGTAATAGTAAGGACACAATGTTTTTCAGCTCTAGAGCATGGAATATAACATAAAGGCAGAGCAGATTATGATCTTGGCAAGATGGAAGCAGGGAGTGACCTACTCAAGTCCCACACTACATCATAAACAGAGTTACAGAAGAGGTTTGGGATGTAAGTCCAGTCACTGGGCCACACTCCTGCTTAAGCTCTTAGATGCTACCAGCTTTATTTCCATTAGCTATATCTAATTATTGCATTAGCACAATGAACTAACATCAAAATCTTTGCTGTGGTAGGGTGACTTGTTATGTCACAGTAGGGTGTAACAGGGTGATTTATGCAGGTTAACAGGTGATATGTGACACTATTATCAGTGGTTCTCTGTGAACTGCCTTTCTCCCTCCCTGCAGGGAAGGGATTGCCCTTACACCCATGCATACCCTTGGGAATCACCACTGATGTTCAGTGCCTGCCACAGCCAAACTACAAGTCACCCCAACCAATGAAGGACCCTAAACACAAGCGGAGCAGTTTGGGAGCCATTTTTCTAGAGTAAACAGGTTGGTGGTATCTTTCCATCATCTGTTTAACTGCCCAATGTAGCACAACAGTCCAGGTCCAAAGAGGGCTGCATGTCTCAAATCATTCAAAAGAATGTTCCACCATCAGGGAGTAAAATCAGACCAAGACATATCAATAGCAACATGAATGCCAATACCTGAGTGTGAAAGCATGAACTGGATATCCTATAAATGCACCTTTTTTAAATCCTGGGGTGTTCATGGTTTAGGCACTATGAACTATAGCGCTGGAACTATTAAATTGTATGTTCTTACCAACTTTCCTCCAGCTTTAAACACCCCCTGACACACACGACATGCACCTCATAGCTCAGATCATGACGCCCTCCCCTGAAAAACCCTCCATGAGGCTGTAGGTCCCCATCTCACCTTCGGAGACTTGAACCCCTCTCCCACCCAAGTCTCTCCTCTTCTCGCTGGCTGTTGTCATCCTTGCTGCTCTCCTGCAGCGCCCTTCCCCACGTCTCCCTCTCTCAGATCTCGCTGCTATCATGGAGCCTAGCAACGTTAATCTGCCACTCATTTATCATATTTCAAGCTCAGATATACAAATCCGCTTTCCTTTGTCCGTTTGGATCATTGTTGATTCCGTTTTATGGTCTCGATTCCTCTTTTTCTAGTCCTTTGCTTATGGGCTGTTGTTTATTATTATTTTCCTATCTGGAAGTTAATCTCTCTGAAGCCAGAGTCCTTGCCGCTGCCTTGCTCCGTTCAGCATGAAGCGGGTGCTCTGTCAGGGCTTGATAAACCATTTGTCATTCAGGCAGCGGATAATGCGGCTGCACACATGTCCATTTTAAGCAGTGTATACTAAAGCACTGAGAATAAAAGTGTTAAAATAGCACTGAAAGATTTATAAATATATGTGGATTTTTTTTTTTTCTTCCGTGTAAGTAAGACAGAAGGCAGGAGTTGCTTTGCTGGGCCAGGCTTGAGGAGGTATTTAAAACCTCCTTGTTGTTTCAACAAGGGTTTCAGTGACCCCAGGCTTCTGCAGAAACCCCCTTTTTGACATCTCCAAGTGGACAACAATAATTAAAAAGACACACTGAAAGCCAGGAATTAAACTTCTTTCTTGTCTTCCTTATCAATGCTATAAAGCTAATACTTCTCTTTGTTGTCCACCCTCTCTACTGGAGGTCGAGTTAGTGAATGGTTGGGAGAGGACAAGCATTATGGACCAAACTTAACTACTTCTCTCTCTGCCTGCTGGCAGCAGCAAGGGTGGTACTGGTAGCTTCCTGCAGGTTAAACAGAAACTTCCCTTTGACACAAATAATTCAGTTGTTCTCTGTATTCTTTGGACGTCACACTGTGTGTCATGTCACCGTCTGAGGAATTATTTTTACTTTCACACCATCTTATCTGCTGTCTGAGGTGGTCAATACTTATATGTTAAAAACCTCACTACACAAGGGAGACTTCAGAGAGAACATGAAGAGCTCCTTGCTTTAATTCCTGCTGTGCAAGAGAATTGTGGTTCCATTTGGAGATATCAGACGTGCCAAAAAAAGGGAATTTTCCAAAACATTTGTTGAAGTCTTTCGTAGCAGCTCAGCCCAGGAGGAGCTGAAGAGAAACCATCCTCGCACCTGGACTGTCAGCAAATGTCAGTCCAGCTAATAAGTTTTTAAGATAATTTTAAGGATATAAAAAACCCAAACCAGAGGCAGCTAAAGTAAATTATGTATTTTTAAACCACACCTGTTCACTTTGTCACAGACATGTTGGGATACCCATAGCCAGAAACTAGGATACAGAAGGATAAAACTTTATTCTCAGAGATTTCAGGAGGTTCATGGTGAGGAAATGCTGCTTAAGACCCCAGGGAGAAAAAAAAAAAATCATAGCAACTGTGTTCAGGTATTATGAAGTTCTCCTTGACATTATCACCACCAGGCAGAAACCTTTCACAACCAGGGGCTGTGAGGAAAGTGCCATGGGGTCTGGAAAACACAGAGACCAGTGCGAGTTAGCAGGCAATTTTACACTGGCTGCTTTAATTTCACCAGGCAAGAGTCTGGGATTTCATCAAAACAAGATATGTAATTCATTCAAGTCCCCCTCCCTCCCCCTTTTTTTTTTTTTTTTTTAATTTTTAATAAAGTCTTGCCTTTGCTTTTCTCATTTTTCTTGTGACAATCTGAGACAAAATGACAAGGAGATCCAAGAGTGTTTCTACGCGCTTCTAACAATTTACCTGAGGGAGTAAAACTGCAAATGCTTGAAACAGGTTTTACAATTAATACATTAAAACTAGTACAGAAAAAAAAAACTTGAAAATAAACAACCTCTCACCCTTATTACTGCATACAAACTTATGTGGACACTGAGATTTCAAAACCAAATTGGTCACAATTTTTTCTGTTTGAAAAGTGGATTTCTGCTATCTCAATACAGGCTATATTCATTCTAAAATTAAGGCCATCTGTACACAAACCTGTACAACTATAATTAAACTCATTTTCTGAAGTCCAGTTTAATTACTTTGGTGACAATACTTGCATATCAGCTTCTAGTTTTATAACTACTTAAAAATGAAAAATTTACTTTTTAAAAAGGTCTTTCCATGAAGTAATTTGCATTTACAACAGGCATCCAGTTAGTTTACAGTATGAGTTACCTATCTGCTTCTGCCATGGAAAGACACTAAAAGTATCTGCTGTAAATGAAAATTAAACCATCCCTCAAACTACTCTTAAAGGCCTTTTCATAGGATCATTAAATTATCCATTTTACTTTGTATTTGGGACATTCCCATATATTGCAACATACATCAAGGGCACCCAGAGCCTTGGATGGCCCTCTAGCTGACATTTATATGGGACTAAAACCTAAACAATAAAGCAAATTATGAAGTAAAATACAACGTACATGCCACTTTATCCTCCTTGCAGGTTTTACCAGACAACTGGACTATGAAACCCAATTTGATTAATTTTCTTCGAAATCTGAAGACAAATTCTAGTAATTCTTGGCAGTGCTCACAATAATATTTCTTTTCATAATAGAAGCTACGAGGTTGTGGAAGAACAGGGTTAGATTTGGTCTGTGGAACCCGGATGCAGCTTTGGCTTGAACAAGTCTACTCTCTCTGTATCATACCAGTGTATCTCACAGTTCCTTCCCTACGTGCATTAAAAATGAGGCCTTGTGCTATCACTGCACTGTGTCAATTACGTGTATTTTGTCCAAATGTTGTAAAAGTGATCCTGCTATTCCTGGCGTGCTGAAAGCGCTTTTTGGCTTCTTCTCTTCAAAGTAATTTTATACTGATTTCTCAGTTAGTACTTCTGAAACCCAAGGTAGGAGAAAAAGGCTGGGGAACAGGTCTAATGTATGCACATCAATTTTTAAATAGTTTTTTTTATGTTCCCTGGGACGAAAGTGCAGGCAGCTTGGCTCACTTAGGAAAGTCACAACATCCCCCAAAGTCTCCTTTTCCCAGCTACAGCTCGAGCTGTCTCACTGGAAATCTCAAACCTCATCAAGGTCAAGTGCTGCAAGGAAGGAGCCTGGTGATCTCTTCAAACAGTTGCTACAAGGATTATTTTCCCAGACTGTTTGCCCTCTCCATTCTCCACTGTATCAGTGTGTGCATCTTTGCTCTCTGTGCCCTTTCGGACTGTTATCCCTTCCGTGCTCTTGGCATGCTGACTCTCACCTTTGATCAGCAGTGTCAGCCCTCACCACCTCACCACAATGCTCCATTTCCACTCATCTGTAGCCCACACTCTCCACACAAATTCACAGAACAGCTTCTCTGGGGGCAGAACAAAGCACATCTCTCCCTCCTTTCAAAATATTTGGTGCCACCACACACAGAAGATGCGACAGTTTAACAGGGTGTGCTCTGGCTCCGGCTTATCCCTTGGAATAACTGCCTTGCTGTGCTTCATCTCACCTGCCACCCTTGGCCAAGCCCAAGCCCTTCTTTCCTGCATTACACTTTGCATACAAGGATACTAGGAGGGTGCTTGAATGCTGGTTTCACCCCATGTGCACACACCACACCTCCTGATGAGGAAATCAATCCATGACCCTGTCTTGGGGGATCTTCTGCACGATTAAGTAAACAAAATATATAATCAACTATATTTACCACTGATAGAAAAATGTTAAACAAGAGCAGCTGACACCTTTCTCTGACCCTTTTGAACAACGTCATTCCTTTTTTCCTCTGGACACAGCATCCATTCTGGCAGCTGGAGTTTCAGCTACTCTAATTCCACCAGAAGCTGACTGAACAGCAGTGCTCTCTGCTGCTCACCTAAAATTAACTTTGTGCTGCTCCACAGCATTATATCCTATGTGTGTCTGTCATGAGACTCATCTACAGAGCTTACAAACCGTGATGGGATGTCCCGCAAAAATGGAAAATAAATAGGAGCTAGATAGCTCAGGGGGCGTGGAACTGCAGTTCCTCCCATTGCAGGTCTCCTTGGCCCATCTTCAAAATAAAGTAAAAATGAAAAAAGTGGAGCAGAAACTCACATGAAGTGAGTGGAAGCTTGCCTGTCTCAGTACTATGCTGTGGCACTCAAAACAAACTCAGATTTACTAAATAAATATAATATTAAGTTCTTATCTCTAAAATACTCTGGGATGTGTACACACACATTAAAAGCATGATTCTAGGGTAACTACTGATTAGATGTTTCGTTTCTGCATTTCACTCTGTTTGGAAAGTACACTACTCTGCTTCAATTCTATTCATAAGTGGTTTCAGTTTCTGCCTTTTATCCAATGGCACAGCTCTACAGTCATTAATTTTTTAAAATATTTAATGTAGCTGAAGTGCCATAATATGGAAGAGGTTTCCAAACTGAAACAACAATTGTAAATATTTTCCTAAAGGAAACAGGAGGAGAGCTCTCCCTCAGTCAGAGAGGCATTTCTTTAGTACGTGGAAAAACTGCTGAAGTCCAAACAAAATATCTTCCATTGGCTCAATATTTCCATTTTGCTAAAAATTTGTTTTTAAAGTATGAGTGGGAAGAGGCACTTTCAATGATTAAACCCAAACTTGTAGGCCAAAATACTCAAGAAGGCTGTTTCAATACTCCAGCACAGACATTTGTCTGCCTCCCCTGCTAAAGGAAGGCAGGCTCTATTGGTTTACCACAAAGGCATTGCTATGGAGTGAGAAAAGTGGAGTTTCTCCATCCACAGCTTACACTATTCATGGAGAAGGGGCAGATCACCGCAGTTCCCGATGCATTCAGCAGATGCTGTGAGGGAATTATACCAAAGATCACAGAATCTTTTACAGAAACCAAACTCCTTACGTCTGGACATAGAAAAGCTTGAAATGCTGCCACATCACTAGAACGACCTTTGCCACATGGCAGTAGCTGTTAAACTCCAAATCCTTTATCTGATTAAGCCTTAACAGTCACAGAATTGCATATAACACAGAATTGCAGAGGCTGGAAGGCCAGGTCACCTACAGTAGGTTGCCCAGGGCCATGTCCAGTCAGGTTTTGAGTGTCCTCAAGGATGGAGGCTCGAGACAACCTCTCTGGGTAACCTGTTCTAGCGTTTGACCCTCTCATAGTAAAACAGTTTTCTTCTAGGTTTAAATGGTATTTCTCTTATTTCAGTTTGTGCCCACTGTCTCTTCTCTTCTCCTGACACAGAGCATCATAGAGAGGTTTGACTCTGTCCTCCTTACTTACTCTATGAGATGTTTACCCACCTTGCTAAGACACCTCCTGATCCGTCTTTTCTCTGGGCTGAACAGTCCCAGCTCACTCAGTCTCTCCTCAAACCAGATGCTCCAGGCCCTCAACCACTTCTGCCAGTTTTTGCTGGGCTTACTCCAATAAGTCCACATCTCCCTTGCACTAGGGAGCTGAGCACTGGACCCAGCACCTCAGCTAGACCTCACCAAGGCTGAGCAGGAGGGAAGGATCACCCCGCCCAACCTGCCAGCAATTCTTCTCAATGCAGCCCAGGCGGCTGTTGGTCACTTTTGCTCCAAAGGTACGTTCCTGCCATGTGGTCACCTCAGAACCCCCAGGTCCTTCTCTGCAGAGTTTTCAAGCCCCATAGGTTTTCCACCCATGATCAGCCCTATCCTTTATGTGTATGGTTACCTTCCCCGCACTGGGGCAATCTGGCAGTGAATGGTCAAGTTTTCAGGTCACCACACTGTCCATTTATCTCTCCTGTACTTCACCAGATGGTCTCTGAGGATGCCAAAACCATGCCCAGAACCATAACAACACCTGGGTGTTTGGAGCACAGTGCTTGTGCCTGGGTCCTGGTGTTGTTCAGTTTACTGTACAGATACAGTCCATGATGGGTGGACATAGCTCTGCTGTACCTCCCAGAGGAAATCACCCCAAATTAACATTTTACTGGTAAAAGGAAGCTGCCAGTAAGATGGACCTGAAATTCAAAGGTTTCCTTTATGTTGAGAATATAAGAACAGCTGAGGTTGGCTGCACTCCTCTCCAACAAGGGCTGACTCCATTGCCTAAACACAGGCATTTAGCGCCATTTGAGACTCCCCAGGGTATATGAGACATCTTCACAGAGCCAGCAAGGCAAATATGACAACAGACCTACAGGAAACCCATACCCATCTGGCATGGCAAGCTGGAGGCACCACAGGAGACCCTGAGGCATCTTAAATGGCACTGGATGTCTATGTTGAGCCAACTGAATTGAGACTCAAGCATTCAGATTCAGAAAGTCTTCTCATTTATTTATTTCAAATGCTCTTATGCTTATAATATTTACAGGGTGACATTTCCACTCCATATTTACAGTTCCACTCCATGACCACATGGCTCCAAACCAAAAAATCCCAGCTTTTACCAATGCATTTTTAGCAACAAGTCACAGGAGTGGACAACAGCAACAAATATACAAAATATTGAGACTCAGTTTAGGCATCCTGAGCCAGGTCTTCCAACACATTCTGCCTGAACACACTGACTAAAGTTATCACTAGTATATTTCCCTTTAATCAGCTTTCTGTGGACTGCCTTTTGAGCAAGCACTGTGGGCTACCAGCAGGCCCAGCAGTCCACACTGCCACTATCTGTGCCTTGTGATTTTCTCACTCATTCCCTTCAGGAGCAAACATCATGGAAGCCTATAACAAGATTAGAGTGCTACATGTCGGGTGAGTAGTAGTTATAAGCTCCATGACCTCGCACTCCAAGTTCATACACATCTCTAAATTTAGAAACCTCGAGTCCACATTTGTTTTTGTTTTCTGCATTTTAAGTCAAAATAATCTCTCTGATGGAATGGATAATACAGTTGTGTAAAAAAAGGAGAGGTTGCACAGGAGAGATGAGAGGGCAGAAGAGGAAGGTGAACAGGCTGCAAATTGCAACACAGGAGATGCAGGAACCTCTGAAACTGGCCCTGCATTTGAGGAAATGCAATGCAGAATTACACCTCAAATAATACTGCAGGGCTTAGAGAAATCTTTTATCTGAGCTTGATTCAGAATGCTGGCTTCTTATGGAAGGGCTGTGCTTTCCTCTGTAAAACACACACTAAATGCATTGCTCACAAATTATAGTATTTGATTCTCAGTTGGATGAAAAGACTCTTTTTTACTACACTCCTGCCCGGAGACATTTTTCCCTCCCTCCACTCGCATCCCCCTACCAACTCCTATGTTTTCATTTTAATGTAAACATTACTTGAAATTATTGCAGTACAGATTAACAACTATTAATTAAAAGTGAGGAAGATTTATTGCATCAGACAGTGCTGCTGTAACAGATCAAACAGCAGAAGGACATGGAGCACAATGTGCTGCAAGTGGAGGCTTAATGCCTTTTAGATCACAGCCCTGTGTGTTCCACGGGTGTCAGGTTGGGCTTGCACCCCACCATGAGTAGGTTCCTTGCTTGCATTCCAGCCACTCCTGTAGCACAAGACCATGATTTGTAAAGAGGGGCCAGATAAAAACACAGTCTTACAAGGAAGCTGCAATAAAACAGAGACCGACTAATTCTGAAGCTATTTTCTGTCCTTGTGATTACTCTTACACTTGGTGTTAAAAGGCCTTAGAGCCGATGGTTTCATTGCTGGGGATTTCTCCTCAGTGTGATCCACCCTGTGCTGTGGAGAGCTAAGGAAGATTTACTTTGAGCTCAAGTGACAGATACCAGATACTCCTGGACCAAAAGCGAGGGGCTTTGGAGCTGTGGCCCCAGTGCTGTTGGGAATTTGCAAATAGCTCTGGACGTGGGTAATGAGAACCTGGATGGCACAGGCTGGTGAGGTTTTTTCCTGTGTTGTTTCTGCAAAACTGCTGCAAGATCTATCAGGTGGTTTTAAGCAGCTCCAAGCCCTGCAAACATAGAGGAGTGCTGGTACCCAAACCCAGCTGTCTCTTGGCAAACGGCAGAGGTTACCTCACGAGGAGGAGTGCTGGGGGAGGTACCACCTAGGTGAGATCTGTGCACAAAACCTCAGGAACAATCATCAAATTCCATCTACAGCTAGAACATGCAGCACAAAACAAAAATCCCTGGATTAGGTATTTAATAATCAACCAAACAGGAAAAAAGCAAGGATCCCGATTATATATCATGTCGAGAAGCAATAAGCCACATGGAAAAAAATCAATTTCCGAGATTAATAAAATGATCAATCCTGGTCATTAGCAGCAGTTACTTCTCTAAGACAGATACTGAACTGAGACCAAACACATTACCCAAATGGTTACCTATCAACCATGAAATGGGAACAACCTATTGTTGATTCGGCTCAGATCTGAGGCTAATGATCTGGGGGGGTAAAGAGTTATCAATCTCATGATGAGTTCATCGAGCCATTCTCTGACAGGCATGTGTAGGGGGGGTGGGAACCCTATTTGTGTTCCTAACAAAAAGTGACTGAAGACATTTCCCACAGCTCATTTGTTATCTGCCCTTTTCTCCCTGAGTAACACCAAGTGCTGGGAAGCCAGGACCTGTTTCCAACCTGTGTGTTCACATACTTACTGCAGTGACAACTCCAAAGCTCCTTTTCAAAGTGTAAGAAAATGTCTGCACATATGCAAGGCAAAGAGTTATTAATTCTTCACAGCTTCAGCTTCGCTATTTTAAAGCTCACACCAGCTTCAAGCTTGGGCATGCTGATGGCAAATGAGAGTTACATATCTAATTATCTTCTTCCTTACCAAAATAAATAAAATTTACAGATTCAGGGTTATGTATGCACAAAAAAGATACTGCTATTAGAGACAGGAAGGCTGTGCTAGAACACCCCTAGGCAATCCAAACAATTCCTTTCTCAACCCCCACTCCTCCTTCCAAAGACCTTCCCATTTATAGCCTGTCACTTACAGACACACACTTCCAGCATTTAAAAATACTCCCGGTGTTTGTGGAACCATTTTCCAGAACAAAACGTTATCATTCATCAGGAGCAGAGCTGTTTGCAGTGTGAACAATTCGCTTTCGTTAAGTACCATATGGCTGCCCGTAGGAAAATGCCAACATGTTTCAACTCTACAGCTGGGCCACGGTTCCTTTATTCATCGTGCAGATGGTTGTAATTGACACCACTACTAAAACAGGTCTCGAGCACTTCTGTAGGATCATTAGAGTAATTAGTTATTAAATACAGTTACCATTTTTAGAAAGAAGGTTTTAAGACTTGGCATGTAAAATGCAATATTTTGTTATAATGAAGGAGGCAGGCTAAATGTTACAGGGAGGGGTAAAGCTTGTGTGATCCTTTTTAGTATTTTATCCGAGAGGGTATGGAAATTGCTAGAGCAAAGTGAAGCACACAAAATTATTTGCTAAGGAAATCAGCTGAAACCAGGAGTACTCTTAAAAAACCTTCTAGCACAACTGCATATTAAACTTTCCAGAAAACGAACTAAAAATCCCAGCTGGGGGGTAAAGTGAATCTTTACCAATCACCAAATTTCACCCCTAAATCCAACCTTAAATGTGGAATGTTAACATTTTTGTCAAGTATGGAAAAGATGACTACTGACTCCATATTCTTGATACTCTGATACTATTTTCAGGATTACAACCCAAACACATGGTTTATTTTAACAGAGTTTCAGGGTCAAATTAATACACAGTATTATATATGTCAGGGTTGCAACCTGGGCAACACAAGATTAGCTAAAGCACCTTTTACTTGTAGACCAGCAAAGAAAACCCCTTGTAATAAAAACTGGGTTTGGTTTTGAATAAGATGTTCGGGTAAAGCCTCACGATAAAGCTCAGTGGGAAATTCTACCATCAGAGTCACAAAGTCACATCTCAAAACCCAGAGCTCCAGCAAGGAGACGAGTAGCCTTAAGCAGAAAAATTATATATGGCTTCTGAGTGCTGCTGGTCTTCAAAGATGAGAGGAGTCAGAACAAGCAGGCTATGATAGCAAAACTGTTACTGGTAACTGCAGTAGCTTCTACTCACTCCAACGAAAACTCGGGTTTTTCATTACAAGCTGAGTACTTGGTGTTCCAGACTCTATTTTAAACATTCACTGCAGGCATTAAATCTGGTAAGGGTTCTAAGACATAATCCAGGATTTTCTTTCATGGTTGATAAAAGTCATCTGGAATTGAGGGACTCAATCGTAGTCTACAAAAGATGTTAAAAAAATAACATCGACAAATCATGGTACAAACCACCTCTGAACAGAACTGGGTTAGAAACTAGAAAACAACTTCTAACCACAAGGCAGGAGAAGAGGGGAATAGCTTTTCAACAGTAGTTTTAAGCTAGAGAGTTTCACAAGGGAGCACAGTAAGTTTCCGACACGGTCGTATCTCTTAGCTGGGACTTGGAGACTTAGGAGTTCTCCGCAGATTTCAAGTTCCCAAGCATTTCACTTCTCAAATTAGATTTGGTTAAAACACATTACATACAACCTTCATAATGAATATCAGAAAGCATTTACACAGCACAGCAGACAATAAAGCTATTTGCAAAGAAAAATAGATGCTGTTAAAGCGAAGTTATTTATCCCACGTGGCTCCTGTTGTGTGCTTACTGTTGAACCGCGTTTTATGACTCTTCTTCAGATGAGCTGTGGAGCAGAGATCCCAAACACCACAGTGAGGCTGATGGCAACTATCCCTGGAGCAGCAGCACTCACTCCAGCTATTTCAGCTGTTTCCAGCTATCCAAATTTCTCGTCTGATGATAACCTCCTTCCCACCTTCATTCCACCCAGGGGTTCAGCTAAAGGTGGGGGTTCCTCTGGTGCCTGCCCTGCAGAGCCCCGCAGGGTGGCTGGGTGCTGCTCCAGGGAATGCCATACTGCTCCTCCATAGGACCTCCACATCTGCCATGCCATGCTGCTGAGCCACACGATTGCCACCTATACAATTCATACCATTTGGGAACCTTTTCCTTAAAGCTATATATTCCCTTATTAAAAATTGCTAATTTTTTTTTTTTGTATGTGTGTCTTTGCATAAAAAGGACTTTAAAATGTAGATTTTCAGCTTTGCATATTAAACTTTTTTTAGCAAGTCTCAATTCCCCAAGCAGAAAATTATGGCAGGATTTTTAGCATAAACACATATTTCTCACATGCAGGAGCTGAATTGCCTGATGTAAGAAATATCAGTTCTGGGTATTCTACTATTTACTTGGAAGCTATTATGTGTTTTTCAAAGTTTCTAGCAACTTTCTATCAACTAGATCTCAAGAGTTTATATGGTTATGATAATCAATATTAAACAGAGCTATCGTGGTAGGAGAATTCTAATACTCAAGCCACCCTTCCTTCCCTTAGAAGAGGCTGGGGAAATCAATAATCCATCGCTAAGAAGGGGTTATCATAAATTACCAACTGAGCATTAGATTTCTATGCAATGTTGAAGTTTTGCACTTGAATAAGTCCTTCAGCATATAGGAAAGGCATAAAGAATTAGTAAATCCAGTACTGCTGTCTCTATTATATCACAGAAGAAATAAATCAAAAAGTATTCACTAAATAAAATCTGCAAATGCACAGAAAACTTGCCTTATAAATGACAGACTCAGGAAACACAATGCTATCAAGAAGGAGGTTAACAAGGGAGTTGACCAGCATCTCTAAAGATAAGTCTTTAATCTATTGGAAGATTCAATGGGAAGACAAAAGCAAAATTAAAACCAAGACAGAAATAGTTAATACATAATAAATACCAGTTGGTTTCATGTAGTAATTAATCACTGGGAAAAAAAACATAAGGATGGTGTGGTTTTGATCGCTCAGAATTTATAAACCAGGCAAGTTAATGTCTTAAAAGATCTGCTATAGCTCAGACAGAAATTAAGGGTTTGAGGTAGAGATTACCAGGAAAGTACATTAGACTTTCTAATCATTAGGATGTTGATTAGGTTTGTGCTTTGGGATTTGGATCAGGCCCTCAAAAATAGATTGTGAGGTGTTTTTTTGTTATTGGGGGTTTGGGGTTGATTTTTCTTTTTAGTCTTTATTAGTCCTATTGGGAAGTTAATGCAGAAACTTGCTAAAATGCTGCTTTCAAATCTGATTTCCCATTTCCAGTCTGAACTTTACTCAGGATACATTCATACTCATTTGTGTACCAATAGCACAAACTTAATTCACAGCTGAGATAAAGACATAAAACAAGCCAAGTTGTAAGCTGTAATTTCAATGGTTTATTAAAGGATGGAGATGGTAACTAGACCTATTGACCTGAGAGCCCTTCCCAGCCTAGCACTGCCAAGCATTACAGCCTGAAAACTTCATGGAGACCTTCAACATCTCTCCGCTCTCTCAAAATTATGTCTACTCTGTGAGACACAAAGCGGTGAGGCGTATTCACCTCTGCATCTTCAGGTTGTCGAGGGATAATTGACAATTAGACTACCTGCAGAACAGTCCTCAGGCCATGGAGAGGGAGATTACAAGGGGAAGGAAAAAGATTATGTCTCACACACACAAGTCAGTATAGGAAATAACAAGGCAGGAGCTCAGATGAAGACCCTTGTTACCTGAAGATTCAAGGCTTACTATTGTGACATTATTAATTCCAAATTTGAGGTCTAATTGACTCCCAGGAAATGCAACTTTCTAACTGATTATGGAGTGAAAAGAGTTTGAAAACAGCACAGAACCCAAAGCGTCAACACACAAAAAAAACCCAACAAAAAAAAAAAATAAATAGTACCATTGTGGCCCCTTTATAATGTCAGAAGGAAGTTGTTAAGCTGTCATTCCACAGATGTTCATCCACACATATACAAGAACACAAACAAATCTCGTGGGATCCCTAACTTCATGTGTGGCATACATAAACGTTAAAAATTCTTCCATCATCACACATTTCCCCTTCCTCCTGCTGTGATAACAACATGGGAAATAAAAGCACACTACTTCCAAAAAAAGGATTAATCGGGCTTAGAAAACATGGACTAGCCTATGAAAAGAGCTTATGAAAAAGCATGGCCAACCTGGAAATTCACAACAAAAACTACATTGAAATTACAGAGGAAAAAAATACTGGCTTATACTGGGTACTGCAATTATTCTCAAATACTAAAGGTCTGCGGATTCACATCTGTTCTGATGGATTTTTCCTTGTCTTTAAAAAAAGAGAATAACAACAATTTTACTACATAATTATCTTCTTTCCCTTCAGCAAACGTTGATTTTTTTTTTTTTAAATTGTAGGTAAAATGACAAAACTCAGTCATTTAGGCAAAACAGTTTAGAATTATTTTTCCTAGTTTAAAACACTAGCAAACAGTAAGAAGTTTCTCTGCAAAACTTTCTGGAGACCAACATCTCTTTGTTCCCACTAACAATACTGCAAAGATCTTCACGGAAAGAGAAAACGCTTCTCATCGTACTCAGGACACAAGTGGTAGAATTCAGGAGAATTTCTCATGAGAAAAAGTTTGGAAGCAGTATTTTTTTACTTTTTATTGTAGGAAATTAAGGAGGACAGTTGGAAATCCCATCTCCAAATTCAGACATTTCATCAAGCTATGTGGTTGCCTGAGCAGACTTCAAGGCCATGCCCTTGAATGACTTCAGCTACCCTGTTGTAAAAATCACTATTTCTAGATAGCACAAGATGCTCTCATCGGTGAAATAGAAAAGCTGTAGCTGGAAAAATTTCCCTGTAGGAAGATTTAAAGAAAAGACTGTAAAAACAGTTGACCAGAAAACAAGAAATGTATTTTCATGAAGAAAAATCCCCACTGCCTGGGATCAAAAAGCAGCTGAACCCTAAACCTGATTGCTTCTTTGGTTTACATATTCCCACTGTGTTGCTCCATGCCATTCTGATCCGGTACAAATTTTGCACTGCCTCTCCTTAGGAATTTATTAACTTCAAATTCTGTAGCAGTTGGGGCTGTATGAATAACAGGGTTTAGAGACAAAATTATTGGCTAACCGAAATAAAACATAAAGCAAAATGATGTTTTCTTTTTTATAAGAAAATATTTGGTTTGGGCTCAGTTTTAGTAAAAATAGACGTGGTCCTGGACAATTCCACCTTTTCTCAGGTGGGTCCTTCCCAGATTTCTTTCTGGAAGCATCTCTGCTCTGTGTGAAGGTGGCTGAACAGACAGCAGCACCACCAATGGCCCTAATCCTGAGGCAGGGAACCGTCTCATTCGCTCCCATTCCATAAATGCAGAAACACCATGTAGAAACTGGAGCAGCTTTACCAGCAGAGATTGACAGGGGCTGTCTGGTGCTCACGGTGCTCTGCGAGAGGTGTGAGATCTCCCTTCACATTCCGTCACAGACTCACACAGAGCAACCACCTTCATCTGGTTGCTTCAGGGTTTTTTTATGAATGGCACTGAAACTGTCCTTTTGTCAGAGATTTTAGTCAACCAGTGGTGTTGACAGAATCCACAGCAAAGTCTAGAGGTGTGACGCCAGTGTCCCGGTTTAACCCCAGCCGGCAACGCAGCCCCACACCGCCACCCGCTCAACCCCCACAGTGGGATGGGGGAGAGAATCAGACGGGTAAAAGTGACAAAACTCAGGACTTGAGATAAAGACAGTTTACTAAGGGAAGCAAAAGCCACGCACACAAGCAAAACAAAATAAGGAATTCATTCACCCCTTCCCATGGGCAGGCAGCTGTTCAGCCATCCCCAGGAGAGGGTTCAGCCGGGCTCCATCATGCGTAACAGTGACTAGGGAAGATAAACCTCATCACTCGGAACATTCCCCCCTTCCTTCTTCTTTCCCTCAGCTTTATATGTGGAGCATGACACCCTGTGATCTGGGATACCCTTTGGGTCAGCTGGGGCCAGCTGTCCCAGCTGTGTCCCCTCCCAAATCCTTGTGCACTCCCATCCTTCTCACTGGTGGGCTGTGGTGCTGAAACAGCCTTGACTCTGTGCAAGCCCTGATCAGCAATAACAAAAACATGCCTGTGTTATCAACACTGTTTTCAGCACAAATACAACACAGACCCATACCAGCTATTGTGAAGAAAATTAACTCTACCCCAGCCCAAATCAGCACAGCCAGGGAAGAAGCACTGCCCTGCTCTGCAGCGTGAAAGTCAAATTTGTAGCCTCCCTCCTTGCAACAAGAGCGCAGACCTGTGAGCTCAACATACCCTCACAGCAGGCAGAAAAGCTGAACATCCAACCAGTCCAGAATCTCTAACCAAAGCTAGTGAGGCCTGAAGAAACTCTGATATGGGGATGGCACTGGTGTCCAAACTTTTATCTAAGAGTAAGTAATAGTCTTGTAGACTGAGATGCTCATGTCACAGAGGGACCAGATGAATTTGACTTGGTGAAAGGTTAGACTACAGAGGAGAAAAACCTTTCCTAGTGGTTCAAAAGGTGGAGCTAGGCTTGACTAAAATCTGGGGTTTTTCAAGTCTCGTGATAAAATAAAAAGCCTGCTGGTCCCTGTCAAACCTGCAAAAGTAGTGAAAAGGGGGAAAACCCTCCACATTGAGAAAGGAGACTGGATACTGCAGTCCTGCCGTAATATCGCTCAAAGCTATTTGGAAGTTACAATTGTAACTAATCAATGGCTGCAAACAACTTTCTCCTTAATAAGAACAACGAGCTCAGGAGAGCTAAAAATAATGTTCAGATATTTCTAATCTGAATTTTCACTTTAAAAGGCCATTACCAAAACTTAGCGCTGCACAGACCAGTGAAAAATCTTCACACGGTCTAACAACTTGATGAGTCTTTTAACAAATGACCAAGTCTACAGTTCACTAGAAATTAAATCTTCCTCTTAATGTTTGGCTTTTCTTGAAGCGGTGGAGATGGGAATGAAAATAACAATGGGGGGAAAAAATGGCACAGCAAGAAAGTATCTGGGAAGATGAGGAAGAGAAAAACTACTGGATAGTTCCCTCCTTTTAATTCACAGTTAAGTATTTATAGATGCTAAGGGTCACTGGTAGTCTCACTAGTAAACAACAGCAGGTGGTTGAAATTGTACATCTACAATTTCATTCATTTTACTGCTGACAAATAAACTCAGTGAATCAATGTCAATGTAATATAATGTCTGCACAGAAGTATGAAAAGAAAGTTTACGAAAAATAACCTTCGTGAATTACAAAGGGAAAATGCCATATCTGACTCCATCTATGTCACCTGTGTTTAAGTCCCTCTGTATTTAAAGCCTTCTGGCTTTCTGGTGAAGTTTTCTACCTTGCAGCTGGGTTTATTTTAAAGCAATCACAAAACTGTATGTATTTCTGCCTCTATTTTTTCTACAAGAATTAAACCTACGTTGCTGACTATTCCTTCCTTGCTTACTCACTGGTATTCCTAATAGCCCGTGCTCATGACCTCATCGTCTCCCTCACACCCAAATTAGCAGCACTACGTTATCTGATAGGGAATCTCATATTTCACTATTTAATAGGTTTGTGCTCATTATCCACTACAGTCACTTGCTGTAAGGCCCCATCCACAGTGACAGTCCCTTCTGGAAGCACTCAGCCTCTCAAGAGTGAATAAAACCTCTGTAATGTACATCTGAAGCATAAATATGTGAGTAAGCAAGTCTGGTGCCTGCTCTCACTGCCATGCAGATAGCTAAAGCATGTGAAGACGGTGATTTAACAAATACAGGATGCCTTACTCTGATGCTGATTTTCATGGAGGTTTCTAACAACGACCTAAAGCTTAAAGCACTTGTTTGGAGATGCAGGAGAAAAATAACCACTGGTAAGACTTACTCCAATGTCATTTTCCTGTCAGAGTTGGCTTTTTTATATGTATGTCTGTGTAGATGATACAAGTAAAACTAAAAATGAATAATAATATTAATAGAGTTATTTATAGAGTTTGAATTGGCTATTAAAAAGCAGAAAGCTCCTTTGCGTGGCTTTATCACCACATCCATGAGAAGCAGCAGAGTGAGTCTGACCACCACTCAGACCCTCACTCAGCTCAGGGAAATCTGATCCAGGATCTTGCCTGAGATTCTGGATCTCACCTGCCCATTGCAGAAGGTTTTCATCTGGAAGTAGCTTCCCTGCATCAAGTCACAGCACTTCATGGCAGCAGAGAATCTATCTATAAAATGCTGAGCAAATGGATACTTCTTCTCCACAGGAAAAAAAAAAAAAAAAAAAGCTTCTGTGTGGGTGAATAAAGGTCAGGTTTGGACTTTTAAGCTGTGAAGTCTTGCAGAGAACTGAAAAGGTTTCTTGAGGTGCCCAGACCAACCCATCCCATGCGCATCTCAGCCCACTTGTTCAAGGCTGCCACACACGTGTTTTGGTAGGAGGCAGAGCACTAACAGAAAACTTGGCACCAGGAAGACCTCATGAGAAAGAGGCACAACAGCACGGTGTCACATATGCCCCAGCAGCTCTGACCTCTCCACATTTCTTCCCACAGGAGCAATGATGCCCTGACTTACTTTTAAACACATCAGCTTCTGGAAAAGTCTGGCATCATTTTCCTATCCTCTCACACAAGTCACTTTTTGGATGTGAATATTTTTTTTTTCTTGCTTTAATTTTATTCTGCCCTTCCCAGAGCTTACACCTAAAGACAGGAAAGTGAGATTTGCCTGCCAACATACTCACACTGCTCTGCCCAAACAAGTGGGCACAGATATATTGAGTTTACAGGTGCACAGCTAGAGAGGTGCAGGGGTTAGACCATTGGTTTGGGCCATGCCTCTAGCCTGCCTTTTGCGTAAATCTGGCAGAGTGGGAGCAGGTAGGGAATAACAACATTGCTGCTGGGCTCCCTGTGGCTGTGGCACAGCAATCCTACCCGTCCCACCAGGGAAGTGACTGTGGGAACAGCAATGGGCCACTCCATCCCATACAGGCATCTGCTGCCCCACAGAACCCACCCTCCTGTGCAACAACATCCTCCTCTCTGCCAACAGTGAGAACTGGTCCAGCTTGCACCAAGCCAACCCTGGGGCTTCCCCTCATTCCCGAGCAGCAAGAGCCCTGTAAAATCAGGCCCTGGGCAGAGGCAAACAGCAGTGAGCTGCAAGGTTGCACCGCTGTGCTACAGCCATATGGTGACTGGTGCCCAGAGCAGAGCAGGTGGCAGGACCTGACAGCACAGAGAGCATCAGCGTCACGCTGCAGATTATTCCCTGGCTCGCAGGATTTCAGGCCACTGGACCACGCTCTGTCTGGTAATACTAAGCTGCTCCTGAGCTGGCCCAGCACACCAGCTTCTCAGCCAGCCTAGAGGAAAGCAGCAACCAGCACGGAGCAAGCACCAACTCAGCACCATATCCAGAGCAGTGTCTTCCCAAAGCATACCTAAATTAAGAGACCAAGGGTAGAACCTCAAAAACCACTCTTAGGTAGCCGGGTGTGAGTACTGAAACAGAGTCAGTGCTGAGCAATCACTACCTGGCCCAAATATTGCAACTACTTTTTGAAAGCATACACATAAATTAAATAAATTAACAGGATTCTCAGTCCTTCCTTCCTTCCCCCTGTTCAAAAATAAGTCCCAAGTCAGGGAGCAGTATTGTCCACACAACAGCTTTAAATTCAGGGCATTAGGCTGCTCCCAGCAAATGTGGTACAGACATAGTTTTAGGAGAATATTGACATTTTTTGATCACACAAACTTAATGAAGACTCAGACCTGCTGCACAGTGATTCAAACATAGTTCACGAGATTCTAGTGCCTGTGCCAGAAGTCTGCTGCTTATGCATAGGGTATTGAGCTGGACTTGTAATTTTACCTTAGCAGCTTTACTGAGGCACAAGAATCAGATGAAAACCCGAGGCCCTCTTTATATATTCTCTCCCTGTGATGTAAGATGAAACCAACATTCCCATATTTCCTCTTAAGAATTAAAAATATAGCTGACTTGGCATGGTGGGTTTTATAGAATCAGCCATGGGCTGATTCCACTAGATCAGGATACTCAAAGCCCCATCCAGCCTGTCTGCAAACACTTTCCTCATAGCAATGGTACTGCCCTGGTCTGACCCAGTCTTATGGGTCAGACATGCATAATAGATGGGACAGCACATATGAACAACACTGATGAGGGTTATTCAAATGTAAAAAATTCTGAATCGCATGACTTTTCCCGTCTTTTACTTCAAGAAGCAAAGTTCTAATGCAAATCTCCATTTTCATGCTTTTCAAACACATCATCAGTTGCACTGATGTGCTACAGCTGCCTCTGGACCACAGGACAATACATGGTGTCACCACAGGTCCCCAGTAGGCACCCACTATCAGGGTCCTCCCTCTTTTGTGTGGAAAACATGGCACTCGAGGCATGGTGAATATGGTGACAAGCCACTTCCAGGACAGGCATTGTATACAAAAGCTAAGAAATGCTACTAAATCCAACAATATAGAGAGTGCCCAGGACTGCTCACTATCCATCTAAGTCACATGTCTGTTGGCAGCAGACTGGGGACTGTCACTCAGAGGCCCAACCCTGACAGTGGCACTGTTCAACTAGAACCTGGTGCATCTGGTGAAGAGCAGTATTCTGTATCACTTGCACAACACTTCCATTTGGGGAAAAATTCAGGCATTTTCTGTTTTGCAATTCTGTTATGTTCAGAATTCTGCCATATGCACATTATTTATTTATTGGTTTATTTATTTAGAAGGTATAGTATGAGCTGGAAGCTCTGTGACCTGTGTCATCCCTCCAGAGAAATACCCATCCCAGTCTCTGGTGTGCTGTTCCTGGCTAAGCTGAAAGGCTGTAATTCATCCCTACTTTTCTTGACCTTTCTGCCACTTTACTGCCTCTGATATTTTCCTCTTCCTTGTCTTGCTTTCCCTCCCAGGGCTGTTTTTTCAGCACCTTCTCAAAGACAGATGAGCAGAGGAGGCTCTTCAGAGCCAGAATCCAGGGGGACCAGAGGAGACCAAGAGCGGATCACAGGCCACCATGGCTTGTGTGTTGAGTTCACGAGCTCAGTGTTTCCATATGATCAGAGAGGGGATGTCTGTAGCCACAGGATGGGGCATGGCATTGCTCATGCATATGCAATTCCCAGTCTGCATGCACAGAAGCCAGGTATGTGCTTCAGCTCTCACTAAGAAGAGCTCAAGGACTCTCATTTTTTATTTCCCACTGTGCCTAACCCCAGCAGGGCGAGTGCTGACTTCTCATGTTTACAAGGGAAAAGAGACAACAGAAATACAAATGGCCACTTGTGGGATGCTTCAAAGCTACCAGACTCTGCTTTTATATGGAAAACACAAAAAAAGGAAGACAGGTTGCAAGAGGACAGTATGTAGAAGGTAGCAAAACCAGCAGAAGGGAAAAAAAGGTAAAAAAATGTTGGGAAAACTTGGCAAAGAGCAAAATGAACTACAGATGGGTGGAATACTCAATGAATCTGTCAGACCATGAATTTGGAAATCATTGAAAGTGCAGGACTGCATGTTGTTAAAAGTGGCTACCAAGAAGGTGAATAGCAGGAAACCAGTAGGGAATCTGCAGCTTGTGCCTCACAGCTTGACAGCAACAGGATAGTAGGAGAGAAAAAAGGGGAAATCCCCACTTGAGGATGGCTGTGAAGGGAAGGTACGTCAAGCAAACATGAGAAAAATAGATTGGGATGTTTAAGTCATGGAATACGCAGGAAACAAAGGTACAGTATGGAATAAAACATGAGAAGGAATCAGAAATAAAGAGTGATAAAACACCCAGGTCCAAGATGTGGCCAGTTTCAAAGAAGAGAAAATTATGATTTGGAGGCCAGGTCAAGGACAAAGGCAATACCAGAAGAAAACCATGAAGAAATGGCATAGGAAAAATGAGCAGAAAGCCATCAGTTTCTGAAAGTGGTGCCAATGGTCAAAGAAAACGAGAGGGAAGAGGAACCAAGTGTGTCGCTGAGGAGAAGGAGAAATGGGATGTTGAAGCAAGGAGCAGTAAGAGCTGCTGAATGAGCATGAGCCTGAGAAAAACAGATGCTCACCAGCATCTGCAGGCAGCACAATCCTCAGCCTGTGCCAGAGAAATATTTAATTGTTCCAGAAGAGAGAATTTCTTCCAGTACCTGATATGATTTCCTCTCTTTCTGAATACAGAATAAATGCATTTTTAAATGGGATTTAAACCTAGCAGTAGCAAGTGTTAATATTTATATAACTAAGTGGCCTTAAGCCAATGGAAAAACTATACACTGAAAAATGTGTGATTATCTGATATTTGATAAAGGTATTAGAGGTCAGCAAGTTTTTTAAATTCCTTCATGTCATTAAGTAAAGATTCTTTCAAAAGCAATGAAGAGCAGGCATTAGCTGAGGGCAGTAATTAGCATGGTCATCTTTCAAGTATAAAAAATTCCTGTGGTCCACCTTCCAGAACTGGCTGTGGGTGCTTCCAGACGAACCTGCTCACAGGCAGCAGTTCCAGTGGCAATTGGCAAGTGCACAGCAAAACCCAGCCAGGCTCGCTGGAAGCTGGACAAGCAGCAAGCCTGCTGTTAGTTCTCATAAGACACTGCATTTCCCAAAACGCCTGTATTGTCCAAGAACTTTGGAGCCCAGGATCTAGAGCAAATTGCTACAGCAGCAATACGAGTTTGCACGTCTAAGGGAACAAGAATTAAAATATCCATCTTCCTTAGCTTCTAGGAAAATAAAAATAAGCTAAATTTCAGCAGAGGAAAAGAAAGAATGATGATATAGATAGGTGACAAAAATCTTGCCATAAAAACTATTTTGTTTTGCTACTAAGTTTTTTTTTTTTAAATTTCTTAATAATAGATATGATTTAGATGAAAAGGCTCTCAACTTGCCTTTGGATATTCCTCTTCGTCTACTGAGTAAACTCAAGCCCATCCATGCATACTCTCCCAAAGATGTTTTGCAGGAGGAGAAGTGTGAAGTGCTTTGCCCCGAGGGACTGGGGCTCCATCTCCAAGCCAGAACCCCTGGCTGTGGCGTTGTGTTTCCCTGTCACAGCGCTCTGCTCTGCTAGCAGCTGAGTATAATGCACTAAAATCCTAATCTCTAAAGCACTGTGTGCCAGTGCTTCAGAGATCAGCATTTCAGTCAGTTTTACTTTGCTGCTGCCACTGCACACAAGAGAGTGGCACAGCGGGGGAAAAGCAACACAATGTGCAGCGAGGGAGAGGCACGCTCGGCCGGGAGGGGTAGGGGGGCAAGACCATGGTAATGCAATAAAAAGGCATAGGGAAAATAAAAGAAAGAAATGGGGGAAAATAGGACTATTGTGCATGAATAGGAACCTTGGGCCCTCTCCTTCCCAGCAGCCCTAACAGCAGGATGTCTCCAGCCTCAATAAATCCGCCTTTTTCTGAGCAAAGCCTTGAGTGACCTGCAGGGTTTGGTTTTTTTCTATTTCTTTCCTTGAAAAGGAAAAGATTAGGAAATCTCTGCTACAGCCCGTCTGTGCATTCAAGTGTCTGTGAATATTTTAGGATTACTCCCTCCTGTCTCTCCCCTGGGCTTTAAAATTAAAAATGAAATGATACTGCATGGCCTGGAAGAGCTAAAATCTGACCCAGTGCTATGCAAGTGGAGGCTACACCGTTGTCTGGACCCAGTCTGGCACAGTGCACATGGGGACAGGAGAACTCAACTGACTGAGCAGAATGTTTCAACTTCAAGGCACGATGGTCACAGCTAAAAGAAAATACCCAGTATCTCAAAATAATAAACCAAATGCTATAACCAAACATTAAATAGCCAGAAGGATCAAAAACAACTGGCCAGTAATTTCAATATTACAGAGTTCATGGCATGTTAACTATTGAAAACTACTTGGGGCAAAGCCTCACTGCTATCAATCAGAAGAGCAGAGCAATTAAAGAGAGTCTTTAAGGCTGTTGACTTTGACAGCACCTTAATGTCTTTGCTAAACCAGCATGGGCAAGCCATGCCACAAAAATCTACTTCACGGTACCTATGTCAGGCTAGAGTACCGTTACATGGGATTAGTGTAACACACTGATAATGCTCTTTGGAATGAAAGCTGATTGAACTTTGTCCCTTAAGAGTGTTTAGACAGTCTAGTGGTCTGCTAACCCACATGGGCTTGCCCACGGTTCTTCCGCTACAAACAGGCAGAGAGCATCTCGGTCTTCTGAGCCTCTTCTGCAAACTCCTTCTCATCCTCACTTATCTGTCATGTAGGTAGGAAAATACTCATCATCCTCACCCCAGAAACCGTTTAGTCACTGATTTGGAAGTCTCTGTGTAAATTCTGTATCGGTCGAGTTCTGAGCCACGCTGCAGAAGGGGAAGCTTATGTTACCTTTTATGTTGGGGTGTTCTGACAGATAGGCTCTTGCAGATTTAGTGTCTGTGGTTTAAAATGTTACTGCTCTGGCCTTCTGCAAAGGTTACTGCTCTCACATCAACAGCAGCCAAAAGGGATGAGCGTCTCTGCCCCAGCAACCAAGGCAACTGCTGGCAAAGGTGGGCTTGAATTAACGTATCAACTACAGAGCAACAGCACTGAGATACCAACACAGCAGCTGCTGCAAGAGCAAAATTATCACAGACATGCACGGTGAGAACATCTGAAAACTTTTGCAGCAAGGTGCATCAGAACCCAGCTGCCAAGTAGAAAGCCAAAATTTCTGGGGGAAAGTTGGATTTTGGAATTCCTAAGTCTCCCCAACTTCTAGCGTCTTGCTCCTATCCCTGCATGCCACCAGGATGTCCCTCAGTTTGACCTCTTCCAACCATCTGTGGGTCGTCCTGCAAAGAGGTGAACTGATGCAAGGGGAAAAAACCCCACCACTCCTCCCCTTCTCCCTATGCTGAAGGATTATTTTTAGCCCAGACCAGTTGATAATATGGTTCATGGCATGTCTCAAACTACAGCATCAGCACAATTGAATAGGCATCTTGGAAAGGCTGCAGGAAGAATGAATACACAGAAAAAGGATGAAGTCTTTAAATCACTGCTGCTTGAGGCCTTTGGACTGCAAAATCATAGCTTGACTGGTGCCCCTAAACTGCCAAATAACCCATTACCCAATAATAATCCAAACAATCCAACCCACAATTCCAAAATTTCCTCAACTCCTGGTGCTCTTCATTCCATGTAGATGTTTTTGAGATCAAGACTACAACCAGTGGTGGAGACAGTAAGCCCAGACTGAGATGACTTTATAGGGAAAGAATTAGCCAGCAGTCTAATGCTGCTGGAGATGGATTTACATCTGAAGGCGTCTCACACATGGTATAAATGTCACTCCTTCCTTGCTGCCCTGCTTCCTCCCTAAGTCACTGGAAAACAAAAATCCCACTAAAAAATTTTTGAGACAGGAAGTTAAGAGTGGAACCAAACCAAACCAAAAGTAAAGAAAAATGTTTTACCTGACTCCCCCGGGCACAGAATAGCAGGCCTGGCAATAATGGGAGTGAGGAATGAAATTTTAAAATGAATGCAAGAGGGAGAAACTGCAGAGAAAATTGAGACAGAGTTTCAGTGTTATTTATCCCAGATAAAATGTACTTGCTCAGCTCTGAGCAATCCATGGCATGGGAACAGCACCAGGACAGAGCTCCGACACAGCTAATCTTCCGTTTCTATTCCCTTCCGTGCTTTTGAGGAGGAAAGGGAAGAGAAAGCAATTTAGTGTAGTGATGCAACTTGTTTACTTCTCTGTACCTCTTCGGCTATGTTGGCTGACATACATTTTGGGAGGTGCAAAGGGAAGGAAAGAGAAAGGGAAGGAGTAGAAAGAAGACAAAATTGTAGGACAGGCCTCCAAATTTTGCCACTGCCCAGTGGCCCATGCAAGCAGCATCCATATGGCCACCAGCATGCCAGCAGAATTACAAGGGTTAGTTATCCAACACTTGCTGTGCTTGAACTGTTTAAGCTCTGGCTCATTTTAATGCAGTGGAAATGCCCAAGCAAGCAGCTGAGATGGCAGACCTAATAGGGCACTGTATGCCTGGCCTGATCTACCACCATGAAAAGCCAGATCACTCCAATGCTGGGAACCCTAACTCTTCCTGATGAGGCACGACACGCTCAGGGTAGTTGGGAAATTCATCTCGGGGCACGGCTGCGCACTCGGGCATCCTCAGACTTTGTGGCAGGGAGGTTGCAGGTCACGCTCTGCTCCCTGCTCAGGTCCCCGTGACTGCAAAGGGGAGAAGGGGATGCAGAAAATGGAAGTGAGGGAGGTTTATTGGCAAAAACTGGCTGATTTTTCCTGTGATTCTCTGAAGTCTTTTCCTTGCCCCTAATGAAACCTAGTTATTATTACAGAGATGGTCTCTTAGGTGAAGAAAACAATAAAACCAACCAAGTCACCTACTTCTGATTGATTTGTAAGCCCCTCATTAGAGCTGATACATCAACATTTACACGACAGAATCCCTTTTATTAGAAGCAAACCATTTTTAAAATACATTAACAACTGTCACCTACATACTCACTGGCTCTTTGTAGTTTGCCTAACACTTCAGAACGTGTTAAAATCACACATAAAAGTTATAGTAGCCTAACGCTCAGGAAATAAGAGTCCTTTAAAGGTTTAATTCAACCACTAATGGATTTTTTCCCAAGTTAGAAAACATTTATATATTGCTGATTTACTGCAGGTGTGGTAACTGAATTTGGCCTTACACATACCAGCTGCAAGCAAATCAAGGAAAAGGCTTCATAAATCAGTGTAAGGCACTGTAGGCTCCATGGTGCTTGGACTGGGACAGAATTTCCCCACACAAGCACACAAAACAAATGGGAGTTTATAATTTTCTCTGTCACAGCTCATAACTTTTAAAGGTTAGAAATCAAAGCACCACCACAGCGGAATTTCATACATCTGAATGGGACGGACATAAGGCATCCCAGAAAATGATTTATATCATCCCCTCTTCACACAACAAAAGGATGAAGAATGCAATGGTTGTGACAAAGGCATTGACTAATTGTGTTTCTTGGTAAATACCTTCTCTTGAAATTTCTCTGGATAGACCAACATTTTTTACTTTCTCTTTGTTTTACAGAGACTGTTCTCCAGCAACTATTCTGCCTTTTTAAATGAATCTTCCAACGCACACTATATTTTGCAGGGTCTTTTTTCAACAAGTTGCACTGGCTAGGAGTCAGACACTGTAAGACAAAAAGCCACAGTGACTTTATCCAGGAAATATGAGGTGGCAGAGATCCAGTACGCCCAGCACTCAAGGTGAAAGAACAGCATGGAAAAAGATTCACAAATTAATTGTCAATTACGGAAGACTGCCGGAGTGAAAGCTAGATGCATGCATGGGATAATTTACCCAGGCACCTGCACGACTGAGCTGTGGATAGTGCTGAAGCAATTACTCTATTTTTAAAAAGAATGAGATATCATCATCAGAAAAGGACATAAAAAGAGAGGAGCAAGTTTAAATGCTTCCAAACACACAAAATCAGCGCAGTTAAGCACCAAAGAACCAAATGGAGGATGGTCCTCTGGAAGAAATGGAGGTCAGAGTACCTGACTGAAGGAAGCTGCCTGTAAGGAAGTGAAATTAATCGCTCATAGAGTTTAGTTTTTCCACTGCATGCAGGCAAGCAAAAAGATGCCGTTGTGCCCCCAGCTACTTAATGGGCATCCTGTGGCAGCAGGTGGAACGTACTGAGATCTCATTTCCCATACAGTGTCACAGGAAAGTCACCAGATGGTGAGGACTTACACCTCCAGTGACACAGGTGGCTTTGACAAAGAGCCTGGGTGTGCTCCATAGCCAGCTATCAGTAATCCCTGGACACACTGCAAAAACTTTGGATCCTTCAAGAAAAAACATCAGCGAACCACTCCTGGCCTGTGAGACTCAAGGATGACACAGCAAATTCACTTCTGAATCTGTGTTCCCCACGCAGCTCCTTGGTCCCGGCTCCCATTGGCATGCCACAGGAGTGGGGGAAGAACTAGAGATTAGAGGCAGAAGAGCAGCTGCTCCTCCTGGCTCTTTGAATACAGGGAAAACAGCTTTTGCCCACTGCATGGGGAGTGATATCATCAAGTCAGCAAGCCAAGAACAGAAGGACTACATCTGAAAGGAAACAGGAAAAAGAACTTCCTCTTACAAAGCAAACAGTCGTGCTTTTTTAGAGCAAAATCTTTGCCTAAAAAGTTCTCACAAAGCACCTCATGGGAGGTTTAGACCATTTTCAAGTGCTGGAAGAAAAACAGTCCTGAGGTTAGAGTGGTAACCTGGATCTGGGGAGACCCACTTCAGCTCTTTGCTCTGCCAAGCGTTCTTGCATGACCTTAGGCAAAAACACTGAAGCTGTAGTTAGAGGATACCTTGGCTTCAAAGGCAAAGTCAGCCTAAGAAGTTCTTGCCTTCCCCCGCCTGCCATTTACTGCCTCCACACTTGTGATGCCCCGAGAGCCCACAGGCACTACCCTGTAAACCGAATTACCGAGCAGAATGATGTTAAAAGCAAGTTTTTGTTGTATTTTACAGGGAGAAGGGTAATTTTGCGTTGGACTGATTAAAGGATCCACAGTCAGCTACAGCAGCGGCAGAAGAGGGGAGGCTGGAGAAGCCCATGGTGGCACAGAGGTTGTAATAAGCAGGAGGAAGGCTGCAAAGCCAATGTGCTGTCTGAGACTGGTGAAACAACCTCCTCAGTGATGCCAGATACACTTGGACAGTGTCAGCTGCTGGTGTTTGTGATGGACGTGGCTCCTTCTTCCCGGCTGCCTCTCCAGTGCCCTTGGCAGGGATGGCTGCACTCCTAGTAGGGGCAGGAATAGGAAGGTTACGTCAACACTTCACCTGCTGCTGTTTGGAGGAAGAAACAGCCAGGAATTTGCCAAAACCAGCACCACCGCTGAATGCAAAGCGCTGTTAAAGCTCCTCCCTAAACGATGGATTCCCAGGCAACATCCCCTAGCTGGGAATGGCAGCACCCCTCAATGCTCCCAGGCTGCTGCAAGGATAGAGTCAAGGTGCTGAGACAACCCATATAAATGGGGGCCATGGGAAGACTGACAACAGAAAGCAGCAGCCAGGCTCTTTTGGGTAAGCTTCCATTTTAAAAGCTGACATGCAAATCTCTACTTACCCTACATAATATGAACATTCTCCTACAAACCCAGCTTCTGATTAACTCAGTACATTACTTGCCAGTGCTCTCTGAATGAGCCTGTGAGCCCAATTAGCAGCAGATGCAGCACTAACACTCCTCACCTGCTGTGCTTACCAGTCTTCAGATCAGGAAGGGAAGGGAATATATCAAAGACTTGCAGAGGGAAGGAAGCTTAGAAGAGGCTCAGAAAGGATGAGGGAAATAGACGTCTGCAACTGTTCCTCAGGCAAGGAAGCAGAGCACTATACAAAAGGGAAAACATATGGGCCTAGGGAAAACATTCTACAGATCATGAAAAACATCCAAAGGGCTGCTCGAGCGCCCCGGGAGCATGTGCAGGGTGTAGTCAGGAGTGCTGCCGGGGCTCGGGGGACCTCTTCTCCTCACCTGAATCCTGGGGAGCTCTGCCACGTGCAGAGCTTCTTTCCACATGTTTGGTACATCAGCACAGGCACCTGAGTCATCCCACCTTCTCCACGAGTTCTCCCTGACCTGTAATTTTTCTTTAGTGCCCCGAAGAATAAGGAAGGAGCCTCTCAAGCCTATGGCAGCAATACTAATACAACATGTAGAGGAGTCACTTAGCTAAGGTTTTCTGAACTCCCAAGCTCCATAGCTGCATCCGAGTTTTACCTCTAAACCTCTATATCAGTGAACTGATTGCTCTTACCCACTAAACCATCTGTCGGTTTCTGCACCTCAACTGTTGGCACTGGCTTTGTAACAATAAGAAAAAAGAACATCATGTGCCAGTTTAGATTTTTGGTCAGAGGAGTAGACAATCTGTCTTCGGGACGACGTCATAAAATTGAGGGTTAGGAGTAGATGGGTGTGAATTCCTGAAGCTTTGTGATGTTGGGGGAGGTGGATTTAATGCTGTATTTAATGCTATAATTTTCTATCAACCAGTGGAAGGCAGCCATATACTCACTGCAAGAAGCCTGAATCTCTCCAACGTGGTGGGCAAAGAGAGCCTGGGTATGACGTGTAAACCAGTGGGCAATTTAGCAGCAACCTCTACATGTCCATCTTTTCTAAACCTCAGCTGTCCCAGCAGTAAAAGGATAATGGAGTTCCTTTTTTAGAATAGTAAACATGTATCTTTTACATATACAGCAGTCACATGTTTGATGAATCTTTCTTGTTGCTATCTATCTTCAAGATAGTAATTGGTGCTGTAGGATACAGATGTAACAGAAATACTTTGAAAGAAGTCTTACTGAAGGTATAGTCAAACAGACCATCTAGCATCCCACTGCTGTGCAGGTTTACTGCTGTCTAGACATTAAATTAACGGCCTCCACTGACTGCTGACCAGCCCCAAAGTGCCACCCACATGTCACCCACTGGCTTGACAGCAGTCTCAGTGGAGAGACTTCACCCACTCTGAGCCAACTGGATTGCACAACACAGAAAAGCTTCCTGCAGTTACTGACAGCAGTTTCCATAGAAAGTCTTTCAGTCTCCAAAATATGTCACAAATGGCCAAAGTTTCCAAACAATGCTCCCAACAGAAACACAATTAAAGAGATGGTTTTGTTTTCTACGGATGCATTCTCTTATCTTTGAAATGGGAATGATGGTGTGTTTTCAGAAAGAGGAAATTAATGTCTCTCTCACTGGGCTTTACAACTGTATTTGCTTTTCAGACATTTACTCCTCATCTGCAGCATGAGAAACTACTGCTACAGGTTGACAAAGAGAGCTGTCAGCAGTGACCATGCCATCAGGGTGAGACACTCTAAACCACATCTGAATTCCACCCTGGCAGGTCAGATACACACATCAGAGGCAGAAACACAGATGCAAAAGACCCAAAGCAAATAAACAATGGAAGAGATTCTTTTAGCCAATACAACAGAGAAGGTTCTAAATTACATTTCTAATCTAGCCTTTCAAAGCAGAAGGAAGAATGAAATCATGCAAGAATTCTAATTTAAACTGGAAAGTGAAGGAAAAATCTGCCCTTAATACTGAAAATGAAGGAGAAGAGCTGAGGTAGAACCCTGCTCTTCAGTTCTCTAGGAGTCAACTAACAGTGTACAGCAGGTACAGCGCCAGGTTTACCATGGGATCTCTGGTCAGCTCCTGGCTGTTAAAGGAGCCTCAAGACCTGGCATGGCCATGAGGGCTCTTCCTCTGTCCCAGAGCATTGTGTAGTTTGGTTTTAAGTCTTCATGTTCTTCCAGATTATTGGTATAAATTTAGGATCTAGTAGCATGGAGCAAGTGACAGAGTGGACATCTGTGGGCATCCCTGGACTGCATGTTTAAGACAGCTGCTGCCTGACCTTACACAGAACTCGATCTACATGGTGGTTTGTGACCTTACATTTCTTGGTGTTACCTGTCGTGCACCTGGAGAGTCTGACATTATTAAAATCCTATCCACCAAGTACCATTTCATTTTTATGGCATAACAAGATGCAAAGCACCTGTGAAGTGAATTCCACTCAGCTGAGCAGATAGCATCATCATGCCTTGTCTCCATCCTACAGACCATTAGCTTTAGCTGGGAAAGGAGGAGCTGAAATTTCAAAAGACATAAGTAGGCTAGTCATCCTTGGTAAGAGCCCAAAACCAGTCTTGTCCTCTTACTCCTGGACATCCTGGTACATTTTTCTTGACCCAGCATCATGATCACCTTATTCAATATAATTTGTGTTACTACCAGGCACATAATGAGTCTAAGGAACAAATACCGGAAGAATGGATTTCAAAGATCTGATATTCAAATTGTGCCAAATATGCTCCTACATGCACTTTCCATAAGACAGTGAACATCCGGATTTTAAGACAAGCAATCACACTGGTCTAAGACTTATAGTATGATGAAGCATGCTGGGTTAAAAGGAATTTAGGTCATGCAACTCTGAGGAGGAAAATTTTCTTTCACAGGGCCTACCCTCTGCTGCTTTTGATTCAAAAGTAGAGAAGTGCTTTCGGTGTGTTCCCAAAATGTTCTTTTCAAAAGGGATCCTCCCCTTCCCTCCTCTGCTTTTGCAGAGGGTAAAGGTGTTGCCCTCACGGCTGTCCAGCACACAACCCTACCCAGGTTAGCTCCTATCTAGTCAAACAGATGTATCCTGACCTCCCCAGTACAGATGTGGCCTTAACAGATAAAAACCACAGACCAACCCCCTATTGGTGAGTAACCTCATTCCTTGTATTACAGGGATTGTAACATGCAGGTCTTACCCGTAACTAAAACCGATCCTGGACAACAGTGGGTACCTCTCACTGAGTCAAATTCATAAGGATTTACCACTTCACTGGGTCTAGATGGTATGGACATGGATGAATTTTACTGGAAGGTGTCCCTGGCCATGGCAGGGGGTGGGAACTAGATGATCTTTAAGATTCCTTTCAATCCAAACCATTCTATGATTCTATGACTGAGGAAGCCAGCAGAAATGTCACAAAGGCCAGCCTTGGCCAGCACCACCAGTACCCAAAATGAGAAGAGGACAGCAGTGAGGCTCACCTAATATCAAATTAAACCTTGCACGTGGTAGATCACACTTGCCTGATCTTGATTGTTGGGACTGCCAGGAGGATTGGGCTGTTGACTACTCTGAAAGCATAAACTGTGACACTATTTGACAAAATCAAAAGATGTAAGTATTATATACATATTCTTCTATTCTTACAAAAAAAAGTTAGTATAACATAAAACATAAATAAATAACAAAGACACGAAGCCAACTGCACCCAAAAATATAGAGCTGAATATATCTGAGCTGAGACTTTACAGTTGCAACTTGGGATTTTATACATAATTTTTTTCTGTTTTTCTGTTCTTCATTCCTCATGTGGGAAATAAAAAAAAGAGGAATGAGCTCTAAAGAGGACTGCCAGAACATAGAAAAAAATGAACTGTATGATCCATTTACACTTGGCTTGTTGTTTGTTGTTTTTTTAATCAGAGAGGGAAAAAGACCCAATTACTGTTCTGAAATGAAAGATTCACTCCAGATAGTCATTGACACTTGTCAGACTGCACTTTATAGCTTTTCTTCGTGACCACCAGCACAATAAGCACACGGTGTTTGACTTTCAGTGCAAACATTTCAAAACATCAAGTACATGAAAACAGTCTGCACAAAGTATCTTTGTGATAGTCTCTAAATGTCCTCCACTGTTATTCAAAGAATTAGAAAAATATTCGTTCCAAGATATGTAAAAAAATGGAAAATTTGATGTGATGCTACTTCAGATTAAAACCAAGCAATTTCATTTTATGCTTTATATGCTCTCCAATCCCACTAAGTATAATTATAGACTTCTGTCTACTTACAAATCTCTCTGTACAATGGAAAAAGCAATAAACACAGGTTCTGCCAGCAATCAGATAACACTTATCGTAAACAATAGCTTTTACTATTTATTTGAAACAGGTTCAGCTGCTACAACTTAAGATTTGGTTATTTTTGTTTTCGTGTTGGATTTGCAGCAGGTGGTAAGGACATGATAGAAATGTTTAACCACAAGAGATTTCAAAAAGGGAACTAGTATTGCATTGCATATGAAATATGACATTTATTTTACAAAATCAGTTTTCCATCTCCCAGGGACCTCTAACTACTTTGTAGAAGGTACTTCTGAAACTTTCTTCTTCTTCGTGGCTCTCAGCTCTCACAGAACCACACGGAGCTTGATGCCACAACAAAGGTGACCCACATTCAGAAGTGACTACAAACCCCATCAGTTCTGTGTGCCAGTTTCTTATGCAAGTGGGAAACTGTACAGTGCACTGAAGTAAATGTTGACTGCTGACAGGAGCCCAGCAAAGACTGGGCAATGGTATTCAGAGAGGTGTGATTTACTGTAGCTCTGGAAAGCAGGGAAAGAGCCCTGAGAGGTTGCAACGTTCTGAGTGAACAATGAACCATGAAAATGCCACATCATAGCTGTGAGTATTGTATAAGAACAGTGACCCCAGCATGTGATCAGTCAGCAAGAAAGCAGCGTATCTGCAATGAGGGCACAGCCTTTAAATGACCCTTAAAGGCTGGGTGGGACAGGGTAGCCCACTCCATGTATCCTACCTCTGAAGAGATGCAATGGTTCCACTTTGCTCCCCACAGATGGGTTCTCCTACCCATCTCCTCACATCCCCAAAGGCTGGGCTCACCCATGTGGGACACAAAAATGCTTTACACACTCTCCAAATGAAAAGCTGTTTTCTGTCCCATTTTCCCAATCTTGGGAAAAAAAGATCCAATAGGTTCATTGACAATTTCCATGAAGACAAGCAGTGTTAACATCAACATCAGTGGTCAAGGATTCAACACTGATGAAACCCCCAAAAATTACTGCAATCTAGCGTTATCTCTCTCCCTCCAGGTATATATCACTTTAAGTTGCAAGATACTTAAGGTTTGTACTTTGTTTATTTTCCTAAAGCAGATTAGCAAGAAAATGGGAGGCTAACAGAACATTAAGGTTGAGAATTTAAATGAACTAGTTAGGAAAAACAAGGCTGTAATTCTTATAACCACTCTATGTCAACCATCTTGCACATATTGAGAAATCAGCGTTGTTGTAGAGGCTGGGAAATTTATGTTGCAGTATACCTTTAATATGACTGAGTCGCATTTATTGTAGGAACTTTTAATTCCCTAACTTGTACATTAAATTCTCAATATAGCTTCACAATAACTGTCTTTTGTTGGTGGTGGTTTTTTTTTTTTAAACACTTATTTCCCATGCTTTTACAATAAATGAATGAAACAGTGTTTGAATACTGAAATAAACACAGATAACTTTTGCCAATTTTTACATACAATATACAGACTAAATATATCAATCAATCTCACATCTATACCTTTCAAATCAATTACTGAAATAACCACAGTTAGTGTGCAGAATCCAACGGCACAAGTAATTGGAGCCTCGCACATTAACATTTAGAGGAACCTTATGGATGTGTGACTAGAACCTCAACAACCTCCAGAAAAACTTCAAACAGCTCAAGAAGACACAACATAGTTAAGGTTCAGGGTGGCAGAAGGGGACTTGGAAATCTTAAAAGCTCTGCCCGAAGGGAACTGGTTCATGGGTTAGCCCTTCTCCCCACCCTTCCCAAAACCCCTTCTCAGAATCATGACTAATACAATTCCTTTTGACAATTTTTTTCTGTAACTGAGTTAATAAAAGTCTGTGGGCCAAGAACACAGCAGCAGCCGTCCCAGCCAAGATGCCGCCTACGGTTGCTTGAGAAGCACTTGGTGCGTTTAGTTATCATAGCTTTGACTTGGATTTTTCTCACCCAACTGGAGCAGAACCCCTTTTTGCATGATGTACTTAGCAAGGAATTTCTACCCTGATTAAAAGTTCTGGAGCCTTCTGAAAATGGCCAGCAAAATTCACTTAAAAATGCTCCTTTTCTACCAACTCAGTGAACAGGCTTTTCTCAGTAACACATCAAGTGCAATTATCTAGAACAAACTCCTTCCCCCCTGACTGGCACCAGAAAAGGGAGAGAAACCCCCAGTGTTCCCCCCATCCAAAGCTGCCTTCAGGTCAGCATCACTGCCAGTATAGCCCGAACTGGCACTCCTACACACTCGTTTCTTAAGTTCATCTTTGTTTCAGGGAGGAAAAGATGCATTAAAAGAGGAATCCACGATAAACACAAGACCTCATAGCTGACATAACCCAGCAAACATCTTCAAAGCTTTGTCCTTCCAAAATTGGGACTAAGGTACAAAACTATTTAAAACTATTCATCTGCCCAAATTTGCAAGCTAGTCCAAACAGAAAGAGAATCATGACCCTCTCACCTCTTGCAAGAACATATTTCAAAAATGGAGTTTAACAAGTGACAGACATTTTTGTTTTGCAGCCTTGAGATGCAGAGCAGATCCCAAATGCTACATTGCTACGTTCGTTCGTAGTGCATCCCAGTTTCAACAGAGGCTCTACCTTTGAAATGACTGCTACAGCTCATCCTACTTTCTAAGACAAAGGTTTAAAAATCCCAAAATAGCTGTAGCAAATGTGCTTGGTACGGACGTGAGGAAGGGCAATCTGGGTCGTCTTCTCCTCACAGAACGATGCTGAAGTCTGGCCAGACTCCAGGAATGCACAGTTCCCTGCAGATGGCTACAGCAGCATTTAACAGTAGGAACCATAAAAGACTTCCACTTCTAATTATGTATGTTATGACTTTTAAAATTTTTTTTAGGAGGGTGGGCTGCTCCCCTTGACCACATTTTTTTTTTGTTAAATTCTAATAAAGGTAGTCACCATGTGCTTAGATCTCCCCTTCCAGCATCTATTTAGCTTTAAGCTACCTCAGTCCAAACATATTTTATCTGTTCAATAGAATACAGTCCAGCACACCTCCCCGCAGACAGAATTACTGCCACAGTACTACGTAAACCAAGCCCACATACTAAGGAAAACAGTAATGCAATGCAGTGAGTGCCTGTCCACAGTCATTCAGCTATAGCTGTCACTCCTACGTTTACCATATGAATAGATGAAGATTCCCTCAAAGCAACAGAATCTTAATTCTCTCCCCAGATTCAAATGTATGCATCCAGGAAACACTTCAAACATCAATATCTTTTCCTCCTAAGGCACACTTCTTGTCTGTAATTAGTTTCCATTGGTCAAGTGGGTTTGCTTCTATATACCAGGCTATAGGAGTGTTTTAAGTGATGCTTTATGACTCATCCTACACTGTCTAATATGACTTTTTTTCCCTGTTAACCCAGAACAAGAATGAATAAAGAGGAAAAGGAGAGAAGGGGGGTGGGGGGAAGATTGCCTGCAATCATATTGTTACACTGTGCACAGTTTATGGCTGGCACACATCCAGTTTGTGGCTGCGATAAGAAATGTGTAATCCTATTATACGGAGAGGAGTCAGAATGTACAAATAGGTCCTGGAAAGAGGAACTTCTCCTGTAAGATTATTCTTCTCCCCATAATAGTTCTGCAAGTAGGTCTAGACGGGGGCTCTTCGTTGTTCTCCCCCCAACTGCTAATGGAAAGCCAACTGTCAAAACAATTCACAGCGCAGGGGTTGGGATGTTTGCAGGAGACAAAAAAGAAGTGGTGATGCAGGTTTGTGTACAAGAGCAGCGTTAATTAGAACAAGGGCTGGGAGCCCTCGCCGGCTGGCACGCCGGGAGTGTATCGCACCACATCAAGAGAGCCCGGCTCACTCCAGTGCCGTCACACTCTGCGAGGCTGCCAAATCCTGCACACTCAGCAGTTTTTAAGAAACATTAACTGCTTATCAGGGACAGAAGCTGGTTCTCATGGCACTTTGCATCGCCGCTTCCTCAAAAAGGCACACAGAAACCATTTCCCAGGCACGGGTTTTTTGGGCTGCTAAACCCACGTTCTTGCACTGAATGTAGAAAACCAGATACCACCTACCCTGTAAGTCAGCATCCCCCTGGAGTTAAATTCCTGAATAATTCCAACATGATTATCTATTTTCTCATTTCCTTTGCATGACAATACTACATTAACTGTGGTTATGATTCAGAAAACGGGCTATGTGCTCCCCAACTTGCCCCACAGGCAAAAGTGCTTTTGACGTGAGATAAGTTAAAATACAGGACAGTGCTCTCTTGAAAGACACGTAATTTTCTTCACAAAGATCCTTGCATCGGAGAGGTGATGAGATCCATGCCAGAAACAGCTGTGCTCCCCAGTGAACCAGGTTGGTACTTAACCTTACTCCTGTCTGACCAAAGAATAGGTTTCTTTTGAAGTGCAAAATGTTAAGAAAGAAGGGTTTTTTCCTACGAAAAAGAATAAATAGAACAACCCACCTACAATATCACGCAGGAGTAAAGGACAAGTGATAGAACATGAGGAAACAGCCACAAGTTGCACTAGGGGAGGTTTAGTTGAATATGAAGAAAAAATTCTTCAGAGAAAGGGTGGTCAAGCACTGGAACGGGCTGCCCAAGGCAATGAGGAAATTGCCATCCATGGAAGTGTTTAATAAACATCTAGATGTGGCATTTAGGGTCATAGTTTAGTGGTGATCCTGGCCATGTTAGGTCAATGGTTGGACTTGTTGATCTTAGAGGTCTTTACAAACCTTAATGATTCTACAACATGGTCATATGGTTGCAAGGCAAATACAAGCACCACAAATCAGCTGAGGCAGCAGCAGGGTACACCAGCTTATTATTAACCCCATCAAACTGTGGGTAGAGTAATACAAGCTTGTGAACAAGCTGGTTTGGTTTATTTGAAGATACCAAGCTAGACTGGGTGTATTTGCATGACACTGCAATTCCCTCTGTGACTGCAACATCCTCAGTAAATTCTAACAAAATGCCCTTAGCATCCTGTTTTCCAACTTGATGCAGCAGCAGAGCTCACAGGTAGGAAATGGAATTCTCTTCTGGGTAGAAAAGGGAATCTGAGATGGGACAGAAAATACATAGCTCCATGAAAATCAAGATGCTTACAGTTACAGGCTTAAAGGAGAATGACCAAATGGTGTCCTAGGTCAGGGGAGCACACATACATTCCCATTAAGGATGCAGGAGAATACTGAACATACTAAATAACAAAGGAGTGCAGTTTTTTTTAACTTTGAGTAGCACTCTCCGAGTAAGATCACCAAATTCCATATTTTCTCAGCCATTCTATGATGTAAACATCAGGCCACGCAGAGACTGAGGGCAGCCTCAGGTCAGACTGGATATGAGGTGCCTGCCAACCTCAGTGGTTCTGTGAGTCTCTGATAATTAAATAATATTTATTTCTTGGAGAAAAGGTTGAATGTCACAAATTCTAAGTCTCAAATAATCATATTAAAATGATTCTGTTAAGTTAAAGTGAGCAATAACACATGTGTTGCAGCCCAATTAGCAAAGAAGCTCACCCAGATGTTGTTAAAACTGCCTTTTGCACTGAAGTACCTTCACCTGACCTGACAAATGGCAAATTACCTGAAGAAGCTGGACCCTGTTGCAGATTAATTAAAAGAAAACAGTAGAAGAAAAAGATTGAAGGGAACTGTACAAAAACTGCATAATTTTCCTATTAATATGAAGCTGGGGTACTAATTGAACCTAGCAGTTTGCAAAATCCTTCAGTAAAAGGGAAGCAATGAGTAATTCAAAGTAGCAAAAGACAACAAAAAAATCAGAAATCATCCCCTTATGGAAAAAATTCATGAGACATTAAAAATATAATGAGGATTCTTTATTTCTTCTGTGATTTTTAGGGGGTTAAGGGGTTATTTGGGTTTTTTCCCAGCTTCTTCTCACTACAGTTAGTGCTGGCATTGCAGAAAGCAGCAGCAGACGCTGATGTATGTTCATGCAGACACAAATCCCCAGCCATTATTCTGCAAACAAAAGCAACGAGGTAGCTGCCCTGTGTGGCAGGGCAGGTCATTTAATCAAAACAACCTTTAAAAGAAGAATAAATGGTAATAATCATCTCCTGAGGGTCACTCAAGGTTTCCTGCAAGAAACACGTGACTATTTGTCAATCCAAGTGACACTTTGGAGACAATTCAGGAAGACCAAGAGGGCCATTGGCAGGTCTGGGAAGGCCCGACCAGCTGACTCGCACGTTTGGGATCCAGCGGGACGGCACCACAGTGACACTGCCCTTCCTGCTGCTCAGCACTGGGCACCTGCTCAGTGAGGGACACACAGCCCACAGCCTGGGAGCGAAGCAATGACACAGCAGCCTGCGAAAGTCTTCACCACCACCCTCAAATGTCGTGTTTCAGACTCAAGCTGTCCTCTCCATATCCTTGCAACACCTCCAGTGCACCACCCTGGCACTGCCATGCACCTAGCACTAAATAAAGATGTGGTGCTCACAGCTAAGCTGCATCCCCTGACTCCCTTGTACTTTCTCCTTTCCATGAATGACCTCCTGGAGACCATCATGTAGCATCAAGAGGTGCTGTCAAGATGACAGAGAACAAGCTGACACCTGGGGGGTATGTACAGTAGTATTTTTGGATGAAAATCACCGTACTTTGCTGACATATTTTTTTTTTAAACACTTCTATCCTTGCTTAGGATGTGCAAGGATGATTAAGAGTCATCCTCTGACTTCTGGTTTCTGTGCTGAAATTACATTGCTGTTTTTTGATACCTGACTGAAGTGTGAGTAACTGACGCCGTTATCAAGACAGAGCTATAGAGAAAATGGAATCCACTCTTCTGCAAAACCCTTCAGCAAGGATAAATCCCACTGCCTCTTTGTTCTATGTTTTACACATCAAAATGCACACGGACGGAAGCAAAACAGCAGCTGGGGCTCCAGCACAGTCCACTCACAAGGAAAGATCCTTCCACATATTCTCCATCATTCTTGACAAACAGGCAGGCAGATTACCAGAAAAGTTTGTCTGCACATATCTTGATGGCTTGGAAAGGGTTCTTGATACCTGCAACACTGCTTGGTCTGTGCAGGAACAAATACTCCCCCTGTAAAAGTGTGGCCGATAAGACCACAATACACCTTTTCCACCTATGTTTTAGGAAAGACCATTTACTTAACTTTTAGTCCATATCCAGAAGGATAGAAAAAAACAAAAATGCTTGCTTAAGTACAGGTCATTCAACAAGTCATGTTACGCCAGAAAGGCCTAAAGAAAGGCAAAAAGGAATTTCATACTCTGACAGTATGCGTGACTTTTCCCTCTTCTGCCATTTGTTCCCTGTTTTATCTTACATATTCTAAGCAGGTATGTCAATCCTTGTTTTAACTGTACAGAAAGAAAAAAGGAAGGAAGGGTAAAAAGGTATGAAATAAGCAAAAAGTGCTGGGTGCTGTACAAAATGTGAGGATAGAGAGGTAGTTAGTGTTGGAGAGAAAAGGCAAACATCATACTGATCTATGACAGTGAAACTCCACAACAAAACCATACATGAACTAAGAAAAAATAAAAATTACCAAAAAGAAGTCACTAATTATCAGCAGTTTCCCCCCTGACTAGTTATGATCTGAGCAACTGGCAGTAACAACCAACTTCATTTATTCATTTAACAACTAGAAATACAGGAAAAATCTTAAGATGAAAGCACTTTTTTCCGAGATCTCTTTCCTCTGCGAAAAAGAAATAAGCAGAGGTAGCCTATTAAAAAGCATATTCCTGTTCAAATTGCCAATTTAAAGACTTCAGTCCAGGAAAATTGAAGTATGCAAGCCCAGCAACTCCCCTCCCCAGCAGTCTCCAAACCAAACACAACTCTCTGCGAGTCTACCCAAAAGAACGCAGCAGTTGCACTGAAGTCCCAATGCAGTTTTCATACGGTTCATTGTTTGAGCTAATTTAATAAAAAGAGGGTCCAGATGATGATTATCCTGGCAAAAGGAAACTGTATAGACAATCCAATGGCAGACTGCCATGATTATTGTATCTTAGCTCTTTACAGAAAACAGAACTAAAGGAAGAGGATAAAACAAGCCCACCTTGCTAACCATCAAAAAGCTGGCATCTTCCAACCGTTGCCACAGGCTGGTACGAGACTGAGGTGTTGTCCAGTCTGCCAACTTCTGGCACTCAATTCCAAGCAGGAAAATTTGCAATCGCAGTGTGATACAATGACAACTTAGTCACAACCTCGCCCCTCCAGGCAACGAAGGTGGCATTATTGATGGTCCAAACACTGGTGAGAGTTTCAGGTGGTCTGGGCTTCACTCTCAACACCATCACACAATTTCCTAGGGAAACGAAGTGCTCGCCTCCATCTACAAGACCAAGGTCATATCCCATTTAGAACTTCTGTATAAATATTTAAATATAATAAAATTGTAAAATTTTAAGGAATATATAAACAGCTCAGGGCTTGAAGTTCAGCTGTCTACAGAGCTCCACTCAAATCAGAAGCAGCAATCCTTCTATGGAAAATTTTCTGAAAACCATTCTTAGATTAGGAATATTTCTCAGAACTCTGTAGGGACATAAATCAGTGCTGCTGATCTGCACACTCTTAGAGTTCAAAGTCTAGTAATACTAAACTGAATTTCATTGGCTGAGAATAACTATTTCCATGAGGAGACATTTCTAAATTAGGGATGCTTTCGGTTTTTTTAATGACTGGAAGATATTTTTGCATGCAATTTTGATTCTCATCTACACACTCCCGACTAAAAGTTTTTCCTGCTAATATTGTACAAGAATATAAAAAGAAAATGAATAAACAAACAAACTCAGCCTCTGCCCAGCAGATGTGTGCTTTTTAATAGAAAAGCAAAAATGTAAGAAAAAAGGTCAAATTATTTGATCAAGGTCAAAAAAGCAAGCTAGTGGGAAAGTTCGGAGTAAAGTTGAGCAGATTTCAACTGCAGATTTCAGAGTTTGAGGTCAGCAGCTCACCTGACAGACCTCCTCTTGATCTTGGGTATCTAAATGCATACTCCAACCTTAGAAATAAACAAATCTTCCTAAACCAAAGTGAAGATGCTTTGGTTAACGCCTGAAAAATGTTTCAGTGACTATGAAAAACTAGCTGCTGCAGTGAGAGGAGTTTCAAACTTATTCCTTCTGCAACAGCCTTTGGAATACCACACAAATGACAGGAAGTTTGGTAACCAAAGAGATTTCAGTAAAGCAGCAGCTGATCGGTCTTTGTCTCAGTTATATGTCTGAAACAGAGAAAAGAGCCCACTGTTCCCTGATTGGGTTTTACAGGAGACAGGGTGAGCAACTCCACCATGATTGTTTGGGAGGGCAGCTACTCCAAATACTGACAGAACCTAAAATACCAGTGCACAACAAGGTAGAATGAATGCATTTTAAAACTGTAATAGGAAGAAAGTCCTTTCAGATTGGTATACTCATCCTCTCTGCTCATCTCCCGTTAAGAAGAACAAGTGGGAAAGAGACTGACTGTAAGGCAACAGGAGCAGCCATCGCCGTCTTCACCTCCAGCCGTTCCTCTCTCCCAGTTTCAAGTGCTTTTTGCACTAACACACAAGCACACCACAGGCAGCTGCTGTACCTGAAACACCACCAAGTGATTCTGAGTAACGGGGAGGAGAGCCTCCTGCAGACACACTCTTTCCTGAGCACACCTTTCATACAGAAGTTTGAGAGTTTCTCAACTCAGACAATTCTTCAACGCAGCATAATAAAACCCATCCACATAGCCAAGGATCTGCCCTCAGCCAGCAGTAATTAAAATTAATCATTCACAATTATTTTCATGGGCATGTTCAAGAAAAGACACCGCCAGCTCGCTGAATCCTCAAAGCTGACAGACCTTGAAATAGGTTGTGGTCAGGTACAGCGCCTTCCTGGGTTCCAAGCAGTTAAAAACATGCTTTGCATATCGATTCACCATCCCTCTTGCAGGACCCGCAGTGCTGACAGCCAACGCACCTCGGTCCTGCAGCCCAACACCTGAGCTGGTATCAACAAGGGGGACTGGGAAGGAAAGAGATTTTTGAGGTAAGTATTGCTATGCCTGCAGTTATTGCTGCCCTGTTGGAATTCAGGGCCGTATAAGTGTTAGAATTTCTTACTCTTGTACATCAGTGTCTTTTGAATTCGAGATTCTTCCCATTTTCCACACATTTGTATTAAGTTTTTAATCACTATCTTCTCTTTCAGCTTCACTGGTCACTATATATGCTACTCTGAGGTAGAGAGGTTTCTAAGCTACAGGGTAGCCTGAAGGTTATCAGTTTTCAAGTCTCAAAAACTACTGAAGAAGGAAAAGAATGAATAAAATTCAATGTAAGGCATTAGAACTGTCACTTTCTGGAACACTATTTACTTATACAAGCAATTTTTATGGGACTGAACATTTACTATTCATGATAGCAGCCTTGATCAATTCTGCTCCTTCGAAACTTACCATAAAACATAAAAGCATCTGTCTTATGTATATAAACCCAAAATTTGTAGGCAGTAAGACCAAGACTGTAACCACTGCAGAGAAAAAGCAATCTCACACCTAACAGACTGCAGATCCCTAGGTATCAAACCTGCATAGCACTCCTTCCTTCCTAGCAACTGGAATATTGATTTTTACAATACCTACCGGAAAAAAGGGTTTTCACCAGTAGAGTGAAGGAGGATCAGGGTAATGGGATCGTCTGCTCCCCACCACATGTGTTCTGTAGTTGGAGCTCAAAACTGAACTAAAAGCAAGAGATGATGGAACATCAAACTTCTTACATTAATCACCTCTTGGCATGGCTTCCAAACAGAAGACTTGAAAGGATCAGATACTTTCTATCTGCTGAAATAGAGAAATGCCTGATAAATACATTTTCCATTTTATCTAGAGTGATTTTTCTGTGCAGGTATGATGTTGTGCAGGAAATAGGAGCACTGTCTGGAGAGGGAAGAGTTACACAGGCAGGGCTCAGGAGATCTCTCTCTTTGGGAAATTCAGCTGGAGGAGAGGTAAAGAGAGTAAAACAACTGCAGCACTCAAGTACAAAAGTCTCCATGGCCATCAGTAACACTACAGCGAGTCTGAAAATGTCACCCTTAACTTCTTTATGTTTTATGCAGGGTACCAATTTATTTTTTCCTATATTGTTTATTTATCCCACACTTCTCTTGCGTCATTCACCACATTTCTTAATCATCACAGTTTCTTAAGTCACACTAGATCTTCATTAAACCACTTTCTCACTGAAGATGGCAGTAAAGGCATTAGGACCCTAAAATTTAGGGCTCCCACCTCAACCTCTCCTTTGTGCACTATGAGCCCTGTGCTTGCAGTGAGGCCTCCCAAGATGTAACTTTAGACCGGAGACAAATCTTGCCAACTCCCAGATCAGCTCTCACTCCATCCCCTCCTTCCATAGCCGTGAGCATTTGCAGCTCAGAAGAGCAGTAGGGATCAGTGTCTCCTGCCAGGCTGCCAGGGAGAGCCCAGCCAGCGTCACAGCCTCCCCCTTAGACTACAAAGCCTAATTGTGACTTGTGCACTTTATAGGTTTTTTGCCCCACCTTGCAAAACTTTAACCTCATCTGGAAGAAGGAACTCAAAAGGTGTTAAGCAGAGAAATAATTAAAAAGGGTGGCAGCCTGATATATCCTTGTATATTACAGACTCTTATCCCTTCAGAAAGTTGAGACTAAATTAATCACAGCTAAAATATTGAACAGGGATCTTGACTGAACTACAGCATGTGGGGGAAAAGACAGAGGAATTGGAGAGAGTACTGTTAGAAGAGTCATGAGGAGCCTCCAAAACAACCTTGGAAAACCAAAAACAGAATCATAGAATGGTTTGGGTTGGAAGGGACCTTAAAGACCATCTAGTTCCCAACGCCACTCCCATGAGCAGGAACACCTTTCACTAGACCAGGTTGTTTAGGGCCCCATCCAATCTGGCCTTGAAACATTCCCAGGGATGGGGCAGCCACAGCTCCTCTTCAGGAAACAGCCAGAGCAGAGAGAGCAGTTGGGTGGGCACACGTGTGCATGGAGGGGAATCACAGAATCATCTTCACAGTGAAACAGTAAGAGAACAGCTGCAAACATTTTAATGTGAATTGTGAACGTTTTGTTTTACCAAGTTCATTGTAGCTGCTGACCAACTTTTCAGTGATAAAGTTCTGTTTAGCAAAACCCAATGTTTCTAACCTCTGAAGTTAAGCAAAACCTTTCACAAATTAACAGAATCATAGAATCAACAGGGTTGGAAAAGACCTCCAGGATCATCAAGTCCAACCCTTGATCCAACATGGTCGTGGTTACCAGACCATGGCACTAAGTGCCATATCCAGTCTCATCTTAAAAACCTCCAAGCATGGTGAATCCACCACCTACCTGGGCAGCCCATTCCAATGCCTGATTACTCTCTCTGTAAAAAATTTCTTCCTAATATCCAACCTAAACCTTCCCTGGCACAGCTTAAGCTCATGCCCTCTTGCCCTACTGCTGGTTGTCTGGGAGAAGAGACCAACCTCCACCTCAGGTAATTGCAGAGAGTGATGAGGTCTCCCCTGAGTCTTCTCCAGGCTAAACAATCCCAGCTCCCTCAGCCTCTCCTCATAGGACTTGTGCTCCAGTCCCTTCACCAGCCTGGTTGCTCTTCTCTGGACCCGCTCCAGCACCTCAATGTCCTTCCTGAACTGAGGGGCCCAGAACTGGACACAGCACTCCAGGTGTGGCCTCACCAGCGCTGAGTACAGGGGAAGGATCACTTCCCTGCTCCTGCTGCCACACGTTCCTGACACAGGATGCATCTCCCTGAAATTTCCCGGCTGTTTAACATAAAAAGAAGACATCCCAGATTGACTTGTTCTCCTGAGCAGAGATGTGGAGCAGCTCTGTCTGAGCAGAGATGAAAGCCCTATATCCTCTTCCAACAGCGAGACAATCTTGCCAGTAATGGATTAAAGTGGTTTAAGTAACTATACATTTAATAAGGTCAAAAGGGCAATGACACAGTTACATTTTGATTGTTTTGAACTACAGATTGCTTTGCGTTTTTGTTCCTGTTTTAAATACAGAAGTAGCACTTTTTGCCAGAGCTGACATGGTGTAAGGATATAAGCAAAGCAACGCACACAGGAAAAAGTACCATCTTTTGTTAGTCTTTAGACAGAGAATATAGGTGAGCTTTCAGACTTCAGGACCTGCAGACGTGAGATCTTCACAAAGCAAGGACCATTGCTCTTTAAATATGTTAACACAAATAGACATGTTTATATACACATATATATAAAAACTTCCTACCTTGATTTAAAATCCAAAATATTTTCTCAGTGCTGCCAATAACAAATAAAGCTCAAAATCCTTTGGTTGGAGAAAGAAAACCATAGCTCAGAAAAGCAGACCATAGAAGATCTCAGCAGCAAAAGGTACCATTAGCTATTACCTACTGTGATTATGGAAAAATGCCTTTTTTTTTTTTGTTCAGCACCTTCCCTCTCCTTGCCATTCTTTTCATCCATCTTAAAAATGATTCTATGATTTAAGCAAATAGGGTCATTAGGGGGTTGTGTGCTCCTGGCTAAACCTCCCCCAGGGAAAAAATAAAAAAAAATTCAAAATCAAGAAACAAAAAAGAGAAGTTTACAGTTTTCTAGTGTTCCCTTTCCTAATGCAAATTAAGAGCAGTTCCTGTAAAGACTGTAAACACCCACACAACTTTCCAGGTGGGGAAAAGAAAAAACCCACACAGCAGGAAATCTACAACAGTTATTTCTTCACCCTTTCTTTGCAAAGTGTCTGGATATAAAATCTGTTGCTGCCTCATGGACAAACATGCAAAAAGCCTTTGGCAGAAGGGAAAGACTTTTCAGGGCACTGTGAGGATTTCATGGCTGCCCTAGCTTTCCTTGCACCCTGAACAGTCTGCATAACCTAATAGCATTAGCTTACTAACAGATATATTAATAGGTGTGGGGGAAGGGAAAGGAAGAGGGAAAAAAGCCACTAAAACACATCCACCTACACATCTCACTACCAATCATAAACTCAGGTAGAAAGCAAATTGCTTCTCCAGGACCAGAAGAAGAAGAAAAGAACAAAAAGAAAAACCGAGGAGGAAAAAGCACCTATTTTTATCTTTCTCTGGAAATATATTAATCGCTGTGTTTATCAATCCATGACAAGGAACGAGAAAGTAAAAAAAGAAAAAAAAAACCAACTGAAGAACTGCCACAACATCTTACAGTTGGTAATTTCAGAGTGATAAATATAACACTGGCCTCAGACTGCTAGAAGGATTAGATATAGCTGTAAAACAAGTAGTGAAGGTAACAGTTGCTGTTGGGTCTGGTGTTAGGATTAGAAAGCACTGCTAATCACAAGAAATGTAAAAAGATTAAGAGGTGACGGTTGCCAGTAAGGTTTTAAAAGCATATAAATGCTGGAATTTATTTTGGGATTAAAATTCCTCAGAGAAAAAAAAACAAAGTAAAAAAATAAAATTAAAAAAGGATAGATCATAAAAAGCAGCCAGTTTCACCTACACTGTCCACATCCCATTCCCAAAGATAAGTAGAGTTAGGAAGTGTGGAAAAGTGAAAAATATGCCATGGCTTACACTTAAGGTTTCTGGGAGAGCTTTAGTAAGGAAAAGCAAATATTTGTATTCTGGAACCTATAAATAAACCACGGCAATCTAAAACCTCTTTGGGTTAGATTTTGCTTACCAAACACCTGCCTGAACACAGTGAGTCACAACTTTGAGAGGCACAGTAACAGAAATGATGATGCCGTCTTGTATCCTTGCAGCATGAAGAATAAAATACCTTGATCTCCTAGTTTGTTTCCAGATGGTTTAGATTCACCTCTACGATCTGTTTACGCTCTTAGTTATCAAGGATAAGAAAGCTCTCCATATAAAATAATCTGGAGCATGCAAAAGAAACCTCTAGAGGGAAAAAAAAAAAAAAGAAAAAAAAAAAAAAAAAAAAAAAAAAAAAAAAAAAAAAAAAAAAAAAAAAAAAAAAAAAAAAAAAAAAAAAAAAAAAAAAAAAAAAAAAAAAAAAAAAAAAAAAAAAAAAAAAAAAAAAAAAAAAAAAAAGAAAAAAAAATCAGCTTACAAAGACCTCAAAATAAACACTATCTTTTAAAAACCAAATTTTCATTTTGGATGAACAATTTTACTAACAAGGCATTTTAACCATAGCATCATGGTCAGATCGCCCAGATCCCTTATGACAAAGTGCCCTCCATCAGCATCAACTGCAAAGTTGATTGCTGTCACCTTGGGTCAACACCAGCCCAAACCAGTCCACAGTACAACATCCTGAGGAGAACACAGATCTCTGCAAAGCCCACCAGTTGCCCCACAGGCCAGTGGGACAGTCAAAAGTTGGTTAATGGTCAGGCCACTTAAAACCTCTCTCTCCCACTGTGTCCCAAAGGCATCCAATGATTTAGAGTAAAAATCAATTGCCACCAGGTGATTTCATGAGCACTGGTTCTGCTTGGCTGCATTTCCTCCTGGGCACCCAAGAAGCTAATTCAGACCAACCTCTCTTAACTCATTAATTTACCTTCTGTAAATCTGGACCTTGCTACTCCAGAGGTTGGGTAGTGGTGTGGAATAAGACCACTTCATCATTTTCCACACACCTTTTACTCTAGTGTTCCTGGTGCATCTGTCTGGATTTTTAGACTGTAAGACTGCTTTTCCCTTCTGTTCGCCCAAACCGAACATTTATTCCCAGATGCCTGTAGCAGAAGCAGAAATAACCATCTTCCAAGAGTTATAAAACAGTTGTATTAAATAATAGAGGTGAAAGCACTGTGTATGATTTCTGCAGAAGTCTGTTCAGTAGAACAGATAAATTTATTCACTGCATTATGGAACAGTTTGAGAAAACAAGATCATACAATGTACACTGCCTCTATTTAAATTGTTTCATTTCTATTCATGAGAGCTCTGATTAGATACACTGAAAATATCATCAGCAAGAAATAAATAATTCTGCCAAATTAATAGTTGTTGATTTCTTTTACCTGAAAACGTAAGTAGCATCTCATTCACACTAGACAAAACTGCTATAATTTGGATATATCAATCTTGTTGGTTCAAGTCTACACAGCACACTGAGACAGGTGTGCATCTACATTTTCTTAATATCAAACACCTTCTATAAAACTGAAAGTTCTTTCATGAGCTGAGATGGGCTAGTATATGCTTTGCTTGGAGAGGCTTAGTAGACAACTAGGGTTTTTTTTCCCCTGTAGCTTTTTTCCCCAAAGAGTGGGTTGAGAGAAATAAATTGCTTTAAATGCAGAAAATTGTTTAGAAATAGTATTTTAGGGAATACAGGTAAATTTTCTGTATCGCACAGAATTAATTCAAGCTCAGCAAATGCTCTATAATTAGAAACACCTTTAGAGAGGAGGCAGCCAGAAATAACCATCAGTAGCAGCTTTACATGATGGCAGCTACTAACCAACCCCAAACCAGGGGCCCTCCAGTAACTCCATCCCTGTAAAGTATTTTGAAGAGAAGTGAGGGAAGGGGTGCATTTGTGCAAATGGAACAGAAGGTATTATTTAGCAGACAGATCTGACTAATATTTTCTTTGCGAAAAAACAGACTGGAAACACAGAGTTAATATATTAGTTTAGACATCACAGAATGATGAATTCAGAATGTCTGCTCAGCTTATGAACAACTGAGACAAACCCCTGTATATTTTGAAAAATTCATCCAAGAGTCGACAATGAATTCTTCTTCTAAAAATCAAATATAATTGCTGTAACATTTAAAAAAAATCTAAATGCATGGCTGAGTACTTTAAGAGCAGCCTGTTTGCACAGCAGCCAAGTGATACACCTCTGAGAGCTACTGTTAGCTACTGCAGGGAAGATAAATCAAGAAAATGCTGAGTTGAGGTGCAATTTGACAGTTATTAGCAGAACAGGAGTAATTTGATGAAGGAAAAAAATCCAACAAAATCTCAGTTCACAGCAAAAGATTCTGGAAGCCTATTTGCACATAAATTGGAAAAAATAATTCTTGCATTAGAAACTGATGAAGATGAAACAATATACCCTAAATCCTAACATATTTGAAATTATTTTCTTTGATTCAAAGCTGATAATCCTGTAACAGGCAGTAACTAAACAAGGGCTTTACCAGACTTGCTCTGCATGTTGAAGAGACTGCACAGCCTGATCCTGATCTGGGGCCATTCAACTATCGGAATAACCGGATTTACTGCTATTCGCACCTTTGTTTTTGCCATTTGAAAGCATCCACAGCGCGCAGAACGCCGGGCTGTGTTTTAAGCATTAGCGGCATAAATATCCCCTCGTGTACTGTATACTTCACCACTTCTGGCTTCCCGTAAATCAAGCATACAACCAATCATCTTTTTTATGTTGGACGCTAATGGCAACTCTATTATTCAAATTCAGGCTCCACAGAGTCGCCTCTCGCTGGGATGTAAAGCAGCTCAGGAACAGTCTTATGACTGAGCAAGGGAAGATTCAAATCTGGCCATGATTTTCCCACTACAACCCCACCACCTCTTTTCAATTTTTCTGCATCTTTCAATTTATCTCTTCTGTGCAAGAGGCTTTTTTTAAAAACACAAAACAAAACAAAAAACACTCCTATAAGCAGGAAAATAAATTAGAAAGTCTTTTCTGCTCTTCAAGGACCACCTCTTTGTGTCCCCATAAACGTTCAGCGTAAATGTTTTTGCTCACATACTCGTAAGCAGAGAAGCTGTTCTTTACTGCATTACAATTAGACACATAGATTAACTGATATCTTTCGTGTCATTATATCAAACTCTTCTACAAACATACAAAGGGATTTTACAGACTGTTGTCTCTTGTACTTACCACTGAATTCTCACATTCAGCATAAGACAGTAAAAAGGAACGACACCTTCCCTGTGTTTACTATGCCCACCAAGAATCATTAAAAAAAACAAATAAAATAATTTAGCCATCATTTCAGCAGCACAAACTGTTTTCCCATGGGGTTTCTCTTTTTCTTCTCCCTCTCCCCTCATCTTTCAGTTCCTGAAGACAGAGAACATGAAAACTAAATGGATTTATGTGTAAATAATTCATGTTTTCAGGCACATCAAACTAATACCTAAGTTCATCCAAGGAGCTGGCCAGATTTAGCTGATTCCAGCGGTATTTTAAACAGCATTCTGGAGAGTTAGTCACAAAAGGTTGCGAGGAAATGCCGAACAGCTGTGTTGCGAGTTGTTTTGAAACAACACGTGTTGAAACTCTACCTATCCTTACTGAACACAGATGACAGGGAGACATTACCAGCTGTCCTGAACTGCCACTGAATTTTGGAGACTCATGCTCGCACAAGAGATGCTTTGTGAGCGGGGTGAGCTCTGGCACATCTTGGGAAGACGAAGAGAATTACAAAGGCTGAGCATCGTTTTCCTGCCAAGTGGTAGGAAAACATGTGGCAACATAAAGCATCTTCAGGAGCACAAGTCCCACAGGGCAGACATCCACACAAGCTGAGCTGAACCTACGAGCCAAGTTGCCTTAAACCAACGTCCCATGGGGATTGGGAAGCGAAGGGATGGCAGTAACTCTGCTCCTCTTTAAGCCATGATGGAAAATAGAGACTATTTTGTGTATTTTTAAGCATCCTAAGAGCAAACATTGGATTTACTCTTACAGGAAGTCCAACAATTACCCTTTACTACACTTGCACTTCCAGTCCTGTTTCTTGTGCTAAATAAACGATACCAAACTTGGTCAGCTAAAGGGGATGAAAAGAAATTCTGGGGACTTGCGTTTTGTTTTGTTTTTTACTCTTTTAAAAGCCAGAATCTAAACCTTTCCATTCTTCTTGCTTTAATAATACAAGTGGTCTCTCTCCTGCACGTGGCTATCAACGTGTCAGGAGTCTGCAGAAGGGGACCAGGGAAATAGGTCTTTCACACAACTGAGGTCTGTTCCTCTGATTTACAGTAACTGCTCATTGTACAAACTGAATTAGAAAAAGCAGCAAAGAAATACAATCAAATTTCAGGATATAACAACCATTTTAGTAAGAGTGCTTTGCCTGCATAGGAAATGGTTGCTTAAAGTGAGGAAATCATTTTGCCTTGTGGAAACCTTGAGCAGGTTAGTAACCCACTACTGTACCAGAGATTAATTTCTGCAGTCAGGTTTGTACCTTCAAATTCACTGAAGTGGAGATTTATTGCAACAAAAACAGAGAAAACCACTGGAGGGATATATCGGAAGTGGAGCAGGACAAAAAGAAAACAAACACAGAAAATACAATATTCTTGGATTTGCAGTGCAGCCCTCACTGATTTATTCCAAAACAGTTTGTGTTTTAAATTAACATGGCTCATATTCATAACCTAAATCACATAGAGATAAGATTTGGTGAAGAGTTAAGTTTTGCAGAATGTGTTTTGGATGAGTTTAATTAAAAATACCTCAAAATACCTTTAAGAATTATGATCTTAATGACATGCTTACTCTTGAGGGGAAATTTTGAGCCCTTTGAGCAGAAAGCAACCTCACTGCAAGCAGGACTTCAATGGCTCTGAGGTACTGTCTATGCAGTGGAAACTCTCTTTAAATCAAACATGTTTAAAAGTGTCCTTGTTCTAAAGTTGCCTCTACTGGGCATCCCACCCCAAATTTAGCCGTCATGCTTTGCAGAGCAATAATTCTCACAGACCCACATAAGGTATCTGTGAGCAATACTGACCCTTTCACCTGCCTAATCTTCCCACATTACCTGGAAGAAATTAAGTACCTCGTAGTCCTTGTGTGGGGAAGCCATATAGTGGGCAACATTTTCTGTCTTTTAGTTATGCAAAAACATATCTAAAACTTAATGAGCAACATTTTCTGTCTTTTAGTTATGTAAAAACATAGGTGTGATGGTGTAAAAACAGGTGTGATGAGAAAACATGCATTAATTGATTCTCATAAAGAACCACCACAAAGCAGTCCATCATTATAATGAAATAGGCAGTAATGCCTATCGAATTATAGTTCTGACCTTTGGTGATGTGGAAAACAGTATTTATTTCCTTTCTTCAAAAAGCAAAAAAACTTGCTGCGATCTCTCGCTTGAAAGTTCAAAATTGAAATTGTTCTCCCTCTAGCCCAGCTGACAGCATTACTTGTGGAGAAGCTCGCTTCCAGAGGAAGTGGAATGTAAAAACAAAGTTGCTGTGACCTTAACAGTAATCCTGTTTGCATATTACAATACATTTTCCTACTATAACAAGGCAAAGTCCCTTGTGTTCCGGTCAGAAAAAGTCATCTTCCAGTAAAAGCATACTGTGATCAATAACATTTTCTTAATATATTATATTATCTCTCACTGAAACACTTTTTCACTTGGCATTTCAGGCTGCCGACTAGGGGAAATTCATGACAAAACTGAGATAGTAAATGAGATACTGCAAATTAATTCCATCCAAGAGCAATCTTTTCGTTCGTGAACAATTTGACAAGCCCATGTCGTATGACTTCAGCAGAAGCTTTCTCAGCTTCAAATATACATGAAACAGAAGAATCTGCTCCACTACCATATCCATCTTCACTTTAGCCTGCATAATTTTGTGTTGAAGTACATTATATTTTCAACAACCAGCTCTGAGACCAGAATTGGTGGGGCATACTTTAAACGTTAGTTTACAAAATAGACTGAGAAGTCTGTCATATCAATTGTGAAATCCTGCTTTCAAGTTACAGCCCAGAGCATGGTAGAGTGCAGGTATTCTGTGCTTCTGAGGAGGTTTTGCCACCAACTCAATTGCAACCTGATGCTGACAAGGCCCAAGTGATGGAAACAAGAGCCGAAGGATCTCAGTTTGGTACCGGCAAAGTTCAAAGAGAGCTTTGTCACAATAGACATTACAGTGAAGTACTTCTCTATCCACGTGTCTGAGCTCACTTTTGCCATGATGAACAGTGAGTAGCTTTATTCCCCCCTTGGAGTTCATGTCCTTCTGCAGGCTGAGAGGGTGGGTGACCCGATGGCACACAGCCAGGAGAAGAGTCCACGCCGTCCGTGTGAGAGCCCATCATCATTTTAGTAACAGCAGTTCCGGATTTACTGAGAGCAACTGGTCTTCTGCACAGTCCAGAAAGGCATGATCCTGCAAAAAGCCTTGGGTGCATGCAGGATATTGTCAGTAGGATTACTTACATGCACCTGATCTCGGCACGATTAGGTGAAGAATCACTGCTGTATTAATATTTCAGTACCAGGATTAAGGGGCAGGCAGCTGTTGAATATTCATGCTATAGCAATGCTCTCTGTATGAATTCTCTAGCAGGAACGTATAAAGGCTTCACCATTACCCCAAAGAGTTTACCAACCAAAACCCCAATTAAAGAGATACTTTAGTATGTACCCTGTTTTAAGCTCACAGGGCAGGCTCACTGACTAATTGTATTCTTACAGTGAAGGCTGTGCTCAATTTTTTTACTATATCAAGACTCATGTTGAAAACAACATAAAAGGAGCGGGAGAAAATGGATGAAAATTTAATTTACATCTGCAAATCCCAATACCTCATGAGATCAGAAACATGTAAAGGGCCAAACAACTCATCTACCCAAGAAGTCATTCATAAAAGATAAACATCCTTTTTAAATGTGGAGGAAATTCATGTAGGGAAGATGCACAGTACTCAACTATGAAATAAATCCAAAAAGCATCAGATACATTTGTGAGAAAGAGAAGGCAAAAATAAAATTGGTCCCACTGATAAGCAGGAGCACAGATGACATTATAAGCAAACTGGATGGGAAGGACAAAAGGACAAAATAATCAAGCATTTGAAGGACAGGACAAAGTTTGCAGGGGTTCCTGGTTGTGGATTTTTTTTTTAAACAAAATAAATTAGGCAGCAAATCTTCATGTAAATGAGCACTTATAAAACAGCCTTTCTAGGTGAATCATTTCTTTTACGATTAATAAAATCTGCAATCTGAGTAACAACGTTCTGATGACTTTTTGCCATTTGCAATTATCGCTCATCCCAGAACCAAAAAACTCATTATTATTGAAACTGACAAAAAGAATACTTAACTACATCTATGAAAGGACTTAATTTTTAGAAGAATCTCAAATTTCTAAGCTTTGTTTCTACGTCGAAATCTTGAATGTGAAAAATGAGGCCATCCTAGCAACCCTTGTGCATGTCACCTTCGATTTTCAACAAGTAGTTTGGATAAAAGCATCTAATTTGTACAGTAACACAACGCATTTCAGAATAACACTTTGATTTAAAAGCAGCCTACAAAGACTGTGGAGTTAACATAAATCCCGTGCACCTACAAACATAGAGTTTATACCATAAAAATACATATTTTACCCTTTGTTATAGCAGTTTTCTCCCAAGTAACTAAAAGCATTTAACAGTTACTGTAGGACTCATAGCACTCTTGTGAATAAAAGTATATAATCTCTATTTTAATGGCATGGAAGCTGAGGCACAACTATTACTATGACAGCTGTGGTAGAGATAGAAACAGGAACCATACCTAGTTCCAAACTCAGCAACTCAATTCAGGTCTATTTGACATGTATTATCTATAGGCAGAAAGGAACACAGGTATTTTTGTTTTGGCACCTACAGAGATATTGGTGTGAGTGTTGTCTGTGCCTCTCTCCATCCCTGCTCCCTGATGTAACAGCACAGTAAAATCAGAGCCCTGCCTAAGAAAAACCCAAAACCCCAACCAAAGTGCTATTAAATGGACCCAAACACAAAAAATACTGCTGATGCAAAAGTGCCTGGCAAACACTGATCTCTATAAACACAGATCTCCAGTATGATTCAGCATTGGTTAAAGGTCTGGAGTAGATGGTAAGCCAGAATCTTCCCGGGGCTTGCAGTAAGAGGAGCAACAGGCACAAGACACATCAAGGGAAAATGTGTAAGATTTAAGGAAGAAAAATTCAGAGTGGGTGTTTAACCAGCAGAAGGCTCTCTGGGGAGGTTGCAGAGCCCTCATCCTCGGGGGTACTAAAGGACTTGCTTGAACAGGGACACAGCCCTGAACAACCTGCCCTGCCTCTGCAGTTGGCCTGTGCAGATGACCCCTCTAAGGTCTTTGCCAAAGTGAACTGTTCTTTGAATATCGTACCAAAGACAAGTGAGGTGCTATTTGGTTTCCCTGCTGCATCCCAAAACTTATCACAAATTCACACAGGAAGTGTGACCTTGATTTCTGTGACTAACTTTTCCTACTTCATTCATCCAGCTCCTTTCTCCTGAAGGGGGTGAAATGAAACAAATCCAAATCTTTGCTTTCACCTATGTGAAAACTACAAAAAAATGAAAAGCAAAATGCAATCACTCTGTTCAAGTTCCTAAACACCCATGGTCATGTGAGGTCTCGCTTTGAGTTTACACACCTTCCTGACCCTCTCTCCTCGTAAGAAATACTCCAAAAACCAATCAGTCTGCTGTGCAGGGAGACCCACAGTTATTAAAATAACTTCATCACTGAAACAGCTCTCAACTTCTTCATTTCAAATTCCTCCCCACCACCCGCACTTTCATAAGAGGTGCTGCATATGGTGAAAACTAATTCAGTCTGAACCAGAAAAAACTAGGGTTAAGTACCTCTTCAGCTGGAATACAAAAATTGCAACCACACGTGATTGTCAGGATATACAGGGCTACAGTCAACATGCAGAAATACTTTTTATATCCTTCAGAAAAACTAAGTGAGTTAAAAGGCCTTTTAAGGGGAACAGCTGAGCTAGGAATATCCAAAAATGGGTAAGACAGACAAGTGTGTAACTCCTACATGCAGCACATTCCCAGAAAGAGACAAAATCCATCCTGGAACTCAAGTCCCTTTCAAACAACTTCTTACACATAACAGAAGCCTTCAAGAGGAAGACTGGACACAACTGGCTTCTCATTTCCATATGACTATTTTTTAAATTCTTTTGTTATAACTGGACCACAGCAACCATGTCAGAAACATCCAGGGGCACACCACAGCCTAACAGAACCACAGCATCACAGAATGTGCTGAGCTGGAAGGGACCTAAAAGAATCATCAAGGCCAACTCTTAGCCCTGCACAGGACAATCCCCAAGATTCATATATGAACACGCTAGGACTCTCCTTTCATGGATGTAAAAACAGAGGAAAATCAGCCACTTGAACAGTGATATTTGGGTGCCCGAGTCACTCTGCAGTAATTGGATATTCAGCCTAAGATTACCCGAGGCCTTTCATGCTGATGTGACTAGGCAATGTGGCAACTTATCACAAGCCAGATTTGCTAGACATTCCCCACCACAGAAAGTGAATTAAACTGTCACTCATCACTGTATGAATTGCACCAGTGTAGCTATTTTTTCTTGAGTTGGACAACACTTCTTTGAATTAAAAACAAAACATTTTGTCACAAGTTAAAGTCTTCATCCTCCTTTCTGTACATTTTCTTTTCGTTTTCACTTCTCTTACTTGTTTTGTGCTCAACTCTTTTTTCCCTGATTTAGTATGTTTAACCCTCTCTGCTCCACTTACTTGCCTCCTCAATGCCTTCCTCTGTTCCCCTCCTTGGTAGATATTAACAGGGGAGATTTGCACATGAGCTCCAGCCAGCCTGGCTGAACTAGTAATTATGATCTCAGCACTGAACTACTGATGCCCTCTTGGTCCTTCCCCTAAGGCACCAGTCAGCTAAGCTTGCAGGAGCACAGGAGTATGTCTCCTTTCCCCAAAGAACATCTGATCAGCATGTCAAGCTAAGGCTGAGATTGTATTCCTGAGTGCCTGTTCTCCAGCATATCTCCCAATATACATGCTCTATTAAAATATAAGAAAAGCAGATACATTACTCATCATGAGGGCCCCTAAAAAAGAACAAAAATGTGGAGAATGTTTGATTTAACCGCAATTACAGTTGTTGGCATCTGCAATTTGCAGCATCACACACACAGGCAGGGCCAAACATAAAGAAGGAATATAAAATAAAAGCCTTGTTCATAATTCAGACTCAATTTCCAGCAACAATTTCATATATGTATTATTGTAATATATACCACTAATGGCTGTGTACTGGCAACACAGAATAAAAGGATTAAATACACTCTCCCATGCACACTTGAACACACCCAAGCATACACACAATTTCCCGTTCTATCGTGAATACACTAATGACAGGGATTGAAAAAGGTTTTTAAATTATCAAAGCTACATCAAAAGCTTTAAGCTAGTTGCTCATGGAAATAAACCCACTTCCAAGAGTGTTTCACTGTTTCCAAAGTGTAGTTCATACACATTTACGGGAAGAGGTTGCCAGGAACATTATGATGAAGATGCACTGGGGATACTGAGGTGTTCAAAAAGGAATCCTGTGAAGAAAGGGCAAACCCTGGAAGTAAGGAATGCATGACACTATATGAGAAAGATTAGACAGACTGAAAATACGCAAAATAAAACAAAAAGGGACTTGGTGGTCTCGGCAGACAGCAGGGACAATTTGAGCCGGCAACATGCCCTTGAAACAAAGGCCAAGTGGGCTTTCAGTCCATCCTGGGCTGTGTTAGCAAGAGCACAACCAGCAGGTCCAGAGAAACAATAATTCCCCTTCATGCAGGACTTGTGAGCCCTCCAGAACAAGGTGGCTTTGACAGACTCCCACAGATCTCACTGTTTCCCAATTTCCCAAAGGGAAGGTGCAAAAGAAGAGAGAGCGAGCCTAGTCTTGAAAGGGCGGGGGTATGGCAAGGAGAAGCTGCAACAATGAAAATTCAGATTATAAATGAAGAAAATACCCCTCATGAGGTGGTGAAACATGGCAACAGGGGTCTTAATATATATAAGTTTTGGAGTCTGCACCCTCAGAGATATTCAAAACCCAACTGAATGTGACCCTGGGAACCCTGCTTTAAGGGACCTTGCTCTGAGCAGGAGGTTGAACTAGACAATTGCACAGGTCTTTTCCAACCTGAATTATCCCCAAAATTTAAGTGTCTGGTTGGGAAAAGCCAGAAAGCTCGTCAAAGGAGGCCAGGAGGAGAAGAAACAGCATAAAGAAACAGGATTAGCTCCAAGACAAAAAAACAGAGAGGAATTAAAAAAAAAAAAAGGTTAGAAAAGGGATTAAGCAAGAAAAATTGCAGGTTGAAAAAGAAAGTGAAAGCAGAGGATCAAGTCTGGGAAAGGGGTAAAAAAAGAAAAATCAAAATTCTGTTCACTAAATAGCACTTTTCTCCCACAGTTGGGAGCTAAAAAATTCCACAAGAGTCATTCAACAATGAAGTACTTAAGTTTCTACTCTAATGTGCAGAGTAGAATTAGATAAAGGAGGGAATCAGTTCTTCCTTTCCCCTCACCATGCCCCCAAGAAACGGAGTAACCTTTAATCTCCCTTTTCCAAATATTTAAACTCGATCTTGCAAACTTCACAGATATTTTAACTACGTACACTATGAAGAATATTTCATTTGTAATATAAAAATACTTGCACATTTACCAGCTTAAATCTCAACATTCACTACACCTAAACAAGCCTCTTAAAGCTTGTTACAATTTTATAAAGATATAGCCCTGCGAATCTAGGCCTATATACACAAACAACTTTGCTCCCTCTTGGAGCTTCATCACCAAATTCAAATATTCCTGATCAGGTTTACAGCGTTAACATTTATCATACAACAATATCTTTTTACTGTAACACAGATGCTCAGTTGCTCATGCTACAATAGAGACTGGCTGCTTTCTCTGAAAGGGAAAGCACAGCCCAAACTCCATTTGTGTAAGAAAACAAGACACCACGAAAGAAAAACACGAAAAGAAGGGATATCTGCGCACTTACCCTGCGATATCCAGAATCTGTATCAAAATCAGCCTCAGGTGCAACAGTCAGTAAACGGGACAGCAAACCCTTGCATTTAGCAGAAGATTTCTGGGAAGCCAGATTACCTAGAAAGAGTTGAAAAGAGTTATTTTAATACACAAAGATGGAATCATCTACGCTTAATGAGAACAGGCCTCAAGTTCAGTCACAGCACCAGAAAAAAACACCTGTACAATGGGAGACCACCATGATCGTCACGAAGAAATTAAACTCCAGAAGGTGACAGAAATTTGTTACGAAGCACGGAGAGTTAGAGGCTGGTAGACACTAAGGGTTTAGCAAAGAACATCTAATACCCAAGATAACATGGTGTTAACCCTCTAATAAAGGATGTGGAGGAGACTAGAAAGAGCACGATATTTCACTTAATTAGTTGCTATCAAAGAGAGGATGAGTTCAAGTACTTGCAAAAACAAGGCAATCTAAGACTATTTAAAAGTTTAATAGCATTCTAGAGTCTTTGGTAACACAGGGTTTGCCCATGAAATCAAAATAATCCCCGGAGATAAATTTAAAGGAATATATCTCATTTTAATGCCCAGAGTAAAATGACTATTCATTAAAGCAAAGCAGTTTTATCCCTACATTCTCCATCTCAGATGCAATACATATTGAAGTAATCTTTATGACAGGAAGTGGCATGTAATCCTGCAAGAATGAACTGCTGTCGTTATCTGCAAATCAATACATTTTTTTTTAAGCGGATGTAACAGTACCTATTGATTTCATGTTTTTAGCACTGCAGTTTCAGTTTCTACCAAGAAGATTCTTACAATGACAAGATTGCAGCATATGTGTAATTGAGTTGATTCAAACTAATCTGAAGTTTACAGCGCACTTCTCTCTGGAATGCAATCAGAGTTTCCCTCCCATTGCCTCAGCTTAAGCTTTTTTCATTTATATAAACTTTATGTTCTGCATAATTATAATAGTTTCGAAGTAGTAGAGTAGCACTTCACTCACTAATCCTACCTGCAAGCTGTAGAAAGTTTACCATGCCAAACATCCCCTTGGAAGGTATCACCTTATCCTGATAACATGTTATTTCAGAATACTGGAGTGACTTTTGCTATGTTTAAATGGCCTGATCAAATAAGTTCCCCTGTGAAAACCTAAAACTGGCTCAGTGCTGAACAGCTACAGCCCAAAGAGGTGTGGTGGGGGTGAGGATGGTAAAGAAGCAGCACGCAGTAAATTGCTTATCCAAGGTCACTTCGTGGATCCATCAGGCAACGAGCTCCATTAGGAGTTTAATGAAACTGCTAAATTTCTACTGTATTTCTGCAAATGAAGCATATAACAACTTTGGCTCGACCAGCTGACCAAACAGCTCATGCTGCAATGAATAGCCTGTAATTGGCTGAAAGGCACAACACGCCATCACAGCAAGGAAGAAAGAAAATAAAATCAGAAGATCAGACCACTAAAAAAATAGTTTAAAGGGATGGGATTAGGGCCAGATGAATGACATCCCAAATCAGGTTGGAAAAGCAAAAGCCCTGACAAAATTAAATCTGTCCAGAAATGTCGAGGGCAACCACAAATGCTCCAATAGGTACATTTGTGAGAATAAGGAAGAGTAGGGAAACTCTTGGCCCTCTCCATAAGGAAATAGGAGACCTAGTTACCCAGGATATGGAGAATGTTGAGGTACTCAATGACTTTTTTACCTCAGTCTTCAGCAACAAGTGCTCCTCCTAAGCTTGTATTCTTTATAGTTCTAAAGTAATTTTCAAATGAGGATTTTCAAATAGCTGGTCTATTTATTTATCTATTTAACACTTCTTGAATACACTGTTGAGACATTTTAACTGAGTATTTCTGACTTTCACGAGACAACTAAAGAATATAGCATGGACTAAAAATGTTCAAACAAAAACAGAATCTGGTTTTTTGTTTTGCTTCTTGTTTCTTTGAAAAGAGAACTGTTTTCATGAAGCATTTCATGGAAAGGAAAGAAAGAACTCAAGGGAGTAATTTCTGTTTTGCATAGTGACTCATCATATCATAGTTACCCCACCATCTCCCAAGGCAACATGAGGCCAGAGCTGCTCTGGAAGATCTCCTTAGGGAAATATCCACTTTTCAAAGCCATCTCAGGACTCTTGTTCCAGGACTTCACAGAATAGAAAAAAAGCCTTTGACAGTAACAAAAAATAAAATGGGTTTCAGTGGGGAAGAAGCCTGAGAAGCCAATGACAGTTTTACATGAAGGAAACCTTTTTCTTTTCCACCTCAATAAGGAAAGACATGAAGAATATTTACAAAGTGCATTGCAGGCTCTAGACGGCAGTGTGATATGCAAAGGCAAAACAGAACTCACAGCTGGATATGGGACATCTGTAGAAAGAAGGATCAGAAGGAAAAAAGTAGCAGAAAAAGCAACAATCTGTCACCATGAAAATGACACACAAAATGGGCCAAAGTTCAAAATCTGCTTGCTCCTGGACATGCAGTTCCAAAGAAGTATAAAAATCATTACATGAGGAAATACAAAGACAGAATTAATGGTCTTTAAAATGCTGCAATTTGAATTATTTACTAGCATTCGGGTGAGATTTGCTTCTCTTCCTTTAGAAATTCTCAGCTCTTCATAGGAAAGGATTTCAACTGTCCCAAAACATTACTGAAATTGCCATTGAGGGGGAGCAAGGACAACAACAACTGCCAGGCAGTTCTGAACCACTGGAATAAAATACCAAAACTGGAAAAGGCAGAAAGAACTTTCAACAGCAAACCCAAAGCCCTGGTTCCCTGTATCAAGTTGAAGGTACTTTGCCAACAGCAACATCACCTCTCCCTTGTGAGCCTAACCACCACAATATAGACAGGTCAAATATCATGTCCTGTGCCTAAATTAAGCGACTTGAAGCAACCTGATGGAAACCAGACATCTACTTTAGATACCACATCATTGCAGTAGCAAGTTTCAGGAAAGAGAGAGCTCATTGTTCAGGGTAAAACTAGCTGCAGGCCTAGTAATTCCATGATGTAAGAAGTTGGTGCCAGCTCACCTACCTCATCAACATGAGAATCTTCATGAAGGGATGGAATAATGAGAAGTGTCTTTGGCTCAAAAGACCTGGTCAGTGAGAAGCAGGACTAGATCTTTTTGAGAAAATAGCTACATCAGTTGGACTCTCCTGAACTCCAGCAGCTCTGGGTTGGGCAAAGAAGAGTTCAGCTGCATCAGCAAAAAATGAGACATAGTGACAGCATAAGCAGCTAACAGAAAGCTCAGCTTTAAGTAGTAAATTAGAAAAGAGGCTTCCAAAAGGCAAGAGAGGATGAGGGAGACTAGTAAGGTTAAGGAGCAGGCGGCAACATCTGGCAACTCAGTACTGCAATCAGGGACTATTGCAGAGCTCCCCTAGAGATCACCCAACAACCTATAGCAGAGGAGCACAACTCGGACCTCAGTGAGGATGCAATGCCTTCCCGTGTCTCACTCGTAGCTGAAAAAAGTATCTGGAAAAGAAGAAGGATAAAGCCAAGAAAGTGCAGACAGTTATTGTAGGCTAATTAATAAAAAAAAATGTAACACAAAAATATTCTATGAAACCCTGCCTGTGCAGACAAGCTATAAATCAACTCTGAAGCACAAAGTGCTTTAAAAATACCCTTTACAAGCTGTGCTGCCCTGCAAACAACCTCCCTCATGTCCGGTACCACAGCTTGGGGCAGGGGCTGAAAAATGGGAACAAAACACTGCACAGAGGCACGGTAGGAGCACTCTCTTTGTAAATAAACAAGGCAAAGAAAAGCAAACCAGAGGGGGGGAAAAATACTCCAGTGTAAGGTATACACACTTATTAGGCAGGCTAAGTAGAAGTTTTATATGTAGCAGAAGGGTGCTCATAAGCATGGCTTGTAAGTCACAGCAAACACAAACATAAGCCAAGCTCAGCACGCCTGGAAAGTCATCGGGGCATGGCAGGTAAGTACAGACCAGCACACCCAAGGCTGTGAGTGCTGGGCAGGTTAAGGACAGCTGTGTGCTGTCCCAGTTATCTTCAGCTTGTTTAGACTGGGGCTATTCCAGCTGTACAAAGAAAAGCTCTAGAACACCTGGTGTGACCTGTTGTCCTAACGTTGCCAGAAACTGAGCAAGTGGTCCGAGAAGGGAGTAATTACAGATCCCCCGAGAAAGCTATGCAGGCTCTGAAGTTGGGCAAAGCTGCAGCCAAGAGCTGCAGGCTGGGATAGAAAAAATAAAAGGCAGGGCTGCAACTGAAGGATGAATCCATTTTCACAGTCCCACCTGACTTTATGGGAAGGAGTGACTGCTCTACACCATGATGTCTGCAGAACACTATTGTTATGTTTACCCTAATATATTATTTATTACCGAATTTACAGATCTCTCTTTTCCCCAACTGACAACCAGCCAACTACTAATTTGCAAGCTAAAACGGTGCAAGGTCTGCAGATCCCAGAGCATTTGCAAACTATAAGGATTCTGAAATGATTCAGGAAAGTCTGGCAGTGCTTAAGGTCCTCACTAAGGTCCAAAGAATTTCAGCCACAGCCACCAAAACTAAGGAACTACTTGAGAAAAATGACCAGAGAAGGATATCAGCACATACATAAAGTTCAAGATGTTAATACATAACTTTTTAACAGCAACAAATGAGAGCATCACTGTACTCTCTATCAGTTCTGGGTTTGAAATGATAACTGCTGGATACCTAAGAATACTTGTAAGTTTTAGTTAGTGTTTCTCAGAATCACACTCATCTCTCTGAGAGAAGACTGGGAACTATGAACATCTCTTCATCAAAGATTTAGACAGACAGTAACCCTGAAGTGTAACACTTTACGTCCCCCAGACTCAGATGCTGACCTGTGCTTCAAGGGGTTAAGCTGCAGAAAGGGAACAGGAGAATAATATTAGCTCAGTACCCCCCTGTTCCATTACATTGACAAATTAACTCCTCTTATGACATCACAAAACTTTGGAGAAAACATTTGTGGTTAAGAACTGGCTGTTCAGTTTGTATTCCTGCCTGGATAATCACTTCTTTAAAAGGAAGTATACATGAATAATATTCATGGGGAGCTTTATAAGAGCTTGGCAAACAGTTCTGACAAAACAAAAACCTCAAACAGAAGGATTACTCATAAAATGCTACATCAACAACTCTTTTGACAGACATCTGGATTATGGTGCTCTTTAAAAGGGAAAAACAAAGATGTCACTTCGAAGTTTAAATGCAAACAGTGAAATATGCCATTAAAAATACCAAATCATAAACAAAGCTATTTTTGCAAACTCAAATGCAATGAGCAATTATGACAAAGTTTGCCAAGATAATTTACAGACACTCATTTTTATTTAAAAAATGCTTTCAAAACACCGAAAGATGTACAGAAATTGCAGGTTAGTAATGAGTTTATAGACCTAGAAGATCGGACATACAGCATTAATAGTCTGTCAAGTCTCATCTTTGAATGGCCTTTAGTTGATGCTGTAAATGAAGTTAAAGCATACACACCTACCAACTGAACAAATCTTCAGAAAGAAATGCAGATAGACAATTTAGGAGCCCATCCTCAGAGCATGTAATTCACTATCCCCCCAAACCATGTTAACCCATTGCACTATCCAGATGACATTAATTTCTGTGGTATTCTGTAGTAAGACTCAAAACCAGATCACTATGATGATGCAAACTGGAATTTTTAGCTCTTTCCAAGTTTATTTACTTTTTAATTCCCATTGAAAGCTCAAGGAAAGCTGCCGAGATGTCTGGGGTTCAAAACAGATGTGTAAAATATTCACATGCAAAAAGAAATCACTGAAAAGACTGTTTATTCAAAAACTGCAGAATTGCAATGGATCATAAATGTTCAGTTAAAAACTCTTCACCTGAATAGTGAGGTTTCTCTTAAGACAAAGACACAATCTAATATAAGGGGTAGATTTCCTTAGAGTCAATTTACTGAAGTCCACTAGATTTGCTGGAGATTGGAGGAAGGTCACAGAATCATAGAATGATTTGAGTAGAAGGGACTTTAAAGTTCATTTCATTCCAACCCTCCTGCCATGGGCAGGGACACTTTCCAGTAGACCAGGTTGCTCAAAGCCCCATCCAACCTGACCTTGAACACTTCCAGGGATGGAGCATCCACAGCTTCTCTGGGAAACCTGTGCCAGTGCCTCACCACTCAGTAATGAATTTCTTCTTAATACCTAATCCAAATCTACTCTCAGTTTAAAGCCATTCCCCCTTGTCCTATTACTGCATGCCCCTGTAAAATGTTCTTCTCCACCTTTCTTACTGTAGCCTTCCATTACCTAAAGGGGGCCTATAAGGTCTCCATGTAACCTTCTTTTTTCCAGACTGAACAACCCCAACTCTCTTATTCTGTCATAGGAGAGGTGTTCCAGCCCTCTGATCATCTTTATGGCCCTAAGAAGATCCTTCACAGCTTTCTGGGCTGCAAGTGCACACTGGCAGCTCATGTCCAGCCTCTTATCCACAAGCACCCCCAAATCCTTCTCCTCAGGGCTGCTCTCAATCTGTTCTCCACCCAGGTTGTATTCATGCTTGGGATTTCCCCAACCCAGGTGCATGACCTTGTACTTGGCCTTGTTGAACTTCATAAGCTTCCCACAGTCCCACCTCTCAAGCCCATCAGGGTCCCCCTTGTATGTCATCACTTCCCTCCTGTGTGTCATCTGCACCACAAGCTCAGTGTCACTGGCAAAATTCCTGAGGGTGCACTCAATCCCAATCTCCATACTGTCAACAAAGATGTTAAAAAGTGTTGGTCCCAAAACCGCCCCTTGAGGAATGTCACTCATCACTGCTCTCCACTCGGACACTGACACATTAAAACCAACTCCTTCAGCGTGACCATCCAGCCAATCTTTTTACCCACGGAGTGTTCTAGCCATCAAATCCATGTCTTCTCAGTTTAAAGACAAAAATATCATGTTGGACAGCATCAAATGCTTTACACAAGTCCAAGTAGATTACATCAGCTGCACTCCCCTTATCCACAAATGCTCCCTGTCATCAAAGGCCACCAGATCCTCAACAAATTCTTGGAACCTCCTAGATTGCTTACACCACGCTGCACTGTCCCTCCAACAGGTATCAGGGTAATTGAAGTCCCCCATGAGGATCAGGGCTTGTGAACATGAGGGTGCTCTTATCTATCTATAGAGGGCCTCATCCACTCAGTCTTCCTGGCTGGTCAGCCTGCAGCAGGCCCCCACTATAAAAATCACCTGTCCCTACCCTCCCTTTAATCCTGTCCCATAAACTCTCAGTCAGCTTCTCATCAATCCCCAGGCAGAGCTCCATGCACTCCAGATGACCTCTGACACGTCCTCACCTCCATTTCCTGTCCTTCCTAAAGAGCCTGCATCTTTCCATACCAACACTCCAGTCACAGGAACCATCCCACCATGTCTACATGATGGCAGTAAGATCACAGTCCTGCAGGCATGTAACTCCTCTTGTTTATCCCCCATGACGTGTATTAGCTGGGCCCCGATGAAGTTGACTTAGGAATTCCTTTGTGCTGCTCTTTAGGTGCCCTCCCGCTGACCTGCAATCCCCTCTCTGGGCTCTGGGCATCTCTTGCTGGCACTGCCATCCAACTGATGGGACTGGGATGGATTGATGTTCCCCTCCACTGGAAACTTTAGTTTAAAGCCCCCTAAACTTTTAGTTTAAAGGTAGAAGGCAAGTAGGTACCTATGTTGGAATGTCTTTTATTTTTTTACTGAAGCAAACACCAGCAAAGATACCTTCTGAAATAGCTTGGAGGCACTGAGATTAAAAGACTGAAAGTTTTCGGACAGCTTGACTAACATATCTTCCCAATGTCACTGCTTCACTGAAGCAGCTGGAGAGACGAGTGTTCAAAGCACTGAAGCATTTGAGACTGAGAAGATCTCAACTCCTTTAACACCATGAACCCACTTTCTGCAGTTCAATGTCTTTTCCAGATATTCGTCAAAAGTCAACAGAAGCAGAAGAAAACCTGTTGGTTTCCCATTTCCTGATGGCTTTCAATACAAAGTCCTACTCTTTTAGTAAGACTCTCACAGACAGCTGGGGAGTCAGGTAACATAATCAAGTACAGGTGATGTGAAGTCATCCAGACCCTGCCTTTTGTAGTGTGGGAGGAATGCTGTTAGGCAGCTGGAGAGCAGCAGGATGGGATCAGGCTGCTGCAAAAAGTCAGGGTGGTGGCAAAGTACCTGGCTCTCAGGAGTCTTCCGAGTCCCTGCTTGTCCTACATCCTGCACAACGCAAAGAAACTGAGCTGAGAACAGGAACTGCACTTGGTTCACACGTACCAAAGACATCAGGGATGAGGGGAAAAACCTAAAACCTCATTCTGTTGGCTCTGATGCTGCAAAAAAAGGATGGGAGAGCACAGTACCATTAGCTTGGAAACAACCGCCTGTGCTCAAAATGGCAAAAGCAACCGTTTCTCTTACGATCTGAACTAACACTGCCATATGTCAAGGTAAGGTAACAGCCTTATACAATATTTAGGTACAAAGTAGTCTGGTCTAGTAAAAATACAGCTAAGGTGATAACACTGCTACTGTGTAGTACAACCAGCAACATGCTGCATTCCAAAAAGGTTTTCAAAGATATGAGTGCCCACCTAGAGGATTTACCCTTTTGATATAGAGGGACTGACAAAAATCACCTCTGATTTCCCACATACAGGCTCTATTTTCTCTCAGACTTATTTTGGACTGGCAACTTGACCAGAGCAGGGAAAATCATATCCTCTTCACAGGGCCAACATACTATTTATTGACTACATAACTCTAACAGTCCTTTTTTGACCTTAGTCTGATTCTCTTGCATACTATAAGGCACAGGACTTCATCTCTTGTCTTTTTCTGAAACAAACAAAAAAAAAAAACCCTGTCACATTTACCAAATTTCTAGTGATGCCTTCTGGGTGCTGGCAAAAGATTTTAGTGATTAATTACTCCTGCTGTCAAAACCGATTTGGGGGTTTTATTATTTATTATGAATTTTCTTGGCTTTCATTTCTAGACAACAAATCTTGTTATATTTTTGTTCAACAGACTGAAGACTTTCCTTTCTTAAAGTTTCCCACACAGAAAAGTTAATCAATTCTTTTTTTCTCATGGATGGGGGTAATGTATGATTGCAAGAAATTACAGTGGCTGAAAGGCATGTTTTTCTATCCTTAGCCACCATCATCACTCTTCCACCATCTCTCAGAATTTCATCCACCTCCTAGAAATGCAGACAGATATGAACACAACGTACTGGAAGTGCCTGCAGTATGGTCAGACCCAGATTTAGCACAGCCTCCCTGTAGTTCTACGGATGTACACAGAGGTTTTTGACACAGGCAACAGCTTTGTCCTACAAGCTCACGTTCCCCCACTGTCAACTCATGGGTGGAGCAATACCCCTCTCTCCTCCTCTCCAGTGATTTCACAGGAAACCCAGAACAACTAGCTTAGAACAGCACAACAAACTGTAAATTGCTGAAGTTGGGCAAGCTCAGTTCTCATCCCTCACACATTCCAAATCAAATTATATCTATGTTTCTATACTGTTCTAATTTCTTAATAAAAATGGTGTCACCAAGTCAGATACCTTGTAGAAGCCATAAATATCAAACTAGCAATCACATTAAAAACACTTAATAGATATCAGCTTAGCTCGATAGGATCTATTTTCTACAAGCTTGAATTGATTGGCATGAATTACATTTCTCTTACTCAATCCTTTACCAGCTGTCCCATTTATTACACCCCAATTCACTATTAAAATGACAAGACTCAAACTCTCACACCTTTGGGGCACAGATCTTGGCCACTTTTCCAAAGGAATGAACCAAGCTTCCAAAGCTGACTGCCAGCAGCACACTCGCACAATGGAGCTCTAAATCTCCTCTCTCCACCTCCGAACCGCAACACTAAAAAAAGATCTGTAGCTTAATTTGTCATCCCCAAAGAAACAGCAGAATAAACAGATCAGCTACAAAAGATTCCCTTTGGAGGAAAGAGAAGAAAGCAAGCAAAGACAGAAGAGGAAGTGTGGGAGGTGCACAGGTTACAGTCAATCAAACTTTGGATTCCACAAGAATAATTAGAAAAAGAAGCAATTCCTTCACAGCGAGAATTTGTTCTCCTGATGTAAATTGTTGAATTTATCACATATGACCATCACAGAATTCATTCAATTGCATGTGGAGATCACGCTGTTAAAATTGAGGTACTAGATTTAATTTAAGAATTAAGTTATATAAAAACATAGGGTTTAGGCTTTTTACATATGGTGCCAAGAAACTTCCAGCAGTGGGTAGCCTGAGCACTAACCTTCCCCAAGGAGAGTAAGTACCTCTTGCAGTTGCCCAGATGCTTACAAACAAGATAAGTGGAGGAAAAGCATTTTCCTAGAGGATTTATATTATCGTGGCCATCACATATTTTCAGTTGCGTGCTTAGTGGGTGACACATCAGTGCTACCTCCAGCACATCACAACTAGCAACCTTCTTCAATAAGCTTGGAGGACAGTCTCCACACAACTACTCTGAATTGAGGCACTGCAGCATGTCATTTTACATCACTAAATTACTACCATCTTCATCATGCTTTGACCAGATCTGCAGAGATAAATACTCGAGGTGAAGAACTGTAGTGCTTCCCTTGACGCTCTTGTTTACAGCTCTGACTAAAACATGCAAATTCAGCAGCTACACAAAGAGCAGAGAGCTTGCTCCTGTCTTAACAAACCACCACCAGCGCAGGCAGGAAGGTACTCATTTTTAGAAGTCAGATAGCACCCAGGGAGAAGACTATTGTTATTTGTCTTACAGCCTCAGGCAGTGTCCTGCAGCCTGTCATCAAAGGCTTTGAATAAGACTACCACACACCCCTTTATTGACATAGAGAATATGCTGATTACAGAGAGTATGTACGATGATGATCGTGCTCCAGCACCAGGGATGCTGCTGTTTACGTCCTCATTTTTTAACTTGTGGCCTAACAGTAATGCCAGGATTAGTACAAAAACCTTCTCCCCAGCGCCAGCTCTCTGGTGATGTACTTTGCAAGAGCAAGCTCCCTCATCTCATCTATCACCTTCATCCAAATGCTCCTCCCTCAGTGCCCTCTCTTATCGTCCTCATTTGTCATATGCATAATTCAGAGGCTCTCAAAACATTGACCGCCTCCACGTGATTAGTCCAGACAACTGTCTGGTTCTGGACCACTTCTACAAGCTACACAACCTAAATACCACACCACAGGAACACACTGGTGAGAAGTAAGTCTATCAAAACTGTATGGCTGAGCTGCATGGCTTCTGCAATAACTCAGATTCAGAGATGTGCAAAACAGTGAATTTTCTAACAGTGCATGGATGTTGTCTGCGCTCCGAAGAGCTTCAAATATATTGGTCTCTCATGACCCATCAAATGGGGAAATCCAGTTACCAATATAAGAGAAAATGCTTCTTGTCTCATGTTTAACCAGTTCTCCCCTCCTTCACATCAAATTCCCCTATGTGTGTCAATCCATCAGTTACTAACTTCTGACTACATTACTGCAATTCTCACAAAAACACGGGCATGACCTCCCACTTAACGGGAAAAAGACAATTTATCTCTGATATCTCAAGCACAGAGATTACAGTTTGACATCAGGCCCTCACTGAGATGCAGGTAGTGTGAGCAAGCACCTATCACCTTCAGAGAAAAACAGTACTGTTCCAAATTCCAGAACTGTAGCTGAAAAAATGGCCGTTTTAATCAAAATGTCAGGGGCAACACAGGATCTTAATCTATAGCTCAGTCTATATGGATCTCTGTTCATATGACTCACCTGTTTCTTTGGACTCTTTCTCCCAAACTGCAGTAGACAGCCCCAGAATTAATCTCTGTGATTGCAAGGGTAACTTCTTACCATGAGAGCACTGTGGCCATGGGTTATTAATGAGAGTCCTGATCAAGTGCACATTCAGTCCAAATCATTTGCTAAAAAGTTATCCTCCTATAGGCTATATAAATACATAATACATCTACATTAACCTGGGTGACACCAGAGCAGCCTTTCCAGCAATCTGGCCTACTTTATCTCCAAAGTAGACTCTTATACCTCATTTGAGTGAGTGAGCACACATTTTAAATAATGGCAAGAGACTCCAATTTTCACATTTTCATGGATGCAGTGTCAAATCTGTTTGTAATAAGATCATCTATTATCTGTCAGCACTGAGCAAACTAGGTGAGAAAATAATGGTTAGTAGTATATTATCTGGAATCCTGATGAAAATTAGCACGAATTAAGTGAAACTGTTGAAAACCCAAGTGTTACTTGTTGATTGTTTAATGCAGCCTGACTTGACTTGCGCTATTTCTAAAACAAGATCAGAAGTTGTTGGGGGTTTTTTCCGTTCAGCAGAAGTTAATTTCCTCTGCCCATTCAATTTTAAACATTAAATATTTCATCCACTCAAGCACTCTTTTTTTTCACACAGTAGATCTGTTTCAAGAAAAACTTACACCTGTGACAGAGAGAAAGAGGAAAAAATGTTACCAACTCATGAGAGAAGTACTGAAGCTGTGACTTTCACCCATTTGATCCCAATTTTATGGCTTCCATGTGGACAGACCTACTCTTTATCTGGACTCCCCATAAGTTACAGAAAGAGTTGGAAGGCTGGCATATCATCTTGTTCATTTTCTCATCTCCAGCCTATAAAACCAAAGTGAACACAACCCAGTTAGACTTACTGCCCAAGGTTTTCCTACCCTTCTAAAGCAAAGCTTCCCTTCTTGGAGGAAAAAAAAAAAAAACCAACAACAAAACACAAACAACAACAACAAAAACCCTAGCACATATTTGTGTGTCTGTCTGAGGATTAGCAAACCACCAGATTACAGACCACTACAGCATTCAACGTAGCATCAGCCTCTTCTGAAACCAGATGAAAGAAGTACCTGGTGGGAAAGACATCACCTCTTCACAAGTGACTTGGTCTCTTATCCCTTCTTCATTTCCATAAACTGCGTTCAGGTGAGTTTCAAATTACTTCTGTGGCAAGAGGACCCACTATCAACCCCTGTCACTTCCTGTCAAGCCTGTCCTGATACCACAGCAAGGTTGTGCTTCAGCAGTAGTTGCTTTCAGGGTTGCTCTTTAAAGAAGCACTGGAAAAGCTGCTTTGTGTCATCATGGACTGAGGAACTGAGATTTACTTCCCTAAATCCACTCAAAGCTTCAGCTGGCCACTGGAAAGAGGGTAAGGAATCAACACTGAGGGGGAGGACAGATCTTCTGCTGAAGTTACATGTTAGGACAGTGGAAAGAGTATCTGAATACATCCATATGGTCTTTGGTTTGCTCACAACATGGTCAAGAGTGGGGAAAAAAAAGTAACAAAAAACCCCAAACTAGATAGCAAATGGAATCATTGTCCTTTGGAGCTGATATGAAATTTTAACGGATTTTTTTTTTTTTTGTCATGCCCATTAAAACAATCCTTGGAGTTAAGGAAGAAATACTTTTATATTTAGTGACTACAAATTAAATAGTTTCAGATGCCCACTAAATGGAAATATTCTTACAAGAGATTAAAATGTTTTTTCCCCTTAAGAAAGAATAGTGAAATTCATACTAAGTTATATTAAAATAAATATTTCTCAGTCACATTAGAATGTAATCATTTCAAATTTAATTTAAAAAACAAAGTATTAAAACTTTGGTTTAATATAAGGGCTTAAACAGACTATCGTTTAAAGAAAATTTAACATGATATGTTAGATGATCTTTAAAGTCCCTTTCAACCCAGACCATTTTATGATTCTCTATCAGTTAATCTCTTCAGGATATGAGGATAAGAACTTGAAATTATACAAAAAATATCCATGGAAAAGTTCCTTGCCATCTGAGGTAAATTCAAGCATGCTTGTCTATTTAAATGTAAAGCTCAAGTATATAGTTATATTATTATTACTTTTATAACTGCTTAAGTGCTAATATATTCATCTTTCCGTTTGGTAATTTTTCTCAAGAAGTCTGATTTTCAGGCTTGGCTGTCCAGAAGTACATTTTTTATTTTGTTTGTTTCAACACAGCCAGCTGTTACTCAGAAAGTATTTTCACTGGGACCGATTCGCTGAATTTAAGACCAAGAAAAGTTAATTTCTCAGTCATGGGTGAAAAAAAGAGAAACAAGTGGGAGAAAAAGATATTATAGCCTAATATTGTAGCCCTACAGGCATGAAGCCATATAACCACCGGTTTAGGTCCCTAGAAGTATGTGCAAGAATTTTTGGAAAATCTCATTACAGCATTTAAGTGCATGGGCACCAGAAGTCTGTGTATATGTAATTCTCTTTGAAATCAATAAAACTGAAAACCTCTAAAGCCTAGATACACACAGGTAAGGGGGTGGGTTGTGAGCCAAGGAGGACATTAGTATCCAATACACACTTTTGGCAAGTTTTATGAGCTTATAACCACAGTGACTACAGTTCTCATCCTTCACAGACATACTCCAGAAGCAGAGACAGACCCTGGCTTGTGGTCTGGTGCCATAATCATCAGGTCCTATTGAGTCATAAACACCAGATCTACTTTGTTCTGCATCTCTCCCATCTCTGCTCAGAGTTTTGGTGATTAAAGGTGTACAGAAAAAAATATGGCTTGCCATCAATTAATTAATCTGTTAAAAATTTAATAAAGGTACATTATTTGCTACTTTGAGACTATAAAGCTTTAAAGCCTAATAGTGTGCAGAGATAAAAGCCTATTATTATGATTAGCAAGGAGGAGTATAAATTTAAGGAATTTAGTTGCAACTCATAACATTTCAATTATTACTAACTGGAGTATATTATGAAAATAAGTTAGATGCAACACAGAACAAAAATAAATCAATTACTTATATGAGCATTCCTTGATTTAAACCCTAAATAATTTAAATCCTAAAGACTGCAGTCATTTTGATTTAGAGCATTTCACCACGACATCCACTTGGCATAAAAACAGAAACCTGTAGTAAATCACCTCTAAAATAACTGGGTATATCAGGACACAGAGAGAATGGAGCTATGCTAGAGATGAAAAACACTTCAAGAAACCATTAAGGCAAAGAAGGAAAAGTTGGACAGGACATCAGTAAGCAGCAGCTTCATGCTAAGAGGTACAGGAGCACGTTAATCAGTGGAGCAAGAGCAGAAAGGAAAGATGTTTCTGGATGAGCTGCACTGGAGCCCATGAGGCCCTTGTCAAATTCTTGGGGTCCATCACTCTCTTAATGACCCATCAGAGAGGAACAAAACGGGCTTCTGGTGAGCACACACAACAACTGACAGGTGAAAAGAGGTATGCAGCTCTATTTTGAATGTTTATGTGAACGCTTAATGGGTCGGAAAAAAAGCCATTTGTGGAGTTTTGCATTATTCAATAATTTCTCTAATTATAAAGTGTCTTTGAGCACTGCTATTGTTGCAGCCAGTCCTTTCCTATTAGAGCCCATTGTTTAAGATGCTGCGTGTGAGCACTGAGAACCCCCGCACGCTCAAGTGAGCATCTCCTACATGTCACTTCCACCCAACCATCACTCCTCCAGCAGGTAATACGCACGTTATCTACCCTGACCTCTCCTTAAATTATAATACCACTATGTCATAAAACAATTATCAGCATTTGACACGAGCAGCAATTGCTAGTTTGAAAAGCAATTAAAATTTAGGAGCTGTCTCTTGCAACAAAAAAGCATTCACAGAAGTAGCGCTTCAGAAAAAGTTGCGGCACACGAGCCATCAGTCTGATTCTGCCTCTATCAATCACACAAGGTCTCACTAAACAGCGATGCACCAGCAAAGCAAACAGCAAATGTTTATGAGGTGCAGCTGGTGGTACTTACGTTAACAGCAAAAGCAGCATCAGTTAAATTAACATTCTTCATTCTTTCATTGCTCATTATGGTTTGACAGACATACCCGCAGTCCACATAAATGACTTAGAGCAAGAGAGCTGTCTAGCATCCTGCCATGAAACAAGACCACCTAATGGGAGCAGCCACTGTAATTAAAACTCTGAAAACCAAGATTTATACCAGTTTAAGGATGCAGTGGTGGGTAATATGACCTACTTTAAGTTTATTAAAGGAATTGTGAAAGCCTGAGCTGTTACTCAAGTGAAAAGTTAAGAGCCTACCATTTATGATATTTGTCCGATAAAAGGGACTCGAGCATTCTTTTGATCTAGGAATCATTTGTGTTGTTTCAGGTCTGCAGATGCTTGGGGAGACGAAAGAAAAAGATATTACTGAAGTATTAACGAATCAGCTTCCCCAGGAGAATGCTCTCCCTAAGTCTTATTCGTTCAAGTCCAAAAGATTTTCTTTGATGGGGAATTTCAGCAAGTGGTTCTGCTTAAAAATTTACAGTCACATTTAATCTCTTGGATCAAGAATGTTTAAAAAAATAAAAATCACATGGATCTGTAGTTATACACCACCTTTAAAACACTGTGCAAATGAGACTTAATACTCTTAGTCATTAAACACAGATTAGATCACAAAAGATGATTCCATGTTTGCAGAAGGTGAGAACCACTGAGGAACCACCGTGGTACCACAAGTGCTCTGCTCCCTGCCAGGCACATAGCACCATGAGGCACAGCAGGGCAGGACCTGCAGAAGATGGGATGCTGAGTGGGCAGGAGAAGACTAGTGTAAGCCCAAGAAATGCTATGGAGAGGAGTCAGTCATGAAATCTGGCCCTCTGCAGGTAGGTAAAACCCTCACTTCAGCTTCCCAGGAGTCATCTCCCTACCAGAGTTTGCTCTTTGTTTCATCTTCCTTCCCCTCTGCCAAGAGCAATAAAAAGGGGAGCTTTTCTGCCTTTTCCCCCTAAGCAGTTAGAAAGCATTGTTTCCCTTCCCTTCAGCAGCTCAGCAGTTAAAGCACTTGCCTTAAACACAGACATCTGTGCTTCAAACCTCTCCCCTGCCTGAGACCTGAAATCCCACCCGAAATTTGAAATCAGCAGCAGGAGGTAGCTATAATCACAAAGCAAGGAATGGGATGTGAGCACGCATGAAGAACCCTCTCCAGCTCTCCCAGAAAGGAGGAAAGCAAGCCTGCTTCCCACCACTGCACTCCCACGTGGGGCAGAAATGGCTCTGCTATCTCACACCACACACCTGGATGAACATACACATGCTTGTGAGCCTCAGGCATTCAACAAAAACAAAACAGAAGATCAAAAAGGTTCTTCACCTTAATAAATATATCACATCAGTAAAACGCATTTAGTGGGTCAGTGATAATTCTCTGGCACAGTGTGGCTCCCATCTATATGCCCAAACTCCCCTCCAGGATGCATTTCTGTCCCGCCTGGCTCCACAAACATGCCCACACCTGGGGATGGTTTAGGGAAAGCCTTTATCCAAAACCCTGCCTAAGTGCATGCAAACATCACCCAAATGCAGAGTTACACTTGAGCCTGTGCCCTGGCTCTATTTAGTTTACCAATATAGATACAGCCATACAGAATCTAGCTAAAATTAAAATTTCAGCATTTAAAGTAAAATCAGGAGTACAGAGCCTAAAGATGGCAAGCACCTGGATGGCCTACCACAGTGAAGGCTTCAGCCCCTGCTGCTTTAACTGCAACTTAGAATCTTAAAGTTTAGTAAAGACCTCTAAGATCATCGAGTCCAACCATTAATCCAGCACTGCCAGGTTCACCACTAAACCATGTCCCTAAGCACCACATCTGCAAATCTTTTTGAACACTTCCAGGGATGGTGATTCCACCACTTCCCTGGACAGCCTGTTCCAACCCCTGACAGCCCTTTCTGTGAACAGATTTTTCCTAGTAATCAATCTAAACATCCCCTTGTGCAACCTGAGGACATTTCCTCTTGTTCTATTGCTTGTTACCAGGGAGAAAAGACTGCTCCCCCACCTGGCTACAATCTCCTTTCAGGTAATTACAGAGAGTGCTAAGGTCCCCCCTGAGCCTCCTTTCTCCAGGCTAAACAACCCCAGCTCCTCTTCATAAGACTTGTGCTCTAACTTTATGCAGCCAGTATTGGATGAGGAACAAAAACCCTCAAACTGTCAAACCTCACAACTGTTGTGATCAGCTGCTCTATTTCACATTGCAGTGAAATATTCCCACTTCTTGCAAGACATATTAGCTAGAAAAGGGAGTTAATTAGCTAAGGACATATCTATGTTTAAGAGCTCTTCTGTGAGGACTCCGCTGCTCTCTCCCCTGACCCAGCTACTTCTCAGCCAGAAAACTGGTTTACAACAACCAGCTTCCTCACACAGAAGGCTGAGCAAAAGCCCCCTTGGGAAAACTAGTTAGCACCAATCTCGTTTTCTTCCTTGGTATCTCCAAACTGCTGGGCAAAGGTTCTGGTTGCTCCAAGGCAGCACACGTGGCATCTCCCCAGCAGCCAGGGTGACAGTCTCTCATGCTCAGGTGGGACTCACTGCTGACCTTCACATGAAAAATACATAACTTAATTAAAAAAAAAAAAAGCCTTCCTTTTTTTTTCCCCAGAAGTTTAGCAAGTGGTAGGAAGTTTCTTGCAATATTTGCCTGAGACCTGCAGAGAACGGATGCAGAGTCTCTTGCTCCCACTCATTTCACTGAAGTGCCATCATCAAGGGCTTTGCAGCACGGGGGTATAGTTTTGCTTCACCATGATGAAATTACACGAATATCTATAAAAGAATGCCTCTTGGGACAAACATGGGGAGAATAGCTGGAAAACACAGAAGTTGGTGTTAGTTTTGCAATATAGCTCATCCATAATTTAATACAGGTAATTCTGTTAGAAGAATGTTGCCTGTCACAGAAAGATATGAAGAAACAGTGCTCTCCATCTGTTTTATTACTTTGTTGTGGTTTGTTTTTTTCCCCCAAGAGACAGTTAAGAACAACTTAACCCAAACAACTGACATAGTACAACTCCCCTTGTATATTCTTCAGCCGGAACAGATATACTGTGCTTCCTAAAAACATGTTTACTTGGAGCAGTGCTGGAACATGGACATGATACTTTTTGTCAACCTGAAGACTAAACACAGAATCAGATGTGTAAACTCTGGAGATTTTAGGTTTTCTGCAGATGACATATTGAAATTTCAGCGGTCATGTGCTGGAAAGCCATCCCACTTTTTTCCCTCCCTACATCAGTTGTAATATTAAGAGTCCCCTCAAATTCTGCCTTGCTGGGATCTTAGAAGTTCATGTAGCTACTACTAAGAATCCCATTTAAAGTCAATGTAATTTCTATTGGTAAAATTAATAATCCAAACTGAATGGTGAGGTGGGTGGTAGGGAACAAGCAGAATGCATCCCAAGTTCCTAAATCACCTCATTGTTTCTAGTGCTGTAGGCCCTGATCTAAAGTTCCCAAATGTAAAACAATCATTTCAGTAACAGTAAGACATGTTGGATTCAGCTTTAAGAGTCCTTTTTTTGTCTGCAGAAGAGCTGCCAGGAAGGACCTCAGTAACTGCTTCATGATATTCAAAGTTGATTTAGTAACTCAAGTTCTAATCAAACAATTAACTGATTACAGCAACAAGGATCCTCCTGTAAGCAAGCTGTATTTCCTACCAAAAATCCTCACACCTACAGTGGCACCTCAGCTTCTGCGTTCCATTTGTTACAACTGTACATCATTACTGTTTGACAGATGTGAAGATCTCTGCATTTGAAACTTTTCCATGTTACTTAACTGAGTGAACCGCAAGCCCAACAAAACACATTACAGCTCCTCACACAGGCAAAGTCATAGGTACCTCAGCACAGAGCAGGAATCAGCTATTCAAACTGAACCTTACAACCCAAGGGACAAACCAGAACATGCTGCTGTTTTTTTTGTTTTAAAGCAGGTGCAAGCTTGTGAAAACTTGTCATCTTCTTGCTAATAGCAATCGCCAACTGGGATTTGATAAAAGGACAACTAGGCTTGGTCTACCTCAGAAAGGGACTCATGAAAAAACAGGCCAAGAAAAGAAAAAGCACCCAATGTAACAAACAACAAGAGATTATCCTCTGCAGCAGAATCTCCACCTGTGATTACATGTGCTATCACTAATATGTAATGCCGTCCAACATCCCAAGGAGCGCTGGAGAAACATGCTTGCACTTTTTTTTCCACTGTAATTCCAAGTCACATAAATGAAAAAGACATTAATGTAATATTCCTGTTGCGTTCAGGAGACATTCTTAATTTTTAATATACATATATATGAGATATATATATATCTTTACACATATTTACAGACATAGGATGAAAGCCAAGAAACCTACATGTGGTACAGGACTGAAGATTACAGATCAGCATGCCATACTACATGACAGCAAGTCAGATGTCATTTTGGACTTCCTCAGCAGATAAATTTCACAACTACAATAGGAAAGGGTATTTCCCTGTCATGAACACAAAGCTGGATCTAAAATAAATAAATAAATGAATATAAACTAAGTGGAAAAATTCAGCGGTATATTCCTTAGGATCTGCATGTGTACATGGCAGAAGAGACCCAAGAATATCATGGGGACCCTGAGAGCTACACCAAGAGCTGCAACTTTCTACAGTAGAGGCTAAGCCAAGCCAGACAGGTCAAGGAGAGTGAAGATCACATGAGAAGCAAGTAATTTGCTGTGTTTCAGACCCCCCAACTTCCCAGTCACCCTCATGAGTGAGCTGAGACCTGACAAGCCAACAGAGGTACCCAAGTAGGGTGGTCAAGTCAACAAGCCAAACAAGGCTGCCACTATAACAAACCATGCTAAAAGGGTATGTCAAATATTGAGCTTTTAGAGAAATTGTCTTGATAGGGAGGCTCTGACAAGTCAGTTGTGCCCATGGACATTTGGGAGCAGCTGAAGGCAGGCACTATGCTCTGCCACTCATAACAATTATCTAGTAATGGTCAATGTCAAGTAATGGTTTCATCTCTACTGTGCTTTGCAAGCCTCTCCTTGCCTGGGTTAGTCAAATCCCTTCCGATGACTTCTCAGAAGAGGCTGGCTGACAAAATGGGATACTGGAGTGCTCCCATCTCCCCTTTTACTAGCAGCACAGCAACATGCAGCTGGGGAAGGCACAGAGGAGTGGCAGTAACATATTCCAAATGCAACAGCAATTTCCAAAATGAATGGTTCTCTACTCGGCTACAATTATAGTTCTCTGGGATACCAGAAATCAGCAAGGTCAAAAGCTACACAAGTAGGAGAAAACAGATGAGTGTTATCAAAACCCACAGCTTATGTTGATGTTGAGGAGTGAGTTAAAAGATATAAGAATTCATCAAAGACATGATGAACCAAGATGGGAAAATGGCTCTTCCTCCCTGCAGAAAGAACAACATTAAATTAGGATTTTTAATGCTGAAATGCTGCTGAAGGACTGGGAGCCAATTAACAGCCAACTTCTGCATTTCACATGTGATACAGGAAAATGACAATTACAGGATGTTGCACACCAACAACTGTGCTGCTCAACCCACAGCTTGCTGCAAACTGTGACAGTGTCCTCAGCCATGACACCTTCTTAAACTGGAAAGTCCTGAAAACAACCAGCATAAAAGGGGGAATAACAAAAATAGTCAAAATGGCAAAAGACTGACAGAATTGCTCTGGGGTTTCTTTTTGGTAGAATATTCATTCCGCTAGTAAGATATCTACCCATAGATCAGATTAAAAACCTGTCTACTGGAATGAAAACGTAGCTCAACTTATCCAGGATATTAAAGTGTGTAGTGCAGCTGACATCTGATCTGATTACTTTTCATGCAAAGCAAGAACAAAACCCAAACTTTAAAAAGGCAAAACACAAAGTACTGAGAGAAATCCACGTTCAAGGACTAAATAAGATTACAGTGGCAATTTCAGATCAATATCAATAAAAGATTCTACGGACTGCAAGATGCATATCCCACACAATTCAAAATTGACATGTTTTAGGCCGTACACCAATCGCTTCCCACAGTGGAAATGAATTTTGAAGATGCAGAAATCAGAGGCAAGAGATATTCTCTGTAGGAAAGATGATACTACACATTCAGTTTCTCACACACAGGTTCAGAGAAATAAGCAGCTGACATTAGGAATAAAATGAAAAGGGAAAAGAAACAGTCTGAAAATAAGAATTATGTAGTTAACAATACTAAATTGGTAGTTTTTTAAAGAAGCTAAAAGAAAATGTCTTCTAAGTTCAGGGGCCTGAACCAGAAAGGTGCTATCACCTAGAGACTAAGTAAAAGCCTGCACCAAAAGAGTGCAAAGGGAAGATATCCACAAACTTGTTGAGAGGTACTAAGCAAGCCAACTCTATTGAAAAACACCGCTTTAACAGAGAAATTAAACAGTTGTGGCTAAGCTGCTTAACATTTCACACCACAGACAATGGCACGAAAGATACAATAACAGCAGCTTAGAGGAAAAGCTGCCAGTGGAAACCAACTTGGAGAAAATGTTGAAACTGTGGGATAAAGAGATGACTGATAAAAAAAAAATCCCCAAATTCTTCCAGATCTGGAAAAGCACACAGAGGAAAAACAGGAAAATTAAATTATACTCAAAATATCAGCTCAAGATGACTTAAAGAGACATTACGCTCCTTCCAACAGTAAAAAAGAAGTTTCCTCCAGCATCATCTTTACCACTGAAGAAGGGAGCAGCAAACCTGTAGTTAACCCGGAGTCTTCCAGCTTAAAATCTAACATGAGCCTATGAAATGAAAATGCTCTTTCTCTTTTCTTCAACCACCGGGGCAGTTTCTGTGACACTCTCACAGAAACTTCCTTTAGTGTAGTAACATAGAACAAAAGTAAAACATCACTATCTGCATGTATCCTGCACAGTTAAACTAAATTCAATTCCAATAAATGGTTTGAAAACAGTTACTACTGCCAAATCCCACCACACTCACACACCCAACAAACCTCAACACCCCCCCTTCTCCTACCAGAAAGGCATTATTACCACTGACCTCACTCCAAAATGTATGAAAAATTAGTCACTACTGCACTCAGTAACACCTTGAGTGGAGCGCTGGAATAGGCTGTCCAGAGAAGCTGTGGCTGCCCCATCCCAGGAAGTGTTCGAGGCCAGGCTGGATGGAGCTTTGAGCTGCCCTGATCTGGTCACTGGAGGAGGGGTAAGAGTAATGACTTGAAAGTTATTTCCAGCTTAACTGTCTGGCAATGAAAGCGAAATCTGAAACTACAGCTGGACATCTGAATATCTTCGAAACAAACCCTTCGGGAAGGATCAAGTACTAAAATACATGAAGTTAATGAATAAACAAGAGCCATCAAAATTGATGTTTTCCAAGGAAAAGATGAAAGTATTTCAAATCTGTCATATTGATAAGGCCACAACATGTGCCAATATCTCGATGGGTGGCTAACCCACTGGAGAAAAACACAGAAAGGCTGAAAAAAATAATCCTGTGGCACCTGAGAAGCAATCACTATTTGGCAAATTGAGACCAGATCACATTGAAGAATGCTGGCCTTGATGGCAGAGGAAAGAAGCAGGCTTGGATAACCCAGAGTGTAAGGCAACAGATTCTCATCAGAAAGATACACAGGGAGCTTTAGGTACTTGGTAAGTTTCTGGTTCCCTTCTCCAGGCTTTTAATTTGCCCATTCAGAGAAAGGATGGCCTTCAGGAGCCTGAGCATTGTTTAGGACAGTTGCACTCACAGTGTTGGTTGTGGTTCCTAACTCTCCTTCTGATATACCCCAAATTATTGGTGTTTTGAAGAAAAGCAAAGCAGTACATTCCAGTACCTATAGCTCAGTCTTCACACTGGAGGAGAAACTAAGAGCATATATGTTTGAGACTAACTTATTTTAAGATGTCAACAACAGGGAAAACGAAAAAGGGCATTCCTTGCTTCCAGAAATTTCAGTGTATAATTAGTGAGCAGATACCAGATCAAATTTAATAACTTTCTCCTAAGATTGATGCAACCCTCAGCGTTTCCATGGTTTTCCATTCCTACCAGGAAATCTTTGCCAAAACATTTTTTTTTTTAATTTTTTTTTCCCCAGGTTAATGTAAGAATGTCTTTAAAAAAGAAAAAATCCTGGGCCATTTCCTAAGTAAATGGAAGATGCTGAGGTCAGATAACATCTCTCATCACTGAGCTATATCAAGTGGGGAATGAGAAGGGCAGATTGCTCAGTGAAAACACCAACTGCTGTGCTGGAGGAAAGTCACTTGTGAGGAAGTGCGAGCTCTCGTGCCTCCCAGATATCGGGTACACCTTGTTTTTAGGATAAGAGACCAACAGAAAAGCACTTTTTCTGCTTTAACCTAAACCACACCCTTCCCCTTTTCTCCCTCCATTCTTCCTGCACCATAGTTACACATTTGAAGAGAGGCTGAGCTGCAGGTAGGAACATCCTGCACCGTGCAGAGCCCAGCAGCTCACACACCACTCGACGCCCATCAATTGTTATTCAGTACCATCAGTGACGGGACTCCATTTCCAGTCTATGATTATTTGTTACTGTTGAAAATTATTTTCAAAAAAAGGACAGGTGAAGAGCAGACCCAAGTCTTGTCTGATAAAATGATTGCTTATAAAAATGAATCAGAAAGTTGAAAAAAAAATAGTTATCTGTGACAATGCAGTGGCCCATTTCTACAATTTATATAAGCCCATCCAAAGATTTCCCTCTGAGCATCTCATTAAATCTAGGCTCCAAAGCTAGAATTGAGTGCATTTATATATTTCAGCTGTTGAATGCTGTCAAGATTCAAAGATAAACTACTTTTTCCAGACAATTTAGATTTTATAATATTTGTTGTCTTCACCAAAGATGAAAGACAGTTGTTGTTTTAAATCATTGCTTTGTACAATCTAGTTTGCATACATTTAACAGAGAGCCATTTACAGTCCCATCAACGTTTGAGTGTGGCAACAGAAAGGTAAACTGCAACTGGGTACTTACTCTATGATAACAGAACTTGGTTTTCAGACAATCTTGTTTTCTCCTGCATTGTTTCCTGATTTTCATCATTTAAAAGAAGGGAGAATTTTGTTTTTGAGTTCCTCACCCATCTGCTTTACTGAGGGTATGATTCATCCATTTTTCAGTCCCATAAGCTTTTACCTTATAGCACTCTTTGCAGTGCAAAACACCCTACCACATAAACCAAAAGTTTTATGTGCATCTTCCCCTACAGAACAGCACTTCAGGCCAAAATCAACTCATAAACATACCACTTGCACTCATTTGAACAGCAAGTGACAGGCAAACTTAATTGCTTTTCAAAGAACTTTAGATCTCCTTCATCTACTCCACACACCCAAATCCACTTCCCAACTACAGAGGTTTTCCAGGGAGCTTTGTGCTGAACCACAAATGCCTCAAGTCAGGCAAGATGAAGACAAGTCATAGGGTACCAAACCTTCCTTCTGCCACTCCAAAAAAAAAAAAAAAAAAAAAAAGGCAGTGGGAGTGCTGACTTGATACTGTCTCAACAACCCCTCTGTAATGATACTAATGTGAAATGATGATTATAAGAAACAAAAGGTGAGGAAGACCCTGCTGCTGCCCACCTCTCACACCACACATTACACTTCTCTGAACAGCAACAATCCACACTTCCCAAGCACTCCATCCTTGCTTCTACCTATTGAATACCACTGCCAGAGCCAAATCATAGTGTCAAACTGCAGGATGTAAAAAGATCTTCACTCTGTGTAGGAGTGGTCTGAAAGCCAAGCTGGTGATCAAATTCCTTGCAACTGTCTGCATTTCTTCAGGAGCATACTTAGGGCTGGATTCAGACAAAATTCAAGGAAAACCTCCAGTATGCCCATCGTCTCAGGGACTCCTGCACTGAGTTCTCTGCCCAGCCATCTCCAAGGCTGCAGAGTGTGCCTGGTTCTCCTCCACCCTGGTGGCCTCAGAGACATTCAGGAGCTCACGCAGCCCCCTTGTTGGGGAAATGCAGCCATGCCAATGCCTCTTCTGGCGTGACTTAGCATTTCCTGAGCCAGCACAGTCACAACACCCCAGAGAATGTCCCTCTAGGCCCTTGAAAAGTGATATTAGCAGCTCCCAGTCACTAACAAGCACTTACCCATGAGCCAAAGTGTAACATTTGATAGTCTGTGAGAGAGAAGACATTAACTTCTTCATTTGACCAGGTGCCACTGAGGGACTCTTTGTACTCAACCCAATTCTCATCTAAGCCAGTTTCTTATGTTCTTTTTTGATTCTGCACAACTTTAGTGTAAACAATTTTTAAAAAAATTGTTTATTAATTCTTAACAATTTCTGTCAAGCCATTCTCAGGCTTTAAAAGAAACTCTTTTCAGCTATAGGAAAATATATTACATTCAGGAAGGTTTCTGTGTCCACAAGTCTTCAATTTTTATTTATCCTTGCAAATCTCTCAGCACTGTGATATGGGTATGCCTGGATGGCATCTGCAGCTCTTGAGCTCCAAAGATATGGTTGTCCACTGAAAAGATACAGAGCCTGTTCTGATGGACAACAGAAGTATTATTTTTTCTTTCTATTTTATTCCATTTAAATAAAAAATATTCTAGCTTTAATCTTCCCACTTTTACTTTCCTTAGATGGTTACTTTTCCTCTTTGACAAAAATCTTATTGTTCATTCACACAGCCTAATGTGGCACTACACTGCATTTCATATAATTTTAATTAATAGGTTAACTGAGTTACTTGATGTTTAATATTGCGAGAAGTGACTATTTTCTTTCTTTCATAACTGTTGCTATGATATTTACAGTATATGCAAAGGCAGTTTCCAACAGCCTTCTTCATATGACCTAAATATTATCCTTTCTCTATAAATTTCTAGGAACAGGCTCACCGAAAATAGCTGGAGGAAAAAAACAGTTCTCCCATTTCCAAAAGTAAAAAAAAAAGTCCAGACATTAAATTACAAAGAGTCTGTCTTTGAAAGAATTATGTCTTAAAAAAAGAAAATTATTCTCTGCAGTGCAATGCATTCATTTCCACTTGCGCTTCCGGTAAGAATATGCTCTCTCCCCATCACATATATCAATAGAAACATATGTTAAATTAGCATTTTTTGAATCAGAAAGATCAGTAGAATGTTACCAGCCCTAAAACAACACTCATCTAAAACAGTGAAGTCAAAGACTCACAGACATTAGGAGCTCCAGCGATGCTGGTGCAATATTCTTACACATAAAACCTGATCCTAGAGGGGGAAAAAAACATACCCAGCAACCAGCCAGGCTTACTGTACATTTCCTACCTATGTTTCCACTCAGACTTCATGTCAGACAGATGGGGTGTTCACAGACCCAGCAGGATCACCCTCAACAGCACCAAGAAACCTAAACAACAAGCATCTGGACAAAGTTAAACTATCAAATTAAAGACAGGATTTCAGTACCTCCCCAATGACCTTGCAGATGAGTAGGAGAGGTTGAATTGAGAAGCTGCAAATATCACCTGAGAGGAACCATCTCCTGTTCTTTCACGGGTATTTAGATTTTAGTTAGCACTCTGCACTTAGTATTTTCATATTAAAATCATTTGGGACAAACCAGTCACAGCTTTATCCGCAATGCACAACTGGCACTGCCTGATCTACAAAGCACATCAAAACAGCAGAGATGGCAGAAGGTGAAGAGAAAGAGGCAGACCCTAAAAAAATAAATGGTAATAAGTGTTATGTGGATCACATATCATAAATCCTGTTTTGTCTTGATGTTTTGGAAGCAAAGAAAAAAGAGGGGGGGGGCAGGTTTTGACACAGCTGGAGGGATGAGAGAAGGTCTAAACCCCATGTTAACAAATGAGAACCAGCAAAGGACACTGTGTGAGAAGACCAGAGGAAAGAACTCCAGAGAAACATCCTCTTCCCAGCCCACAGCTTCCAAGTGGTGCGCCTGCCTGCTCCATCAGCTCTTCCTAGGAGAGGCCATCCCCAGGATATTTCTCTATCCACGACCTACGCACTTTTCTACTGAACAGTGAACCTCATGTAGTTCTTGGACCTTTTCTCTCTTCTAAGATGTGGCACTTCATCTGTTTTGGAAAATAAGGATCTTGGTGTGCCATCCTTGGAACCAGTGTTTCCCTGGCTTGTTCTCTGGGTGGGATTTAATGTCACAGAACCATTTCCCCAGTTTTCTTTGGAAGAGATTATGAACTTACCTATTTCACAGCTTCCAATGCAGACAGACAGAAAAGTTAATGAATTATCGTAGGCAACAATGGATTAAGACTCATGAGCTAATGTTTCAGCTGCACTCTCATTCCACTAAAATGCAGAACCTGTTTAATATTAAAACCAGCCTCAGCCAGATATTTATGGTCAGCACCATATCCAGAGGTGGACTATGGAGGAAGACCATGCACTTATTCTTTTTTAATACCTTTATTCCCTCCCAGAGACATTATGCTTGGGGCTTTCATTTGTTGAAATAACATCATACAACTCTAAGTGCAGTATATGTTACTTTAATTCTGTAAGAGGAGTTGAGCATCATCTCATTACGAAGATGCTGGCTTCACCTTCCACCCCCAACTCCCAAAAATTAGGTCTGGTTGCTTATCAAATCAATAGCCTAAGGCACAAACACAAGAAGGTGGCACCTGTAGAGAGTAAGCCATGAAGAACCCTGCCTGCAGCAATTTCGGAGAGAGGGAGCATCTCCTTCATAAGCCTCCCAACACACAAAGCCGTCACTCCGTAACTGGGTCTCAGGCAGCCAGTTTTGTAAGGACTTTTGCCAAGGAGTCCCATCAATTTCCCACTCCCCTGCAGTAGTGCACTTCAGGAACGCTGTTCTACACAAAATGACTAGGGAGAACATTTCTCACTTCTGAACATCATTACAAGTCCCCAGATGGTGGAATCATCAACAGTTTTTAAAAACACCTTTAACAGAACAGGAAGGCTGTTAAGAATCCCATGTTCATAGCAACACTTTGACTAGAAACAGCCCCTGTCACGTCTTTGGGTGTTCTTCTGCGACCTGTAGGATACCATTAGCATAGGTTAAAGTTAAAAAACAAAACCAATCAAAAGTGCTACAACTGCATATTGGTAATTTAATGAAACAAGTGAGATGATGGAACCTAACACTAATTATTAACAAAACCCAATGTTTTTCTTTACTTTTAAAATACACTTTAGGGCATTTATTGTAAAAGTACTGTAAACATCTATCAACCATCACAGCTTGAGAATATGATCTCTTTTCCATTTGAAATGTGGACTTTTAAAGCCTCTGTTTATGCTTCCATTTTGGCAAATTCTGTGGGATTATTTTATTTCCCCAGTTGCTACAGCAGAGAAATTATTCCAACTTAAGAAAAAATTTCCTATGCTTTGGCTGAAGAGAAAGTCCTTCAGCCTTTCTGTGACATTTTAAATGAAGAACCACAAAATTTCTAAAAAACAACTTTTAAATGGGATGCCTCAAACTAAACTTAGTGTATCGAGGGGGAGATGGGTGAGAAAGGGCATTGAGAACAGAGGTAAATGCAACAATAAATACATATTTAAAGCTGTGGTCCCTTTGCTAGCTATCTGCAGACCCTTAAAATTACAACCTAAGGGCTCAACTACTTTAGTTACCTGGAAAATCTCAGCTCAGCTCGATGACATTTTCTTGTCCTAAAGTTGTGTCCTACTTAAAAACTACTTGGTTTTGCCCCAGAGACATCTGTATTTCAGTTTTCTGGCTAATGACCACAGGGACTGGGTTGCGTTGTATGACCTCCATTTGTAGCTTGCAAAGTGCTTTGGGCTTATTTAGAATAGGTGGAAAAAATAAAAGGAGGAAGGGGCTCTGTTTAATTGCTATGTCTAGGTTTTCAAAATTCCAATATTTAATTGGATGGTTGGATTTCCTTTCATTCTTATTTTCTTTGCTTCTTGAGGGAGAAGCCTTTAAGGCACAAAATGGCCTGAATTCACAGAGAACTTGTTCCGCAGCCTTATCGGTTTAAGGCAGTTTTCACTAAATGGAAGATTCCATATAGAAGGAACTAGAGTTTTAGCTTTTTTTTCATATTCTCTTTCCCATACTCCAAGCCAGCAGCGCTCTTCTAAGTGGACTGAAAACAAGATTTCCATTGAATGGACATGGAGGAGAAAAGGAGGTAAAAAAGGACTAGGGGGCTATGTGATATTTCAGATTTACTGTGTTTCCAGGTTTCTAACACAAGTCTCAGTTTACAGAAAGATGTTCTCTCAACATCCCCACAATACACTCCTGAGTTATCCTGGACTCTTTTCCCATTGCCCATCACTCCCAGTAACACTCGCACTGAAGGCCAAGTCCATGCATGGGGACACCTGCACATCCCTGCTGTCCCCAAGGGGCTCACACAGCTGTCGGCAATGCAGAATTTGGCAGAGCAGTTGATAATTCCGATTGCTGCATCTGCCAGCCCCCCTCCATCAGCACTGTGCTAGCTCTGCAAAACCAACATCAGCAGCAGCATTCATCAGGAGGAAGGGAGAAAAGAAAATAAGGAAAACAGTCTGAAATACAGGCTAGAAACAGACCTGCTGAGCAAGACGTCACCTTTTTACAGTCACTTTTCTGACAGCAGTTAGGGTAATACTTGTTTTCCACTTTCTAGAAACTAAAGCTACTATTTTTTTAGTTTCTTAACAACTTAAGCATCTGGTTTCTGACTTATCCGCTAAGCAATTTTACCAAGGGTTTTTCTTTTTCATTTTGCAACTTAAATATACGCTTATGCTACATTTTCTGCACATCACTGGGACTTCACAACATACATATTCACTCTGCTTAGATTTATCTAAGTTGAACAGCATTTCGTGTACAGCAATACTAACTTTATCTTATGAGTCCTTCATAGGTCAGCAGGTAAAATTCTACTTGGATGGAAGTAAACAACAGTACACTTAAAGCTCTTTCTGCCTTTAAGGCAGTAACTGAATTATGTATCAGGAAAGAGACAGATCAAAATTACAGATCAAGAATATATGTTGATATCAACTAAATAAATATTGTTTGTTTTGCACAAGTGCTCAAACTAAAATATCCAGAAAGGAATAAAAACCCACAACCACCACCAGTTTCACACCACTTACGAAAATATTATTAGCCTTGCAGTATGAATGACTTAATTTCTCCAATCATTCAGATTCTTGATCAAGTCATCCATCACACCATTGCAAGTCACCACGTGTCAGCAAGACGAGTTCCCAGCTGTATCCTCTCAGCTTGCAGTGAATACGGTAAGTCTTTAAATGCTTTCTTCTAAGCTCAATTCCCTTGAACATGCTGCAAGCAAGAGACTTGCACAGTGAACTGCCAGAGGCAAGATGATGCTGTTACCTGGCCTTGGTAACAGCCTGGATCACCTGAACTTTATCAGGACCAACACATGTCCATGGTGTCTCAAAGCCATGCTCCTCTACACACTCGAGAAGTTCTTTGTCCTGTTTCCAATCAGCCTGGGAGAGAATAGAACTCAGATTAAGTAGGACTGGGTTCTCACTGCCTCTTTTCCCAAGGTCTGTGGGATTTTGGGCCAGGCCACAGTCTCCCTGCTGGCCTCAAATTTAATTAGGACCATAAATATTTCCTTAACACCTCAAAGGATGAGCTGATCTGCTCATATACTTAGAGATGCCAACCTATAAATAAAAGCACCATAAAAGTTCCTATTGTCCAAACATCTCCTAGCATTTCCTTCCCCATAAATGCACATTTTTAAGGCAAATAAGATCAAATATTTCTCCAGATGTTACTTTCTATGTTGCATTTTAAGAGACACTGCTTTTTAGACTCTGTGGTAAGGATAGGAAATGGAAATAACTACTGTATCATCTCCTGAAACCAAAGGACTAGGAGAGTCAGGTCCATATATTGTAGATACCAGCCTGCCAAAACACAAATATTTGCAAGTTACTGTATTTGGGTTTCTCATTAGCAAAATTGATAGCATTTCCCGCAATAAGGAGAGAGGAAAAGTTGGAAGCAGCAGTCCTATTAGGTTGTCATACTGGCATGTGTAACATTTTTGTGAAGACAAAACACTGATGTTAATTCACACTGCAGACAGAGGCATGAGCCAGAGAAAGTATTTATGTACACTTTCTCAAATTGCATTCAAAACAGAAGCTCTGGAAACTGATATTTTTGTTTAAAATAAAGTGTCAAGCTTTTACCCAGCCCAGAACACCGAGGAGGCAAGCTAGAAGCAAGCAGCAGCACAGAGGCAGCCAGAGCCAAGTTTCATGCCGAACTTGTACCAAATGCAGCAGGAGCCCTTCTTCCAGTGTAACCACAGACTGACACCAGAGTGGTTTTCTCTAAACCACCTCTTTTTTTTTTTTTTTTATCTGAACTGTAAATTTTTTTTGTCCTAATGTCCAAATCTGCCCTCCTTTGCTTTAAAGCCATTACCCCCTGTCCTCGACAAAAAGCCTTTCTCCAGCTTTCTTGTAAGTATCCTTTAGGCACTGAAAGGCTGCAAGAGGGTATCCCCAGAGCCTTCTCTTCTCCAGGTTGAACACCCTGAAGTATCTCAGCCTGTCCTCACAAGAAAGGTGCTCCAGCCCTCTGACCACTTTCATAGCCCTCCTCTGGACCTGTTCCAACAGCTCTGTATCTGTTCTTATCTGGGGACCCCAGAGCTGGACGCAGCATTCCAGGCAGGGTCTCAAGAGAGCAGAGGGGCAGAATCCCCTCCCTCAACCTGCTGGTCAGGCTTCTTTTGATTTAAGCTCAGGATACAATGGGTCTTTCCGGGCTGCAAGCACACACTGCTGAGTCATGTTCAATTTTTCATCTACCCAGTCTGCACGGACACTGCTGACGGCCTCAAACCACGCACCAGACCTTGCACTTGGCCTTGCTGAACTTCAAGAGGTTAAGAACAGGGTCACCAGCACAAACTGGCCAAGAGAGACATTAACCCCAGCTTAAGATCAGCACCTACAGTTTCACAACAGGCACATTCACAGGGCGATCTATTTCTTTCCCCTGTCTGTGCAGGCACCCTGGGGCAAGGAGCTTAAACTTAGATGTCTGAAGTAAGGGGAGACGAATCCCACCCTCACTGCCTCGAATGCAAACAGCTTTTATTTTAAGAAAGGTGATCAATGCTAGAATGTGCTTGAGTCACCCTTGCAATCCACCAAGGCCACCTCTCAAATTCTCTTCTGGACCTCCAGTGTTGCCACAGACCTCCCCCAGCCTGTCTGTGCTTCCTACCAAGAGAACTTATTACTGCCCTATGATCATCACCTGCTTTACCAGGGCAAACCTTGTAGCTGGGGCTGAATGCCAGAAAAAGATTATCTTCTTTTTTTTTAAAGTATTTTTATTTGAGAACTGTCAGCTACAAAACTGCAAGCATCATTTATGTACAGTGTTTACCTGAGGCAGCAGAGAAAGGGAGAAGGCTCTCACTAACATACAATTTTGAAGCACATTACTTACCACTAGCAATACTTTCACAGTTTCATTTCTTATAGAAGTTTAACTTCTTTTCTCAATTACAGAGAAATACGTGTTTTCCCCAGGCAGGACCCTGTAATCTGTGCTTGTTGTGCAAACCACAGCCATGTAAAGACTTCTGCTCCATAATAACATTAGTGAGATCAGTCAGGATGACTAGGAGTGTCTGCAAGACTTTATTCACCCAGAAATCACCCACTAGTGAGGAATATAGTCCAGGTACCTTTATTTCTCCAGGTATAGTACCCAACTGATTTGTTCTCAAAAGCCAAGTCAGACATATACAGGTTTGCTCCTACTGCTGTGCAGGTTTTCGTCAGCGTAAGCCAAAGAAGAGCTTAGCAGAGAGATGTGCTGGGTTGAGGATGTTTAAAAAAAAAAAAAAAAATTAAAAACTCTAGTTGTTAAAATCTATTCAAGCAGGCTGGATAGCTGGTGGGTCACCCTGCCTGGACGTGGTGAGTGCACCTGAACTAACTCTGCAGAGCACCTTGAACCAGCAGTACCTCCCTTGGGAGCAGCACAGCATATTCACATTTATGCGTTCTACTTACCCTCAAGCACAACCAACACATCTGCACTGCTCTGTGCCACTATTTCCCCACACCAGCCAGCAATTTGCCGTTGTAATCCTGAATCTTTACAGGTATTTCTGATCATTTCTTTTGGCTTCACACTACTCAGGGGGGGTAAGGGAGGAGGAGATGAGGGAATGAATCTGCAACCTAAATTGCGACTGAGTGAAGAGGACACTCCAGTTTGGATTGCTGTTACCACTTAGGAAGCTCCATGGCAGGTGGAGCTGTCATTAATCACACACAGTGACAAGCTGCTACTCTCAATCATGTTTTGTGATCAAATTCTGCACTAATCAGGAGCTTCAGAGCAGGCTGGCTGTTCAGCAAGGTTAAAAATTTAGATGATGTTTTCCTTAAGCTTCCTCTAACATTTAGTAACAGAATCACTGAGACAAAAAAAAAAAATGCACAAACAACCCTCTGCTGACAAACATCCTTACATGAGAAAAGGAGCAGCCACACAACATGCTTTCAGCTGGACTGCTTTCTATCACACACATGAAGTTCTTAAATGGACTAAAATTTGTCATGTAGTTTTAAGGGTGCCATAATCAACAATTCTCTTTCAAGCCTGTATTACAGTTGCACTTATAGAATAAGTTTACTTAAAAATATCTTTTAAAAAAACGCCATGTTCATATAAATAGAAGTTGCAACAAAATATTTTTTGTCAAGTCAGTGCAAAGAGACCATCTGTAATTTCAAGGCAATTAGTTATGTCAGGAATCATGGATAACACGATGCACAAATACACAGTTAGCACGTTACCTGTGAAAAGGGAGGGAGAACATGCTGTTCTCAGTGGAAAGCCACATTTTTGTGGATGAGATGCATATACCAGCAGGATTTCCCATTAAAAAGGTGGGTTCTAGAAACTCGGAACACACAAGTTTTAATAGATTAATACCTAAGTTTAAAAAAAAAAAAAACTAGAATAAAAAGAAAAAAAAAAAAAAAAGATAAAGAAATCTACATACCTTCGTATGTGGAAAGGCAATGCAACATGTTCTCTGACAAAGCCCCTCCAGACATGCCTGCTTTGCTGACTATGCCAACCCATTTCCTGCCCATGCCAAAAGACTGGGGTAAGCTGAGCCTTCCAAGAAAACAAAAGTTCACTAACTAAACGCAGCGAACAAGGAATCGTAAGGGCAACACGGACACAGATGCCCTGTCACCACTGCTGTCAAAGTCACCTCACAGGTATGGACGACATTCAATCATTCAATTCCCTCTGCCACTGATTTTGGGTCCATCACTGATGCAGAACAGAGGGAGACCAACATTTCTCTACCCATCCCTGTAAAGGGCGTCCTGCCAGCCTCTGTCACCCACACAACACGAGCCAGAAGAACAGAAAACTTGCAGCTTAAAGAATTTTTCTGCTCATCCCCTGAGAAAGCAGAGTTGAGCCAGAGACAAGTTTTAAAACAGACGCTGCCAACTTTTCAACTATTTATTATCTCTAATTTAACTGAAAAAGCAGACACTGAGTGACTTAAGATTCATTAACAGCCTACTTATAAAATTTAATTTTGGCTCCTTACTTCTATATGGGGAACATAGTAACATAATTAAAGCAGATGATTGCACTGATAGTAAAAGGCTGTCTTCCCAGTTGGGGTTTTTATCAAGTCACACTAACAAGTTTTAGGTTAAAACCCTCTGCAAGATCTTGAGTGACCACTCACTGACTCTTCTTTCCAAGTAATTAAATTAAAGCCCTCCTCCAGTGTATCATGTCTTGAGGGGGGAAACACAAAACAAAAACACCAAAGAGAGTAATAGCATGAGATCATTTACCTGATCAGCTAGTTACTGTCAGCTAACACAGCATACACAGCACTACAGGGGAAATAAAACCCTCCAGCTCTGAAACTGCCAGCACTTCTAGACAAGAAAAAAAAAATCAAAGAAAAAAGACTGTGATTTCATTTAACAGAACACTCACCCCTTTGGTTTGCAAAGCCACTGCTGGTCACATCCTGCTGGTATTGCAGGATTGCTGGTATTGCTTATTTCCTACCAGCTGCCAAACTGCATTTAGACACTTAGTTAGTATTCTTGTTGTTTGTGCATCCTCCGTAACTACTGACGCACACTGACGGATGGAAGAGGAACGGAACAGGACTGTAAAAGTGAAGACAGTCTACACCACAAGCATGGACAGAAAAACCACAGAAATGCAGGGTAGGGAGGAAGACACTGAAGGAAGACCCAGCTGGATGAGGCTCTGAGTAGTCTGGTCTAGTGGAAGGTGTTCCTGCCCATGGCAGGGATGTTGGAACTAGATAATCTTTAAGGTCCCTTCCAACCCAAACCATTCTATGATTCTATGAAAGGAGCAAGCACACAGCAACATGCAAAACCAGGCAGAGAGATGTGAGGAAAAACTCTTTGGGAAATTCGATTCAGATGCAGTGAGCAGACATTATTTCATTATATTATTACATTTTTTTAAAGCAGCTGATCATGGTCTCTGGCCCCAAAACCAGAGACCATATAATTCCTGAGGCCCTGACAGCTTTTCATTCATGCAAGTCTTATGGCACTAAGACTTGGTAGGGTTGTGTTCTCCATCCTGGAGGAGCTTCAGAGTCCTGCTGGGGGTGGAAAGGGAAGCAGGGCAGGAACCAGTCTGGATGTGTCCTCTTGAAGGGATAAACAGACCCATTTGCACACACTGCATATACTGATAAATTCTCAAGGGATTTACATCTTACAAGTAAGCACAGCTAACTTGCATTTTCAGAAAACCTTAATTCTACTTAAGACATTTAGATTTTCCTTCCATTTTGGGGGAAGTTTGCTAGAGTTTGTTTTTTTTAAGATGAGGAAAAGGGATGAGCAATGACAAAATCTATGGTACTACAGCAAGGACATTAACAATGACATTGCTGAAATGCCCAAGGGAATTCATAAGCCAGTAAGATACCAAGAGATGCCATATCAGATAGAGGAGCAAAATGTCATCTCTGGGACGAAGTTTCCTTAGGCCTCTTATGAACTTCTCTTGGGATCATCTACAATGCAAGACCAATTCAAGTTTCTACATGAAGTCTCTGAAATATATGCAGGCTACCTTCCACTCTGCAGAACTCCAATTAGTGCCTAATCAATAAGTTTATTTGCTTGCCTAAAAACTTCTGGTTTACACGGGAAGCATTTTTAATGAGGCAGGCTGATGCAGGTAGTCTTTCTGGAAGGTAAATTGTTCTTGGAAGCTTTCCATTAAGAGACAGCAGAAACTCCACCACTAACTCTTAATTAAGTGCTCTATTGCTTTGGGTTTGTTTTTAATTATTTTTCTTTGTAGATAAGTCATTAATAATTGAGTATCTGCTTGCCTGAGTCATGACACTGTGAATGTACTAAGAGGAAAACCAGTGGCAGTTGTCCATCCGAGCAGCAGTCAGTAGAGCTTTAAAGTGGTCTAGAAGGCTTCTTTTCCTCCAAACTAATTTTAATCAGCTTTCACCCACCCCCTAAAATAAGCAGCATAGAGAGGCTTGTGCTTTGGAAACAAACTCACTTTGTCAAGCACTGCACACTGACACAACTGTATATTTATTTTTGCCTCTGTACAACAACAACAGGCATCCACAAACCACCGAGATGCTTTGAAGACAGATGTGCACACAGTGACACCCCCATGTCAGCCATCTGAGAAAGACATAGCCCCAGGAGCACGTGCTACTGCTGCATGAACGAAAGTGCATCCTGCTCATACTGCACCATCTTCCTTGCTATTTAGATTTAAAAAAAAAAAAAAAAAAACCTCTCATTAGGACCTCAGCATCTATGAAAGGAAAACATTTCTTCTCTTTAATAACCTACTTCCAAATATTAGTCTATGCAGGACAGTACACCCACAACTTGACCACAAAATTGCTGTGAAACAGAAACAGTGATGCACTCCCTTTGTAAGAGACAAAATGAATTTCAGGTACCACTGCTTTTCGAAACTAATATTCTTTCAATATTATTTCCTACAAGTCTTCTACAGTCTCCCTCTTCAACAAACAGAAAAATACTTTCAGATCCCCTTTTCTGGTTCAGCCCTACTAAGCTGTTTACTGTAATGATTTTAAATAGCCTCACGGAGGCAGGCCTGCAGATTTGGGTAGGGCAGGGGGAAGATGCTGCTTCAGTCACTTCATAGTGGCTGTATCATTTGACACACTGTTAGTCAAAACGCTATCTATTCAACACAGTATGCAGCTAATCTAATCTAAAGCAGCACGCAGGCACTGCTGTGCTATGGAAACATTCAACAATGCAAACATGATTAGCCACATAGGTGGAGCTTTACATGCAATTGTTTTGGGAGACAGATTTAACAGTGCCACAGTGACAACATGGCCTCCCTCTTCACATCTGTCTTACAAACACTCACTTCATACCAGGCTTTAATCTTGCCAGCTGCAATTTTCTTCCACTTCTTCCTAAAGTGTGGGCTCATCTTGCATCAATTATGGCAATTTAATGAAGAGAAAAAAATTAATAAAAGCACTTGCTGTTTGTTATGTTTTTAGCCAGTCAAGTTGCACTAAAAAATGTTTAGATGGTATTAGGAAGCTATAAAGTACATACATGCTAGGAACAAAAAATACTTTTGCCACATAACAACAGACATAAATTGGAGAAACAAACAGCGTATGTTAGAAATTAACAAATATGTTAAATAAAACACTCAAGGCTCCGATTTAGGAGTCACTGAGAAATATGGGAGAAGTGAAAGATTTCCTACCAAAAAGTTTGACTGTGGTAAGGCAAAACCCAAGGATTTCCAAAGTCAGAAATGAAAAGAACAACAGCGTCCCTTCTGCAACCATGTTCACCTGCCACCATTTTGAGATGTGCCCATCTCTGTCAGCTCTCAAGTTTCCTCAAATTTTTAAATAGGCTCCGAAGGGTTGGAAGGCATTTAGCTCCTTAGCTCAGCAAAGGCAATTATGTTAGTCAACCCAATACTGTGTGGTGCCAGCAATAAGCCTTTTGGCACACCCGCTGGGAACAAGGTATTCCCAGAAGTATGAGCAGCTTTATACAAGGTGAATACGTGTTGTATTTAAGGGCTGTTCCTAAGGTTCAGCCAACCTCTACCCTGAGGGCTGGCTAAATATGCCACCGTCCAGATCTCAATCATCACAAAACAGGTTGCGCTCGCCTTCCCAAAAGGCAAGTCTCTCTGCAGTTGTGATCAGCCTTGTGCTACAAACTGACTCAAAAATATGAAATAAAAAAAGATTAAAAGTTCTCAAAGAGGATTTAAATACAGGCAGCAAGTCAGCACTTCACTTCCTACAGTCCCTTCCGAGAGAGATTAGGGCACAAGGGCTCAATACCTTGAAAGTAAAATAGCTACAAAGAATGTTGATTTTCTTCCCTAGAACAGTGGCCGCAGAAGATAAGAGGCACAAGTACTTCTGTTTTAAAACTGAATATGAGAAGTATTTAAAAGATACTGTCAGTGCAAGTATTAAAGTGACACCATCAACTTCACACCTAGATTCTTAAAAAAAAAAACCCTCAAAACTTTAAACTAGAGTTTGGGTCTTTTTTTTATTTATTACTAATTTTGTGGGCCTTCAGTAAATATATATATACGTACACCCATATACATCCATAAATACATGTAGGTGTATATATAAGCATTCAAATATGTATGTATGTGTATATCCACACATATAAATTGCTATCAGTGATGTCTCTGGAATGTAAAACCAAATCCTGAAGCAGACTGACATCACTGGGTTTGGAGTTTCCATCCAAACAAATAAGTCTCCTGCATGAATTTTCACAACAACAAATTTCAAAGATATCAATACCTACTGCTTTAATGTTGTTGCTTATGACAAAAAAAAAAAAAAAGGTAGAAATAAAAGGTAGCCTGTCCTCTTACAGGATAAACAGGACATTTGTCTAAGATAGGAGGCAACTGTAGACCCTTGAACGTCCACTGAAAATACTTCAAAAAAATTTGCAGAATTCTGCCAACCCCGGGATTAATACTGAAGCAGTGCACTCTTATTACTCCAAATTCTCCCTTGAGACCTCTGCCACTCAGATGACCCTGTTCACTATCCTGTTATGCCAACAGACCTACAGGGGGGCAGCTTTAGGAAAAGGGTGACCCCTTTTGTCCCTTTGAACTTCTGTGAGACCCCAACACCAGCTCCGCTGCCCCCATCCCTCAAACTGTGTCATCAGAACTCCAACCCCCTTTCTCACTCGTGCCACAAATAAAATAAAGCAGGAATTACACGTTCCCTCTGCCATCAGACTAAGCCTGCGGCAAAGAAGTTCTAAGATACCTTAATCCTTTTGGCTGCCTTCCGTCACGCTGTGCCTCCTCGATGCTCACAGCTCTCCCCTATCACTCTATAATAATGCCAGCTGGCCTCTCTTAGCCAGCCTTTTTTTTTTTAAAAATAAAAATAAAACCCTCACAAATTAAAAAAAAAAAGAAAAAAAAAAAGGCAGTAAAACAAACCGTTGAATATAGTATTTCATTCATGGGTTGGTTCTAACCAAGTTATGACTTGTATAATTAATCATAATTCAAGGCAGCATAGCATACGAACAATTATTTAAACATTTAAAAACAAAGTGGGTTGCTGGCTCTTTACAATGCTGACATATTTAACACCCAAAACAAATCCTTTTACTGCTGTCTTTAAAACAAAGGCACACATTTTTCTGCAAGCGAGATCTCATTCTGCAGCACTCTCCATCCTCCTGCAGGAAGAGTATTTTCAGTATTTCACAATTATAAAAGTGCTTTTACTGGGTGGAAGAAATATTTTTAGTTGCATACCCAGTTGTTGACAATCCCCTTACGCCATTCAATAAGAATTTTCAAATAACGGGGGAAAGGGGGTCTGGGGGGTGTAGAAAATTGATAAATATTTCCTTTCTACCCACCATGCAACATTAGGAATGGGCAGACTTATTTTTAGCTGATTTTCTTCTACTACCAATAGCTCTTTGAATACATTTCCTAGTGGTTAAACTACCACTGCTCCAGCTTCTTTGCTCACACTGGCAACTATTTATTTAGGCATTCTGTCACCATGGGAAGAGCAGATCTCTATCCTTCTTTGCATCGCAGAGCCTTCTGGAGAGAGTATGTTTATTTTATATCCAATAGGGCACAATCATGTAGAAATAAAAAGTTGTGGGAGGGAGTAGAGGGTAGAAAGGCAAGAACATGCCATGCACTCCTGCTGATAAACTCAAAGCACACAGCAAGATTTAAATGAGTGTGAAAAAGTCCCAACTTGATATTCCTGGTACAGAAGTTGCAAGCATAATTTCTAGAAGACCAGTAGCACTATGCTCAATTCTATGGGGTCTAATAATTTCCTCAAAATCAATTTGGTCTCAGTTTTGGCTTTAATTTACACAGAATAAAGTCAGTTTAAAAAAATCCCAGAGACTAGATCAAGATAGAAACTGATGTGCCCTTAGTGAATGTGTTTTAGGAATCCCAACTCCAATGGCTTTTATTAGAATAATCCTAATATAATATTCTTGCAATTATGTCCCTCTTCAATGTTTAAGATTTTTATGACAGGTACAAAAATGAAAGTCCAGCTGAGTCCAAGTGGTCCCAAAAGGCCAATGCTACCCTAGTGCATACCCCTCAAGAGTCTCACCTTTACTCTTCCTTTTACCTACTGGACCAAGACAGGCAAGCTTCAGTGTTTTCACAGCACAGTGAGAGAACTTCTTATTTAACTGCTCCTCTGTCCAGTTTATCGCAAGGGCCTGAGTTCAGGAATCCTTATGATTCTGAACTGACAGTGATTCTGCCCCTCTACTCTGCTTTCTTGAGACCACACCTGGAGTGCTGCACTCAGCTCTGAGGAAGGACATCGACCTGCTAGAGCAGGTCCAGGAAGCCACAAAGATGATTAGAGGGATGGAACACCTCTCCTGCTAGGAAAAGCAGAGAGTTGGGTTTTTCAGCTTGGAGAAGAGAAGGTCCCAGGGAGAATTTCAGTACTTGAAGGGGGCCTGAAGATGGGGACAAACTTTTTGGCAGGGCTGTTGCAATAGGACAAGGGATAATGACTTAAAACTAAGAGAGTTGATTTAGGTTAGATATAAGGAAGACATTTTTTACAATGAGGGTGGTGAAACACAGGCACAGGTTGCCCAGAGAGGTCTAAAATGCCCCGTCCTTGGGAATACTCAAGATGAGGTTTCACAGAGCTCTAAGAAACATAATCTAGTTGAAGATATCCTTGCCCATGGCACGTGGATTGGACTAGACTTTTAAAGGTCCCTTTCAACCCAAACTACTCTGATTCTTTGAACTGCATTCAGTATGAAGGTAACCAATTTGAATCTTTGTATTTCAACAGCTGGCCATGCATGTGACAGCTCAGCATTGCGTAACCAAAGATGCTTCACAAGCCTAGCTTAGCCGACCTGGCAATTAAGACACACAGTTGAGTTCTGGCCACCAATCACAGCAAAATAAAAATACTTACACAGAAATAACACAAGAAATCTTCTCTTAGGCAGGAATATTAACCTTAATGCAGCATGCAGCTTTGCTGATAAGCCTTGTTAAATGAACCATGTTTCCAGCATGCCCAAAAATGCTCAGCCAGAGACCAGAAGGACCAAGCAAATTCCAGTCTGGATTTGACCCATATGATTCCCCATGACAACAAAGGGCAAAATCCATCTCTGCAGATTTCAGTGATCACAGAGTGGCTTGAGATATAGTATCATCTTGAGTTTAGCTAAACACAGATGACTTCCCTTATCAGTGAGTTATGACAACTCATCTCTGTGCTCCAACTATCCTAAGTTACTAATCAATCTGCTTTACCACAAGTTCTAAAATTAACTTGTACCTCTTCTAAAAACACTGGAAGTACTTCAGCATTTTAGAGTGAGCTTGCAACACCCTGAAAATAAGGAGTTCAGCATTAAAGATAGCTATCTGTAATCTTCCAAATTTGCCAGCAGTATGTCGCTAATGGCACACTGCAGACCAAGTATAACCAACTCCTTCAATCTGGTTTTGCTTATTGTATTTCTCTGGATAAAGAAACTTCTGCAAAAAAAACTATCACTAAATGTATATGCCAATCATATTTCCAGTAGAAGTAAGAGCTTCGTGACAAAACTTGGAATAAATTTATTAGAAGCATACTCCACATGAGATTAATTAAGAGTATACAAGAAAGCACCAATTCTGTGCCAAGCTTACCAGGACAATACAAAGGAATACACCTTTGACAACAGATGCTACAGACGTCTCTGCCAAGCGGGAAACACTGATCAACAAGCGCTTCACAAAGAGAGGAGCAAGCTCTTTACCTGCTACCTAGGATGAAGAAATAACATTCAGGTATGAGTAAAAAAAAGGCTTCTTCCTTAACATTATGGATATCAGCAACACTAAGGAGCTTCTGTTATGTCACTTCATCAGTGTCTTTGCCACTGTGGTCTTTTCTCTGCTAAAAACGTGTGAGGCTCTTTGGCTCAGATTCACTGTATTGATCTCCTCATTTGAGTCCTGCTTGGTGAAGCAAGAAGAGATAAGAGTGACATAATTTGTGTTTTACTGTTACCCCAAAAAATAATTGCTGAGATAGCTAGGAAGACACCAACGTGGAACTACTAAGTGCTCACATCTGATCAAAACACAGTTCAATGCATTACGCAGTTTCCTTCCTGTAACTTGCTCATACAAAATTCAGGGATCAAGAGAGAAACCTCCTTGATCTGGAGGGGGAAGAACCCCACCCCACACAATCATTCTCTAAGAATTGATGCATTTGCCAAAACATCTCCACCGCCACCTTCAAACACGTGCAGAAGCCTCCTCCGCTGCAGGGATTCAGCTTGTCCCTCATGTCGGTAGCATGGAAATGCTTCAGACACAGCCATTAGCTCTCCCAACAGCAACACTGAGAATTCCTTCTACAGTCAGTTTTCACTAATGGTATTCACAGACTCAGAGTCAGCAAAGGAGTTGGCAAGACTCACTCCAATTTCACTTTGTCCCTTCTGGAAAAGCTATGAGTAACAGGAGAGGATGCAGCTCCAAAGGCTGGAACATGGAAATGGCCAAGCTGCACCTCTGACCTCCCAGCAGGACAGGGCAAGGCAAAGGCCAGACCATGGCTGAGGTTTGGCAGCACAAAGGGGTCTGAAATACCTCTGACATTCTGAAAAATCAAACCAGAATCACAGAGCAACAAGGCTATGACTGACAACACAACAATAAGTTTGCTGCCATCCTGGTGGGCTGCAGGTTGCTGTCATGAAAGAAAGTTTAAATAATGCCTTTAAATGCAGTTCAAACCAAAGAGTGCTTAGCAGTGTATTGGTCCCCATCCCAGTAACTCTTGTTTTCTTTTGTTTCCCTTTTCTCAAATTTGCCAATAAATATCACAATAGAATCTAATTAATGCTCACTGATGAGTGGGAGACCAATTGCTAATCCAAAAGAATTTGGTTATATGCAAGTAAGCAAACAAGTTAATGTACCATAAACTGTGTTTTGTTAATTTATTTTGACAAATGTGGTTTGTTTTTAATTATGATACTTCCTAGCAGACTACTTTGCCTATTTTGCTGAAGTCTGCTGAACTCTCATTGCCATTATGCTTTTCCTCAAGGCTACTATTAAAAAAAAAAAAAAAAGGCAAAACAAACTAAACACAATAACAAAAAAATCCCAAACCGATACACCAAACATTGGCTCTCCCCATCATTAGAAATTATAAAGAAGTAGTAAAAGATCTCCAGAAACTTGCTTAATGGATGCTGCATCTGAACCTCCTAGTGGGGAAGGATCCACCACTGATACTTGATGGTGCTGGAGAAGTTTTCATTTCAAGCATCTTTCCAGCAGGACAAACAGCTCTTTGCAGAACAGATTTGGTATCTACCTGTGTTCCTGATTTTCTTAAGCTAAAGATGCCCACCTGGATTCAAAAGGAGACCCCTTCTGTAAAGTAACACATTTCAACATTTTTCTCTGACTTTTGTTAGAGAATTGACCGGTTTAAGTCTTTAAATAAGTTTAAGCAAGCTCTCCATCACTGGGAGTTTCCCTGTTGCTGCCCTGCATTCCACCACTGCTTAGAATATTGCTTAACTGCTGAACTTGCCAGAAGTGGCCTCAGCCAGTAACACACAACATTTCTGAAAACATTCAGCGCTTTCTTTTTTAAGTGTGCAACAGATTTTTTTGGACTGTCAAACATTGTTTTAAAGGATACCTTCTTATATTGAACTACTGATTTTAGCTTGTTCGGTATTTTAGGTTTTTTTTGAAACCAAAAGCAAGTAGTTCAGTCTGTAATCACAAGCTTTTATAGGACAGTGTAAACCCTGACCTTTTTCATGCTGAAAGCAGAAACCTTTGTCTCTTAAGTGAGATGTAGGTGAAAGCTTGCATAAACAAACTATTAACATTAGAAGCTGAATGCACTTTTTCAAGATGATTGGTCAGACAGCAGGTAACTACAGGGGAACTGCCCAACTCCTGGGTTTGGCTCCTATGCTACGAAAAGATTGTGATCTGGACTCTGGAGCTACCAAACAAGCACACAATTTGGCACACAGCTTTGCTGGTTGGGTGCGGTGTCACTGACAAATGAAAGAAGTAGGTCACTTCAAGAAAAGCTGCCCTCTGACAGCCTCTCAGTCTAGTTTCTCAAGTGCCAGTCAAAGCCCAAACCCAGCAGACTCCTCATTCCTAGATCAATGGCTACAAAGAGACAAAAAGGGAAATGGGACTTCATGACCTCTTGATTCTCAGGTCACAGATAGCCTTGCCAGACCGTAGCAGGGTTGGCTTGGTTATAGGCAGCAAAAAAAGAAGGTGGACCATCCAGTTTGTTAGGAAGCAGCATTTTCCCCCAAAAGGGTGAA